>NC_045429.1:429645122-429948152 GCF_902635505.1 Sarcophilus harrisii
TCCAGTTCATTAATTTATTTTATTTTCCATCCTCGGAATTAGGACAGGCCTCTTGAACTCAATATGCAAATGTATGCAAAACAAGATGAACTGGCATCTTTAAAACCTTGGCACATTTTTTTTTCATCAATAGAACTGCAGCATTCCCCGGCTGAGCCCCACAGAAAAGAAAGGGTTGGGAGTACTGGAGGGGGGAGGAGAGTGTCACTGTCAGGGGAATATATTCCAAAAGCTTAGGAAGGTGTCTGAAAAGCTGGGAATTCTAATGATCCCAGGAGTCAGAAATAAGTGCCTGTAGAGTCAGGAGTCTTGCATATGAATCCTGGTTCTGACATTTAATAGCTGTGTAGTCTTAATCCCTCTGAGTCTCAGTTAGTTCATCCTTAAAATGGGTATGATAATAATGGTACTCCTTGCTTCAGAGGGTTATTGTGTGTGTGGGGGGAAGCATTTGTAAGCTTTAAATCAGTATATAAATGTGAATTGCCATTATTCTGACACTAAGCTCCTCTTTTGGGTCATTTGCAGAGAGAGAAACTGAGGCAAATAAATGGCAGACCAGGGAATGAAATGACTTGAATGTCCCAGGAATACTTGCCATCCTTCTTCTTTCCCTCAGGCTTTGACATGAGGTAGCTGTTCTGCTTGCCAAGACCTACTCTTCTTCACTGGCTCTTGATCCCTTCCCTTCCTTTTCTCTAGTGGACTGCCCCCACCTTCATCCCTACTCTCTCTAGCCTTCAGCTTTTCCCTCTCTGTTGATTCTTTATTTACTGCCTAAAATCAGTTTTTCTCCAGTTCTCAGGCATACTCCTAAGGGAAAAAAGAAAACATAACAACGTTCTACGCTCCTTGTGCCCATCCATCTGCTGAATTCTTTGCAGTCGGACTTTGGACTTCCTCACTCAACTGAAATGATTCTCTCCCATGTGCCCAAATATGGTTCCCTCTTCCCCCCAATCCTTATTCTACTTGACTTTTGGTTTGCAATGAACATGATTAACTACCCCCTCTCTCTTGGATACCCTTTCTTCTCTGGGATTCTGTCTAGTGGTTCTCCTCTTTCCTGTCTGGCAACTTCCTCTCAGTAACCTTTGCTAGATCCATATTGCTCTTAACTGTGAGTGTTCACTGAGACTCTCTTGCCTCTCTATATTCTTTCTCTTGTTGGCCTCATCAACTGTCATTGGTTTAACATCTTTGTCTATATCGATCCCAAATCTCTCCCTTAATACATAGACATATATTTTTGTCTTTTTATCTCTATATCTATCAATTTTTTTTGTTTATTTCATTTAGATGTAAGCTTATTTATGGTAGGAATTATTTCATTACTTTTAATTATATCCCCAGTGTTTAGCACAGTTCCTCATACTTAATAAACTATTATAGTTTGTCCAACTGGCTGTTGGACATTTCAAACTATGTGTCCTGGAAACATCAATAGAACTTCTTATCTTCCCTGCCCCCAACCCACCTTTATTGCACACTTTCCCTCTTTTTTTTTAATGAATTAAAAAGCATTTTAAATAGGTCAAGCATTATATGGGAGCCCAACTAGAAAAATCAAGACAGTTTCCCTTTGGAAATTCACACTCAAATGGGAGATAATACACAAAAGAAAATTCAGTTGTAGAGCATATGGAAAGGCCCAGAAATCCTAAGATTCATGGCAAGGCTACAGGATCCTTAATTTACACAAGTAGGTCAAAAAGAGTCGTTGAGGGCAATCCTTCATAAAGTTAAGTACCTTTTGACAAAGGCATCACCATATTTCTCGTCATTCACCTCATTCTTGCCCTATTTGATCAGTTACTAGAATTTGCCTTTTCCACCTACATAACATCTCTCTGTACCTTGTCTCTATTCACACAGCCATCAAGGCCTCTCTTTGTCTCTCATCATGATTACTATAAACAGCTTTCTCCTTGGTCTCTGCCTCAAGTCTCTTCCCCTGTCCAAACAACCCATCCTCTAAATTGTAACTAGGGATTTTCCTGAAATGTAGATCTGATCATGTCAATCTCTCAATAAACTCCAGTGGCTCCCCATTGCCTCCAGGATAAAATGAAGATAAACTCTATTTAGCTTTCCCAACCTTTTCAGCTCCCTATTGTTTGTTGTCTTTCATTAGAAAGTAAGAATCTTGAGGGCAGGGACTATCTGCTTATATTTGTATATAGAGTGTCTAGGTGCAGTACCTGGACTAAAGTAAGAACTTAATAAATAATTATGATGATTTCTTTGCATATACATCCATACATATATGTTTTTGTTGTTCGGTTGTACTCTTTATGATCCTGTTTGGTATTTTCTTGGTAAAGGTGCTGGAGCAATTTTTCATTTCTTTCTCCAGTTCATTTATAAAATGAAGAAACAGGTAAACTGGTTAAGTAACTTGCCCAGGGTCACACAGGTAGTAAGTGTCTGAGGCTGGATTTGAACTTAAAACCTCCTGGTTGCAGGCTTAACCCTCTATCTACTATGCTACCAAGGTGTCTACACACACACACACACACACACACACACACCCCTGTGTCCATATATTTATGTATCTCAATATCTATCTATATACTTTTTGTTTCATTCAGATGTAAATTTCTTTATGGTAAGAATTATTTCATTACTTGTAATTGTATCCCCAGTGTTTAGCATAGTTCCTAGTACTTAATAAATATTAATATTTGTTGGTTAATTGATTAGAAAGAATGTAAATTGACTGAATGGGACTAAAGGAATGTAGAATCATTTACAAATAATTGAAAGACTGAGATTTTATCATATTCTGGTATGGGACCATCCACTGATGAAGGTTGTTTATGGGTTAGCAGATAATGGTAATAGTAATTAAAAAACAGCTAGCACAATATAGCACTTAATAGTTTGTAAAGCACTTTATAAATATCATCTCATTTTATGCTCACCTTGGGAGGTAGGTGTTCTTATTGTCCCCATTTTACAGATGAGAAAACTGTGACAGGCAGAGATTAAGAGACTTCCTCAGGGTCACACAGCTTCTCAGCAAGATTTGAACTCAAGTTTTCTGATTTCAGGTCTAGGACTCTATTCATTATGCCATCCAGTAGAGTAGCTATCCCTTGTCATTTCATGTCATAAATTTGATTAGATTGGTGATATTTTTATGCAAGAAATTCAGAAGTTGAAGACGGATAAGTCCTAGGGAATTACTTGAGATACAAAGAAATTGAGTAAAGTGCCCAAGTCAAATTGTAAGTTTCAGAGGCAAGTTTTGAAGCCAGGTCTTCTTGATATCTATAGAGATAGCACTCTACTGAGTGCACTGACTCTCTTTGGTAGGTTCACAAGTGATTTGGAGGGAGAGAGGGAGCAAATGTGAAAAAAAGATAAACGACTTAATCTGAAACGGGAAAGAGGTCTCCAGCAGAGTGCTACAGGTATTTGCTCTCAAGGCTGCTAATGTTCAACATCTGTCTTAATTGGATGAAGACATAGCCAACCTTGTCAAATTTGTATAGGACATGAAGCTGGGAGGGGTAGCCCATGTGTAGGATGTCAGAGATCTCAATTCTGAGATCAATCTAAAGTGAGATTGACAGGCTAGAACAATGGGCTAGATCCGAGCAGATGGATTTTAACAGGGTAAATATATTAGTCTTTAAAAATTAGCTAAGTGTTTTGATAATTAAGGTGGGGGGGAAGGGAAAAAGGAAGGGCATTCAAGCAAAAAGCTTCCCGATTGGCTTTCTGGCTTAGGGTGAAACAGCTCCACCCAGTTCTGCTAGTCAAGAGTGCCCAATTGGCTTAGGGGAGATGGGGTGAGAGGTTAATATTTTGGAAGAGTCAGTAATATTTCTGGGCTTCAAGGGGAAATTAATAGACTGGCATAAAGGGAATCAGGTTTGGATAGGCTGGGCCTCTTGGGTGCCTGTCTAAGGATTAGGTTAGAAATGTGGGCACTGCTCAGTCTGGGACTGGTTGGATTTAACTTGTTTGTTCTTTTGATTCCTTTACTCTCGTGTATTTTTTCTGAATTTTAATTTTCTCTTTTCTCTTCTAAATAGATTCTTGAAAATGTGTGCTCTCATCGTCTGGATTGGGTAGGTATGTGGAAGTGTGCTTATATTTGTATTTATATATGCGGGTTTGTAGAGCGGAATTGTCTCTCTTTAACACCTAGATGTATTTTTACATATTATTCAGTTAGGTGGTGCAGTAGATAGAGTACTAAGCCTTAGAGTAGGAAAATTCATCTTCCTGGGTTCAAATAAAGTCTCATTCACTTACTAGTTGTGACTCTGGGGAAGTCAATGCTCCCATTTGCCTCAGTTTCCCCATTTGCAAAATGGGCTAGAGGAGGAGGAGGAAATGGCAAACCACTCTAGTATATTTGCCAGGAAAATCCCAAAGTGGGGTCAAGAAGAGTCAGACACAATGAAATGCCTGATCATCAACATTTATGCCAATGAAACAATAGAATGTGTTTGTCTTGGTAAGTAGTGAGTTCCCTGTTAGTAGAGATTTTTGAACAGAGGCCAGATGACATTACAGGGGATAGCCTAGAAGGCTTTCCTGCACTGACTAGATGGCACGACATCTGGCTTTCTAAGGTCAAACCCTTTAGAGATCTTGCGATTCTATTTTTCTCTATGTCCTGACTCTTGGTCTCATATTTATTTTCTTTGCCATGAAGCTGAAAGGAATGAATGGGGAGCAGGAATCTTGAGGGTTCCTGCTCTGTCTAGTTCCCCATTAGCTTTCATTTCCACATGTTCTTTTCCTTCACCCAGATTCCAGCCTTTATATGTAGAAGAGAGCTGTGGGGCTTAATTATTACTTGCTGGGTGCTTGGAGATCCCCCTCATAAGTCTTTTGACCTAATTGCTAAAAAGCTTCACACAGCATCACAGGAAGCAAATCTGCCAGCTTTTCTGACATCAATAGTGTTGCTGGAGGGGGAAATGGAGAGAGAGAGGCTTAATTTAATAATATCAGCTCCAAGCTATTGAAGGAGGGAGTAGTGACTCTGACCCAGGATAGTGAAGGTGGGACAGGCTTATGAAAAATCTTTATTCTTTCCCTCCTCTTTTTTCCTTTCCTCTCCTTCTTCTCTCTTTCCCCTCCTCTCTCTTCTTATTTCTTTTCCTTCCTTTCTTCTTCCTTTTTTTTCCCATTTGGTCAGAAGAATGTTATATTTAGCGTCGTAAACTGTGTGTTCACATTTGAGCTTTGCTCCTTAACTCCTGGGTGACTTGGGAGACTCCCAATCTCTCCATAAAATGTTAGGATTAGAACAGATAAGTTATTCCAAGATTCCTTCCATGTTTAAAGCTAGGATACTAGGATCCTTTTTCATTCCTTCTTCCTTCCTTTCTTCAAAGAATGAGATCTTAAAAGTCGACATCTTTGAAAAGTCCCAGAACAAAGAATGGAGAATGAGAAAGGGTTCGGAGTTGGTGAGGTATGTATAACATCCGGGTGCACTGGGAGAGATCTCCCACAGGGAGGGATGGGAGATGGCAGGAGTGGCAAGGTCTCCAGAGTACAGACATGAAAACTCCAGGGATTCTGCTGAAAAAGAAAGAAAAATGAACAAACTGTTTCTCTCCCCTGGGGAAGGAAACTGGGTTCTGTAGGTTTTCCACTGCATCTTAAAATTTGAAAGCTAGAAAAGTTTGTTTTTTCTGCTTCTGTGGAATGGGGACTCTTGGTATCATCTCTGAAGATCAAGAGACCCCTCTGCTGTCCTTGGAGATCCTGGATTCAGGAAAAAGTGGAATCTGAAATTAGAAAGTGGGGAATTTGGGAAAATTATGGTCTGCTATTTCACATAGTTCTCTGTGTGGTCCTAGGGCTTCATAAGACACATGGGCTGTATGTAGTATATGTGCTAGATCAAAAACTGTTGCTGGTGGCAACGTGCCTGCCGACATAGGCCATGGCCTGTTGCCGAGGGTAACACAACCACCATCTGTTTAGTTGAGAAATAGGCACAGGCATCCAAGCAAGCTGTCCACTAGGGCAAAAAACCACATTTCCCATGAGATTTCTGATCATTACTACCTCTCCCCACCCCTGTACTCTTTAGCTCCCCAGCTCGCACCACCAGATGCTTGTCTGACTGCTTGTTGAAGCTTACCCAGAAGGTCCCTGAACCCTAAAGTCGTCACAGTCTAAGCCATCAGAGGGGAGACACTGCTCTCTAGTTATTCCAGGGCTCCTTGAAGGGACTTCCATGGTGCCCACAAACCACTAAGTTCTGCTCTCTAGGATGGCTCCCAGATCCTCCCATCCCTCAGGATCTCATTACCATTTTCCTGAGCCTTAGCTTTATCATGACCGGGGAGTTGGGGGACTGAGGGAGCTAAAAAAATTAATAAATAAACATCAAGAATGAAAGGCCACTTTTTTTCCTCTTTTAATTTTTTAAAGGAAAAATTAATTTTCCCTTTGCTTAAGTACCTGTCACCTTAAATTAATGTCTCCAAGAGCGAAAATGACGAAGAAGCTGGGTCATTAGGCAAATTTTAATTAGAGACTCAGATGTCCTTTACTAATAAGATGTTACATATATTTCATTCTGTTCTCACCTCCCAACTGAGAGAGTATCTTAGCAATACAACCACAGGCCATTGAGGGGTTAGGGGGGATAGGAGGTTGAGGGTGAATTAGTTTGAGTAGGCTCATGTAAATTATCTAAGAAAACCCTGCCTGGTGGAGAGGATGGAAGCAGAGTGGGGAGAAGAAGCGCTTTTCTTGGAGGCAGGAGATCTGGCGTCCAGCTTAGCTCTCACACTGACAGGCCATGCCTTTATGGCTCAGTTTTCTTTACTGAACAATAAGAAAAACTGGATATCTAAGGTTTCCTATCCAGCCTAAATCCTGTGATTCTGGGAAAGTTCATTTGGATGGAGAACCAGTAAGGGTGGATTTCAGAAATCACATTACAGTTTAATCTGGGTCTGTCCAGGGTAAGACCAGGGCCAATGTAGTTTCCTCCAGGCCTGGCTTGGAATCACTCAAATATGTTTTCTGAGTAGCTTCCCACTTATGCATCGTATGAGGGAAAGAGCCTTGGGTCTGAAATCACAGAACTTGGGGTCAAATTTTCCCTCCAATGTCTACTATCTATTTGATCAAGATCACAACATTTAACCTCTCTTGGCTCAGAATCTGTAACTGTCACATGAAGGTATTGGATTTAATGGCCTTTAGGTCTATTATCCTACATGTTCAGGTATCTCCGTGCATGTATTTAAATATAGACACATATGTTTTGCACATGTGACTGTGCCTTCAGGGGTTGGATGTGTAGTGTTTACAGGGAGACTTTTTGCCCCAATTTTTTTATTTTATTTTTTTATTAAAGCTTTTTATTTACAAAACATATGTATAGGTAATTTTTCAACATTGACACTTGCAAAGCCTTCTGTTCCAAATTATCTCCTCCTTCCCCCCAACCTCTTCCCCTAGATGGCAAGTAGTCTAATACATGTTACATATGTTAAAATGTGTTAAATCCAATATATGTATACATATTTATACAGTTATCTTGCTGCACAAGAAAAATCGGATCAAGAAAAAAAAAAGTTGAGAAAGAAAACAAAATGCAAGGCAACAAGAACAGAGTGAGAATGCTATGTTGTGGTCCACACTCAGCTCCCATAGTTCTCTCTCTGGGTGTAGATGGCTCTCTTCATCACTGAACAGTTAGAATTGGTTTGAATCATCTCATTGTTGAAGAGAACCATGTCCCAATTTGTTAACATGAACCAGAGAGACAGGATAGCATTTATTCAGCAAACTGAGTGCAACAAACATTCACCAGGTATCAACTGTACATTCAAATCAAAGAAAGAGAAAAAGATGGAGAACCAATAAGTCCAATGGAGCTTAGGGCAATTTCCTATTCATTTCCACACAGTCATATCTCTAACTCTAACCTCCCACTCACAACATGGTGGACGTGTCATATTAGGTGCCAAGGAGATAGACATAAACAAGGGGAGGTGATAATCTTGCCATCCTTTGCCCTTGGCCAGGCCCCCTTTGAAGGTCTGCCCTCAGTTTTACTGAGGAATACTGGGTATTCTGGTATGAGCATGGACAGAGCAAGTGATGATCAAGAAGCTGGAGGAGTTGGACTGGGAGCTCTTAACCTGAAGAAAAGGAAAACTTAGGTGGTGGTAGGATTATCTGACTGAGCTGGAAGGGCCCTTAGGGAACATCTATGTAGGGCCACAGTTGTAGAGCCTCAGAGAAGGCCCAGATCACCCCTTCTTTTTATAGTTGAGGAAGGAAAGCCCAGAGAGATTCAGCCATGGAGGATCAAAGTCGTCCCCCTCTTTTTAAGAGGCAGAAGAAGGGTTGTGGCAATATATCTAAGGCCACATCATGGAGTTAGTGAGAGGGGAACATTTCAACGCAGATTTTCATTTTCCTGCTCTTTCATCATGTCACAGAGAAATTTCCAAAGCTCTGTATATGTGGGGCACTATAGCTATGGATGATGAATGATTCATCTGATGGGGGTGAGGAGGGGAGAGTTCCCTAGCATGTACTGACAAATTTTCTTTTGTGATAGACCAAGAGTTGGAGAAGACCTCAAAGGACATCTAGTCCAATATTCCCATTTCACATGAGGAAACTGATCCAGAGGGGCTAAGCCATAAAGGTCACACAGGTAATAAGCATCAGAACCAGCATTTGAACCCATGACTCTAAAGCCAGAATTCAGAGCACAGACACAAAAGGAGTTTATGATGCCCAGGAGGATTGATTTCCAACCCATGTTCTGAGAGTGCCAGGTACTTTAGTTGGACCTCTTACCCTCGATGAAACTCATTTTCATTTTTGCAAAGAAAGAATATCAGCTCTGCCCGCTTCCCTTGCTCCTGAGGCTGAGTGAAATCAAGGTGACCCCGTTTCTGGGGCTAATCTTGGTCTTGCCAGTATAGACGGGCAAAGCGGGGTGGCTGGGAAGGAATGGAGACACGACACTCACCATTCCTCCTTATCACTCATCTGGGAGGATGGGGGGCTTGTATGTACTGAGTTCATTGTTGGGGCAAAAGGTACATGCAAAGGGTAGAGAAATCATCATTTCCATTATTCACCACGGCAACGCTTCAGCCCGATGCTTTCAGGCCCAGCTGTGCCCTGCTTTCTCTTCGTTGGGAGGAATCAAAATTGCACTCATTTTCCTGGAATAAAGCTATTGGCTTGATGACCTCGCCTGCTCCCTCCCTGTCCTTGTTCTTCAACCTGTGTTACCTTACCCACGCTTTCTTTCTCAAGTCCTTAGATGTTCCCCAGGTCTGAGGAGGTGGGGGGGAGCAGAGAAGAGAATCAAGGGAGTCAGAGTATAAACAAGTCCAGAACAAAGAGGTTGCTCAGTGGTTAGTGTAGTGAACCTAGAATCAAGTTTCTGGTGCTTCCTAGCTATGTGATCCTTGCACAAGTCACTTTACCTCTATCTGCCTCAGTTTCCTCATCTGTGAAATGGAAATCATTATAGCACCTCCCTCCCAGAGTTATTGTGAGAATCAAATGAGATCATATTTGAAGCACAATGCCTGACACACATTAGGTACTTACTAAATCTTTGTTTCCTTCCCTTCTCTTCATGGGTGCCTCTCATTGAGTCAAATATACACTGGACGGATGGAACTCTACATCTTTCATTTCTGTATAGAGTTATCTCCTGTAATAAAGAAATAAAGGCTTTTGGGAGTCTAGCCTCCACCCAGCTTGCTGCAACTCTAACTTTTCTGTTCTTATTTGATAGTCATTTTCTCTCCCTCTGTGGAAATAGACTCCCAGTGTTTAGGAAGTCAGAAAAGGATTTTCTCCCATAGCAGAACTGCAGATATCGTTGTCACTGATGCTTCTTTCTTTTGCCTGCTCTGGGTTGATATATTCTCCCTTTCAGGAAGCAATGGGGGAGAAAAGCAATGAAGCTCTCCATTTCAAAATTAGGGAAACTGAGGCTCCAAGTTACTTCTCTGTATCCACTCTATAGCTTAGAATGTGTTGTTCCTCATGTTGTTTCTTATGATTTTCTTCATGAACCACTCTCCCTACCAATCTTGAACTGGCTGACCTTCAGCACATAATGCCCTTCCTCTTCATCTCTGTCTCTTGTAATTCTTGGTCTCCTTCAAGCTTAAGTCACATGTTGGCTTTTACAGTAACCATTTCCTGATTAGCTGCCAGTACCGCCCCTCAACCTTGCATTACCTTATATTTAAATATTTTATGTTTATATATATATATATATATATATATATATATATGTATATACACAGAGAGAGAGAGACATACAATACATATATAGATGCTTCTTTCTCTTTAAAATACTTATATATGTATATATTAAGCTTCTCTTGAGGAAATTTTGAACTCCTTGGAAACAAGGATTTTTCCACTTTTGCCTTTGTGTCTCCAGGAATAGTCCCTGGTACACAGTGGATGCTTTATAAATGTGTTGATTAATTAACTGACTGACTCTCTTCCCTCATCCTACAGAACTCATCCACACTAGTTTCATCTCTGACTGCTTTCCTAACACCTCACCGGTTTCTGTTTAATGTGGCTTCTCCAATCCAATTCAATAAATAGTTCTTGATCATCTACTGTTTGCAAGATATAATTCCAGATTTGGAGAAGGGATATGAAGATGAATACGCTTTCTTTGGCTTCCTGGATCTTATGGTTAGATGAAACAGCCTGCTATCTTGGTCATCCTTTAAATGACTCATAAAAAGGGAACTGGGAAGATCCTTAGAGATCATTTCATCCAACTCCCTCACTTTCTCAATGGGGATAAAGAGCCCAAATTGTATGAAATGACTTGGCCAACATCATACAGATAGTAAATGGCAGTTTCAGAATTTGAACCCATGCCTTCCTTCATAGTATCTGGGCTTTTCCTTTATGTCTTTCCATCACCTCTTTCAAGAACAGCCGTCCCTTTGAACCAATCCACATCCAATGAGTCTAAAGCAAAAGGTTATAATATTACAGATTTAGAGCTAGAAAGAGATTTAAAGAAGCTTTTCTATTTTATAGATGAAGAAATTGATGTCAAGTGACTTGCCCATCATAGTAAGTGGAAGAAGAAGGATTTGAACCTAAGTTTTCTGACTCAAAAGCCATGTTCTGCCATAACACATAGCCTTTCACAAGCCTTCCCTGTTTCAGTCTATGTCTTTCTTCCCAATTCCCTTAGTGTTTATGATGGAGGTATGTCAAAAAACCAAAGTAACTTATTTTAAAATAAACATTCCAGGACATATTCTGCCAAATGAGGGTTGCCCTCTACAGCTATTGTGTTGGGGCTAAATCTATACATGAATCCTAGAGATGCTCCTAATGCTCAAATGTGCTTCAAATCCCTTTGGAAAATCACCTCCACAGTGAGCAGCATAGGAAAGAATTCATCTCATTATTATTATTGCCTCGCTTTGATCTTCAACCATGCCCTGGAACAATGGAAAGATGGACTCGAGTTCCATCCTTTGCTCACTCACCAATATGATCCTGGCCAAATCACTTTGAGCCTCAGTTTCCTCATTTAAGGAATGATGGGACTGGACTAGGAGACTTCTAAGGCCTCTTCTAGCTTTGTATCTATTAGTTATTGATTAGGACTAAAATGACATTACTATGTAAGAGTCACATAAGTGTGTCCTACTGTGGTTGATCAGACTAATATGAACTCAGAAGACTCAACCATGAGTCAGATACAAATTGTCCATGTGAACACTTGGAATAGTTTCTCTAAATTTATAAATCTTGTGTTTCTTTTGGGCTACTTCCATTCTGTTTTATTCACACAGCACAGTGCCTTCTCTGATAAGAGTAAGCCATTCTGGGTGATCCTGTGCCAGTGTATCTAATGTCTCACAATTCCAAAATTCTTAGAGAGACCTTGAGAGTATCTTTGTATTGCTTTTTCTGACCACCACGTGAGTACTTGCCTTGTGTTAGTTCCTCATAAAATAGTCTTTTTGGCAAGTATACGTGGCATTTGAATAAAGTGGCCAGCCCACTGGAGTTGCTCTGTCTGCAGTGGAATATGAATGCTTGGCAGTTAGTTGAAGAAAGCACCGCAGTGTCTGGTATCTTATCCTGCCAGGTGATCTTCAGAATCTTCCTAAGACAATTCAAATGAAATCTCTTCAGTTTCCCGGCATGACACTGGTATACTAGCCAGGTTTCACAGGCATACACAGCAAAGAAATTAGCACAATGGCTCTGTAGACCTTCAGTTTGTCAGACTAATACCTCTCCTCTTCCACACTTTCCTTTGGAGCTTCCCAGGCACTGAGCTAGCTTTGGCAATGTATGTGTCAACCTCATTATCAGTAGGTATATTCCTGGAAAGTAGACTGCCAAGGTAAGTGAACTTTCCACAGCATTCAAAACTTCTCCATTGAATTAATGAAAAAAAAATCAAATGATGGTGGCTTAGCTGTACCAGATCTAAAATTATATTATAGAGCAGCAGTTACCAAAACTATTTGGTATTGGCTAAGGAATAGATTAGTTGATCAGTGGAATAGATTGGGTTCAAGGGATAAAACAGTCAACAAATATAGCAACCTAGTCTTTGACAAACCCAAAGATCCCAGCTTTTGGGATAAGAACTTACTGTTTGATAAAAATTGTTGGGAAAATTGGAAACTAATATGGCAGAAACTAGGCATTGATCCATACTTAACGCCGTACACCAAGATAAGGTCAAAATGGGTTCATGACCTAGGCATAAAGAATGAAATTATTAATAAATTAGAGGAACATAGGATAGTTTACCTCTCAGACCTGTGGAAGGGGAAGGTCTTTATGACCAAAGCAGAACTAGAGATCATTACTGATCACAAAATAGAAAATTTCGATTATACCAAACTGAAAAGTTTTGTACAAACAAAACTAATGCAGACAAGATTAGAAGGGAAGCAATAAACTGGGAAAATATTTTTACAGTCAAAGGTTCTGATAAAGGCCTCATTTCCAAAATATATAGAGAATTAACTCTAATTTATAAAAATCAAGCCATTCTCCAATTGAAAAATGGTCAAAGGATATGAACAGACAATTCTCAGATGAAGAAATTGAAACTATTTCTAGTCATATGAAAAGATGCTCCAAGTCATTATTAATCAGAGAAATGCAAATTAAGACAACTCTAAGATACCCTACACACCTGTCAGATTGACTAAGATGACAGGAAAAATAATGATGATTGTTGGAGGGATGTGGGAAAACTGGACATTAATTCATTGTTGGTGGAGTTGTGAACGAATCCAACCATTTTGGAGAAGTAGTTTGGATCTATGCTCAAAAGTTATCAAACTGTGCATACCCTTTGATCCAGCAGTGTTACTACTGGGATTATATCCCAAAGAGATTATAAAGAAGGAAAGGGACCTGTATGTGCACGAATGTTTGTGGCAGCCCTTTTGTAGTGGCTAGAAACTGGAAACTGAATGGATGTCCATCAGTTGGAGAATGGCTGAATAAATTGTGGTATATGAAAATTATGGAATATTACTGTTCTGTAAGAAATGACCAACAGGATGATTTCAGAAAGGCCTGGAGAGACTTACACGAACTGATGCTGAGTGAAATGAGCAGGACCAGGAGATCATTATATACTTCAACAACAATACTAGATGATGACCAGTTCTGATGGATCAGGCCATCCTCAGCAACGAGATCAACCAAATCATTTCTAATGGAGCAGTAATGAACTGAACTAGCTATACCCAGAAAAAGAACTCTGGGAGATGACTAAAACCATTACATTGAATTCCCAATCCCTATATTTATGCACACCTGCATTTTGATTTCCTTCACAAGCTAATTGTACAATAATTCAGAGTCTGATTCTTTTTGTACAGCAAAATAATGTTTTGTCATGTATACTTATTGTGTATCTAAGTTATATTTTAATATATTTAACATCTACTGGTCATCCTGCCATTTAGGGAGGGTGGGGGTAAGAGGTGAAAAATTGGAACAAGAGGTTTGGCAATTGTTAATGCTGTAAAGTTACCCATGTATATATCCTGTAAATAAAAGCTATTAAATAAAAAAAAAAAAAAAAAAAAAAAAAAAAACTTCTCCATTTGCTGCAATTGATGGTTCCACACATGGATGGTGTGATGCTGACTGATGGAGCACCTGGGTTTTTATAGTGTTAATTGTTAGGCCAAAATTAGCACAAGCAGCAGAGAATAGATCCATACTTTGTTGACCTCAACTTCCGAGGTTGAATTAAGTGCACAATCATTGGCAAAACAAAAATTATACACCAACACTCACTCCATTTGGTATTGGCTTGTAACCTTTTCAAGTTGAAGAATTTACCATCAGTGCCGTAGCTGACCTTGATGCCATTTTAGTTCTCGTTGAAGGTGTTTGGCAACATGACTGAAAACATCACACTATAAAGCATGGGAGCAAGTAAAGAGTCTTGTTTCTCTCCATTGGTGATTGGGAAAGCATGAGCCCATTGTCCATCATCCAGAATCCAGGCAAACATACTCTTGTGAAATTGACATACAGTACTGATGAACTTCTCCAGGCAACCGAATTTTGGCAGAATTTTCCATGAGCCCTCATGACTGATAATATCAAAGACCTTGGTCAGATCTACAGATATGTATAGACCTGTTTTACTTGGCATTTCTCCTGGAGTTGTGGCTCAGAAAACACCATATTAATTATTCACTGGTCCTTTCTAAAGTTCACACTAACTCTCAAGTTATTACTCTCAAGTAGATGACCATCTTCAAGGTGAAGGATCAGTTTATTAAGTAGGACTATGGGAAGAATCTTGCTTGCAATAAATAAAAGATACCCCCCACACAATGTGATTGCATAGGTAATCTGTCCCCTTTACTTTTGTAGAGATGGACAATGGAGGCATCTTGGAACTCCTGGGAGATAGTCTCCTCTTGCCACATAACCCAGAAAATTTCAGTCAACTTTTGTCTGAGCAATGGACTCTCCACTTTGTTAAGTCTTAGCTGGAGTAAAATCAGCACCAAGTGCTTTGCCACATGAAAGGAACCTAATGGCATTCAAAAACTGTTCTTCAGTTGGAACTTCAGCTAGGGAGGGATTGACTTCAACCTGAGGTAAATGGTCAATGACTTCAGCATTGATCGATGATGGTCTGTTGAGAACACTATGGACCATTCAGCTCTTTCCTCTAAGATCATATCTTTATCACTAATCAATATGGCTCTATCAGCACTGAGTAGTTGAGATGCATCATAGGTCTTTGGCCTATAAATAACCTTCAGGGCATCATAAAAATGGGATATATTGTTATTATCAGCATAAAACTGAATTTCATCTGCCTTTCACTGAGTGAAAAATGCTTCATCTCTCTAAACTTGTATTTCACTTTTGATGGAATTAAATGCTGCCTTTTTAGAGTTGAATGAACTATCCCGCTGGCAAACTCTTTGGAGTTCTCATTTTCCATTTAGCAACTTCTGAATTTCTCCATCCTTTTCATCAAACCAGTCTTGATGCTTATGAGTGTTCTGACCTGGATGAAAAAATCCAGTGATGTGGCAACAACAAGACTATACAATGATCAATTTTTTTAATTAATTAATTTATTTTAAAAAATAATTATAACTTTTTATTGACAGAACCCATACCTGGGTAATTTTTTACAACATTATCCCTTGTACTCACTTCTATCCTGACTTTTCCCCTCCCTCCCTCCATCCCCTTCCCCAGATGGCAAGCAGTCCTATACATGTTAAATAGGTCACAGTATATCCTAGATACAATATACGTGTGCAGAACCGAACAGTTCTCTTGTTGCACAGGAAGAATTGGATTCAGAAGGTAAAAATAACCCGGGAAGAAAAACAAAAATGCAAACAGTTTACATTCATTTCCCAGTGTTCTTTCTTTGGGTGTAGCTGCTTCTATCCATCATTGATCAATTGAAACTGAGTTAGGTCTTCTCTTTGTCAAAGAAATCCACTTCCATCAGAATAACGATGATCAGTTCTGATGGACGTGGCTCTCTTCAACAATGAGATGATTCAAATTAGTTCCAACTGTTCATTGATGAAGAAAGCCATATACACCTAGAGAGAGGGAACTGGATGTGGACCACAACATAGCATTTTCACACTTCCCTTTGATGTTTGCTTGCATTTTGTTTTCCTTCTCAGTTTTTTTTTCTTTTTAGATCTGATTTTTCTTGTGCAGGAAGATAACTGTATGAATATACATACATATATTGGATTTAACATATATTTTAACATACTTAACATAGGTTGGAGTACTTGCCATTTAGGGTAGGGGGTGAAGGGAAGGAGGGAAAATTTGGAACAGAAAGTTTTGCAAGGATTAATGCTGTAAAATTACCCATGCATATGTTTTGTAAATAAAAAGTTTTAATAAAAAAAAGAAGGGGAAAAAAACAACTCAGTGGTGTAAACCAAATTTCTGAAAGCTGCCCTCTTCTGCTCCACTGTTCCCAACTGTGTGTTGATTCAACTTTCCCTATGAGTTAGCAACAAACTGTTCCTACTCAGAGAAGCACTCTAATCTGTTGACATTAATTCGTCTGGCTGAAGAATTTTTTGAATTGAATTGAATTGAATGAAAATGTTATTGAATGAAAATATTTATTTGGAAAGGATAAATCTATGGTCAGTCCACCACTCTGTGATAAACATTGCCTTCATCCCTCACATTCTCCTGTCTCTTCTAACAATCACATAGTTTATAAAGTATCAATGTTTTCTGTGAGGATGCATCCATGAAATTTTTTTTGCATGTATTTGGGTAAAGGGAAAACAGAATTGGTGATGAGAAGGTCATGAGATGCATAAGTCTTCAGTAACAAGTGACCATTGCTACTGGAGTTTCCAACTCCATTTTCCCGAAGTATTTCCTACCATATCTGGTGGACAGAGTCTACTTTAGCATTAAAATCACTTAGAATTATATGCTTGTCCTTTTTTGGAACATCGATGATAAGGGTTTCCAGATCTTTATAAAATTTTTCTTTGACCTCAACAGGGTTTTTCATTGTGAGATTGTAAGTACTAATGATGTTGGCATGGCATTTTCCTGCAAGAGCAACTGCATTGTCATGAGACTGTTCACTCCGTTAGGTAGGTGTACAAGCTTAGTTTCAATTGCAAAACCTGCATCAACTTCATGGCATTTACCTTAACTGTGGCCATTCCAAAAAAAATGTATCCAACTCCAACTTCATTAAATTGGACCAGCTTTTTGGTCTTTTTTTTGCCAGCTTCAGGGCTGCTATTTGTTTGCAATACCTCTTAAAATAAGAGGTATTTGTTTTTCAATTCTACTGGATTTTGTATTATCTATAAGTGGGCACACATTACATATAGTGATGATGAGTGGAATCATCTTTGTAGGAGTTTTTGTATTTTTGTGTGTTTTTTTGTCCATAAGGTAGGATCTTTGCCTGCTGTAGCAATCAGGCCACACTTGGATAAGCAGGCAATTTTTAGGGCACCTTCCTCACATGCTAAACCCAGGGTCTAAACCCAGGGGACTGCTGAATCCCTCTGCTGCTTCTAGTGAAAAAAATAACCCTATGGGCCTGGGCCACTGTGAGAGAAGTTGTGACAACAGGTCCTAGGGTATCTGTATCTGATGCTTCATCACTTGTCTGTCACACAAGACTTAGAGATGGGTAAAAAATGGTAAAATGGTATGAGCAATGACTTTTGATTTGTGTGTAAATTGAATTTAAGCAAGGAGGAATTGCACAAAGTCACTGGGCTCAGTCTCTCTTTGAGACTCATCATAGTCCAGTGTAGAACAGAATCAAGATGATTGGTTATGGCTCAAGATGCAGTGGATGACCTTGTGTCTTCGATGTCTAACCAAGCTCTAAGTGCTCCACAACACCTACTTCAGGTGCCTTCATGACCACTGGAACAAATTGTTCTCATCTGCCCATTCTACCAGGGAAGAATTTACACTATTGGTGTAGACACCCTGCCCTGACTCAGTGATGGGTTTGAGACTCCTCAATCTCAGTGTGATTTAGCCCATCTGCCAAAATGGTTTACTAGCGTATGGCTGCAATGGATGCCACAACTTCTTATATATTACTGCAGGAGAGAGTTAGTGATTCAGGTGGTCACCAAAGGTAGAAAGCAGCCCTGAAAAGTCTCAGCAGCCCTTACACTAGTGGTACTAGCCTTTCCAAAGTGTGACCCTGGACAACTTATTTAACCTATCCAAACCTTGTTTTTTTTATTTGTAAAATGAGTGGAAGTGGGTTCCATGGCTACTGAGGTCCTTTTCAACTCTTCTTCTATGATCCTATTACAATTTTCCATGAACACCCCAAATCTATCACACAAAGACCCAATATCCTTTGGTTTTATAAAAGGGATTAGAAGGAAGAGATTGACATGGGACTGTGATGTACACTTATTGAATTTTTATCTGTCTTATCAGAATTGGGTGCAGCTCTCTCTGGGCTTTCCTGCCCAATCTGGGAATCCCATAGGATTCAGGATGATAGCAGCAGCCTGGTTTCAGCTATTCCCAGAAACAGATGAAATTTTGGAATTGGAAGGATCTTTAAAAGCTTCCTAGTTTAACCAATATTGGATTGAGAATCAATGTCATACTAACCTCCAAAGGTTGGTTATACTCTAGCAAGGCAGAATCTCTCCAGCTGGGAGAAACCATATTTTTGCCTTTTTTCTGTAACCTCAGTGCTTTACATAAGGCCTGGCACACAGTAAACACTTAAATATTTGTTGACTTTTGACTGACTGAATACAGTACACTAAAGGCTACTTTGGGGCAGTTTTAGTCATTAGAAAGTTTTTCCCTGTATAAAGCCTAAATTGGCCTCTTTCCAACTTGCAACTATTATTCCTAATTTTGTCCTGTGGGGCCCAGAAGGACAAATTGAACACCTCTTTTACACTGTGCTTCTCTGAATACAGGAATATAGTTATCATATGCCCCTTCAGGCTTCTCTTTTCCAAGCATTAGATCACCGAATCCTTCAATGGAGCTTTCTCTGAGGGCTTTCACCCCAGGGATTATTTTTTGCTTTTCTTAGAATCGCCAGAATTCCACATAGTACTTGGCACATAGTAATCCTTTAATAAATGCCTTTCTCTGGATGCTCTTCAACTTATCAACATTCTTCCTAAAATTTAAGACCAGGCCTGGATGCAAAATTCCATATGTAGATTGATCAAAGCAAAGTACAATGGTTCATTCACCTCTCTAAATTCTGAATACTATGTTTCTTAATCAAGATCACATTTCCTTCTTATCCATCCCCCTATCATTGTTCTTATTACAGTTGTCTTGAACTTGTAATGATTCTTCTGGGTGATCTGGAAGTCCAATGACCTTTCAGAGACACATCACTTCCATTTGAAAAACTAGCAAAATGGATAGAGGATTGAATTTGGTGTCAGGAAGACCTCAGTTCAAATACTGTACGTCCTTTACTATTTGTGTGACCCTGGACAACTTATTTAACCTATCCAAACCTTGTTTTTTTTTTTTTAATTTGTAAAATGAGTGGAAGTGGGTTCCATGGCCACTGAGGTCCTTTTCAACTCTTCTTCTATGATCCTATTACAATTTTCCATGAACAACCCAAATCTATCACAGGACAGTTTTGGAATTCATTCCTAATTCTTACTCAGCAGAAGTCCTGTTGGCACCATGATAAGCTTAAAGGAACAGCCTAGCTAATGATCTCCAATGAAAAAGAAACATTAAACAATTTCTTTATGGTGCATTGGCTCCCCAATTCTTTTTCCTTTCCTGCCAAGGATACCAATTAGCATCCCAGCACCTAGTTTCTAAGATTATATGCCACCATTGGATACACTGAATAATGGAAAGCCCCTGAAGCTAGGGGTGGTAGATGTGAGCCTGTGAAAATGCAGTAAGATTGCAGACATGACTCCTAGGGTTCTTTTCTTTTCACATGTTTGGAAATGTGACTGGTCCTTGGAATAAGTCCCAGACTAGGTGTAACTTTCTAGTAGTTAGTGACTCTCCGTGAGTTTCACTGAATGATGAGATCTTTGTTGATTATGGAGTGGAAGGCATAAAGAAGAAGCTCCTACTCTGAGGGGAAAGACACAGTCCCTGCCCTCAAAGAACTTCTCTCTGCAGTAATGTTGCATAAATTAATTTTAGGTTTTTATTCTTTACAAACTTGGAAATATGATTGGTCCTTACAATAAGTCCCAGACTGGGTGTAATTTTCTAATGACTCTCCATGAATTTCACTGAATGATACCTATTTGATTATTGGGTGGTAGGCATAGAGAAGAAATTGCATTCTGGGGGTAGAGACATAGAACCTGCCCTCAAAGAACTTCCTCTCTGTAAGAGAGACACAGCCATTATTCTCAGAGAGTTCCCTTAGTTTGAGGAATGAGATACAATCCTTTTCTTATGAGAGTCTTGCATCTGAAGGGAAAATTGATTCCTTGCCTTCTTATTTAAGTCTCGGGGATCAGGAAAAACTAGAGGCATATATATAGGGCAGGATAGAAATATAAAGTACAGACAGAAAGGCAAATGTTGATGATCATACTGCAAGCTGAGCACATTAGTAAAGAAGTGAGCATAGTCTCTGACTTGGTATGTATGTGTGTCATTTACTTCCCCAGGGCAAGGCTTATCACTCCCTTCTTTCCAATTGACCAACACAAATTATAACTAAAGAAGACATGAACAAAATTCATCTGGTTCTCTCTCTTGTCATTTGTGCACAAGTGCTGAAACTGGAAATCAATCTCTATCTGCCACCTCTCTTACATGGAAAATCAGTCAGCCAGATTTAACGAGATAAAATTTGGTATCCACATAACTTTTCTTTCCTGTCTACCCAGCTAGATGGCCTGGGTTCTGTCCATGGTACTGAAGGGCTGGTCTTTAACTGCTATAATTGGTCCTCTATATAAAAAATGAACTTAAATCGCGGAACAAAGAATGCAACAGATAGAAGGTTAAATATCTTAGATGTCATTAAGTTCAACCCTCTTTATTTCACGGGAAGGAAACAAATCAAGGGAGGTGAAGTAGGGGTTGTATTTTTAAAAAATGGATTTGGAGTCAGAGAGTCTGGATTCATATCCTGGATCTGCCACTTATTTTCTGTGCAATGGGCAAGTTGATTAACCTCTTTCTTCATCTGCAAAATAAGAGAGTTAGACTAGATGATAATTACAGTCTCTTCCAGTTCAAAATCTGTAAGTTCATGTGGTACTATAAAAATTGTCCTTAGGCTTTGGCAAAATAGAGCCATTTCCCTGGATCCTCACACACTTTGGAGACTTATATGATTGTTGAGAATGTGATATTTGGTATTAAGTCAAATGCAATGAGCTTCATCATACAATGATCTCTCTCTACCATCCTTACTACCCTAATGTCCTAACTCCCACAGATTCCCATTTCCCTTTGTCTACTTGCTGTCATGTGTTACTATAGTAAAAAAAAAAAAAAAAAAAAAGACAGAATACTTGATCTTTGGAGCAGGAAGGTGGGAGATGTTAGCAATAAGGAAGCAGCTTATCCTTGTATTTTGAAGCTACTAATAAGTGGCATCCTTACTATCCTCCTCCTCTTCATCAACAACAACTCCCTTCCAACAACATGGAGATTTTCATGCTTTTGGGATAGTCACAGAATTAAACCTTGAAGGACCTTTTAGATTATCTAGCTCGACTCTTTCATTTTACAGACAAAGACACTGAGGCTCAGAGAAAGAAAATAATTTGTTCAAGGATACACACACAGGAGTGGGGAGTTGGCCTGCAATTCAAACTGAGGAGTCCTGACTGTAAATTCAGTGCTCATGCCATTGTTCCATGCTAATTAGCTTAACAAAGTTATCTCGAACGTGCTCCTTTTAACTAGACTTTCTAAGGATTTCGGCTTGGGAGAGAAATACTTGAAAATGAATTTGCCCTAGACCCCTCCCCATAGATAGATCTGGGAATGAATTCAAAGTTTGGGGGTCCTGAGAATGCAGTGATTACTGTGCTTGATTTATAGGGAACTTGATTGTCTCCCATGGGAAAAGTTAGGAACTTAACTCTATAGGTGGTAAAGGGTGCCACAGATATGCTCCAATCACCTTGGCCTTCTTAGCCATTGGTTTCTAGAGATAAAAATCCAGGAGAGTTGACCTCAAAGTTTCTGAGCTTTCTCTTTGCTAAGCGGACTTTGAGTGTATAGGTGAAGGATGAGACTGTAGGCAATAAAATTATGTGTTGAAAAAGAAGCCTTTGAAAAATCCAAGGACGTCTCAAGATTGCATCTCTTAAAGGAGTCAGGTCATCAGAGTAAAGAGATATGGGAAGTTTCCTAGCTCTTCTTGGCTCTGATGCTTACTATCTCTGTGACCTTAGACAAATCACTTAACCTCATTGGACCTCAGTTTCCACATCTGAAAAATGAGACACTTGGATGAAATGATTCCTTTGATGTTTTACATTTGTTAAATACTATAATTCCCCATACAGATTAAAAGAGCAAGGCAAAGAGAATGTGAGAGAGACAGACAGACAGACACAGACACAGAGAACAGACAGAGATACAGAGAGACAGAGATTCAGAGACAGAGAGACAAAAAGACAGACAGAAGAAACACACACAGAGACAGTGATAGAGCCAGAGACAGAGAGGGAAACACACACACACACACACATACACAAACAGAACCAACAGACACACAGAGAAACAGAGAAGCAGAGATAGACAGAGATATAGACAGAAACAGAGAGACAAACACACAAGGGAGATAGCCAGAACTAGGGAGGGAAATACACACACAAAGAAACAGACACACACACACACACACACACACACACACATACACACAGAGACAGACGATAGAGACAGTGAGAAAGAGAGACAGAGACAGAGTCAGAGAGAGACACACACAGAGAGAGGGAGAGAAAGAGACAGGGAGACAGAGAGAGAGTGACAGAGACAGAGACAGAGAGTCAGAGACAGAGAGACACAGAGAGACACACACACAGAGACAGATACACAGAGAGAGACAGAGAGGGGGGAAGAGACAGAAACAAAAAGAGAGAGATAGAGAAAAAGAGAGACAGAGAGATACACAGACAGAAAGAGAGATAGAAACAGAGACAGAGACACACAGAGAGAAACAGAGAGACAGAAACACACAAAGAGAAAGAGAGACAGAAAGAGACACACAGAGAGATAGAAACAGAGACACACAGAGAAACAGAGAGACAGAGACAGAAACACACAGAGAGAAACAGAAAGAGACAGAGAGACACACACAGAGACCGAGAGACAAACAGAGAGAGAGAGACAGAGACACACAGAGAGAAACAGAGAGAGAGAGAGAGAGAGAGAGAGAGAGAGAGAGAGAGAGAGAGAGAGAAAGAAAAGAGCAAAAGCCTGCTCATCACTAAGGTGGGAGGTGTGGTTTTTAACTCCTTTCCCTTATGGCTCCTAATCTCCCTGCTGTCTCTGGGGGAATGTTTTCCCTTTGTCATGTTAAGTGGTTCTGGAAGATTGGAAACACTCAAACAATCCCCTGTGCTCCACAAGGCTCATTTGGTGGCTCACAGCAACAGTAAATTTGCAGGTGGGAAGCTGTCCTGCAGGGACTCTACTCATTCTCCAGATTCTGCCACTTTCACTGCCCTCTTCTCCCTCCATTTGAGTTATTTCTCATCCTTATGTTAGACCACAGAATAAAGTTTCTCAAACGAACAGGCAACTTTCTTGTGGGCCCTTTTTATCTGACCAATCCCTCTGCTTGTGTGACCTGGTATCCCCTGGAGCTCCAAACAGCTGGTGGTACTTTGGCAATCTTACAGGATGAACTTGCTGCTTTTTAGGCACCAGCTTCCAACATGGCGGGCATCTGGGCCACTCCATCCTTCTCTTCCCTGCCGGGTAGGTGACCTTCCTCTTTGGCTGAGGAACAGGTGGGGTTGGCTTGGCTCAATGAGGCTCTTGCTGTGACAGGTGGCTGGGAGCAATTGGGCAAGAACCTCCTTCCCTCTCCCTTTTCCCCCCTCTCTACTTTCCCCTCCTTTCTCCAACATCAAGGAGACTGGGGATATAGATAGAACAGGAGAGATTAAAACTAAGGTTTATTACTAAATTACACCCATAAAACCACAGGCTAAATCAACGTAACAGATAGAGCAATAAAAGCAGAAGCATATTCAATCACTGCAAAGGTGCATTTACACATTAAGTGGGGACTTTTATGTACAGGTAACATAGAAAATAACTCCTGCTTCCCTCCTTTCAGCACTAACTGGGCCTTTACTGAGTGATTGTAACAGCTTAATCATGGAAGTTTGGCAAAGAGACTTGGGGATGGACCAAGGACCAGGGATTTCCCTGAGACAAGCACTTAGGCTAGTGTGAACCTCCCTGAGATTGGGGCTCCTGGGAGGGGGGATGTCAGAGGTCATTTCCTCTATTCTCTTGCCTGTAGGCAAGATAGATTTTTTCATCCATATTAAATAACATATCATCAAGACCCATTTTCTTTGGAGTTGAAAAATATGGGAAGTTCTGTGCTATTCTCAGGCCTCAGCTACTAGATACTTGCCAGATTGGCAAATGATTCCTTATCAGGGTCAAGATATTTGGTTTGAATTTTCACATTCAAGTTCAAATCATGAATTCAGGCTATTTTCTTCCTAACAGCTTGACCTTCCTATCAAACTTCCAAAAGTTCTGTAGAATTGGCCATGCTCAATCCACAAAAGAACAGGCTCATGCAATCACTCTATCCTTCACTCCTGGAAAGAATACTTAGGGGAAACTTTTGACCAAGATGGCTATCTAAATGGAAACAGTTTCTCCAGCTCCCATGTGCTCCAGCAAAACCCTCAGATACATATCAGACCAAATAATGATCAAGAAAGCTAAACAGAAACTGTAGTGACTTTTTCCATTCCAGAAATGAACAAAGTTAGATATCAGTAGAAAAGGATGTTACCAACAAAGCCAGAAATCTTTAAATGGTGACCAGAGAAGGGTCAAAATATGTGTAGCCTTCAAGGCTCTATGTCTGGAGGTAGCAAATGTGAAAGCTTCCTTTGAGAATGCACCCAAATATTCAGAAAGTCCCAGGGGGCGCAGAAGCCCATATCAATTGTCTTGGAAACCATTAGCATTTAATGCTATTCAGAGCGGAATAGTCAATATATCCAGGGATTAAGAGATCCCCAGAACTCTCTTTTGAGACACCAGAGAGGGTGATCTAGCACTCTGAACTTCCAGAGTCGAAGGAACATAATAACCCTTGAGAGGAAAAGTTAGTACCAAGATCCATGCAGGAAGAGACCAAGCTAAGCCTACCATCCCACAAAAATCATATTAGAAGTTAGAACCTGGCCATAATCTAAAAAAGACATTGACCATTTCTAAAAATCATTGAAAATCTAAAGATAGCTGAAAGGAGAAAGTAACTCTCTTAATACCTGGGAGCCAGAGGGGAGGGGGGAGGGATGTTTTTTATAGAAGCTACAGGAATAATTAGAAGAAATGAAGTGAAATATAAAATATGATATGAACTCTATACTAACAACTTGGAAGGATTATAAATAGCTTAGAAGAGAAAGTAGTAAATCCTAATCAAATAATGGACTTTTTGAAAAGTAGACTAGACCAAACAGAAACCAATTAGGAAGAAATTAATACAAAATTAGAAGACTGAAAGTTTTGATATTTGATATCAAAAACAACTCACCTAGAAAACAAGTAAAAGAGATGTCATTCATTGTTGCATTGTTGGTGGAGTTGTGAACGAATCCAACCATTCTGGAGAGTAGTTTGGAACTATGCTCAAAAAGTTATTAAACTGTGCATACCCTTTGATCCAGCAGTGTTACTACTGGGCTTATATCCCAAAGAGATCATAAAGAAGGGAAAGGGACCCACATGTGCAAAAATGTTTGTGGCAACCCTCTTTGTAGTGGCTAGAAACTGGAAACTGAGTGGATGCCCATCAGTTGGAGAATGGATGAATAAATTGTGGTATATGAATATTATGGAATATTATTGTTCTGTAAGAAATGATCAACTGGATGATTTCAGAAAGGCCTGGAGAGACTTACACGAACTGATGCTGAGTGAAATGAGCAGGACCAGGAGATCATTATATACTTCAACAACAATACTATATGATGACCAGTTCTGATGGACATGGCCATCCTCAGCAATGAGATCAACCAAATCATTTCCAATGGAGCAGTAATGAACTGAACCAGCTATGCCCAGAGAAAGAACTCTGGGAGATGACCAAAAACCATTACATTGAATTCCCAATCCCCATATTTATGCCCACCTGCATTTTTGATTTACTTCACAAGCTAATTGTACAATATTTCAGAGTCTGATTCATTTTGTACAGCAAAATAACAGTTTGGTCATGTATACTTATTGTGTATCTAATTTATATTTTAATATATTTACCATCTACTGGCCATCCTGCCATCTGGGGGAGGGAATGGGGGGTAAGAGGTGAAAAATTGGAACAAGAGGTTTGGCAATTGTTAATGCTGTAAAGTTACCCATACATATAACCTGTAAATAAAAGGCTATTAAATAAATAAAAAAAGAATAGTTCTTTAGGGGAGGGAAGGGACATTCCACATTGAAAGTAATATAAAAGGCTATTAATAAAAGTTAAAAAAAAAGAGATGTCATTTAAAAGTCAGTGGATTCCTTGAAAACTGTGATTTTGGCCTCTATCCTAAAACAAAAAATCCTGGACATGATAGGCTAAGAACATAAATGAAAATTGCCCAGGTTTATGACATCTGGAGGACAAAATAAAAATAGAAAGCATCTAGAAATCACCTTCTGAAAACCCTAAAAAAGAAAAAAGAAAAAGTCCCTGGAATGTTATATATGCCACATCAAAGAAGAAACATCCAGAAAGAAACAGTTCTGATACCAAGGAATTACAATCAAGATCACACAGGACCTGGCAATTTCTACTATAAATGAGAGGTGATCTTGGAATACAGTATTTCAAAAGTCAAAAGAAATAAGCTTGTAACTCAAAATAATTTTCTCTGCCAAACTAAGTGCATTCTGACAGGGAAAATATTAATCTTTAATATAATAAAAGACTTTCAGACATTTTTAATGAAAAGACCAGATTTAAATTCAATTCATTCAATTGTTTTTCAATTATGCCTGAGTCTTCATGATTCCAATTGGGTTTTTCTGGGCAAAGATACTGGAGTGGTTTGTCATTTCCTTCCCCAGTTCATGTTATGGATGAGGAAATGGAGGCCAACAAAGTTAAGTGACTTACCCAGGGTCATACAGCTAGGAAGTATCTGAGGCTCAATTTTAATTCAAGACTTCATGACTTTAGGCTTAGTGCTCTATCCACTGTGCCACATCTTAGATTTGAGAAGGAACTTGAAAATACAAACACAATTTATTTGAGCAATTGGAAGAACCTGTGGGATCATGCAGTGCTAACGTTCTAAGATAGAGAGGGGAGAAGAAAGAAGAAACACATATCTCTTCAAAGCTTTAATGTCTTTAAAGGGCATTGAGGGGATTAAATAAGAAAACAGAAGTCCTGGAGTGGATTTGCCCTGTTCTGAGGATTTTAAAAGGTGGGAAAGAAGAATGATAAAAGGAATACAGTACTGTAGAAAGGAAGAAGAAAGAGATAGAACTTATTTCTAATAATTGGGATAAGAAGAGTATGTAAACATGGGGGAAAGGGAAGGATAAATAAGTATTAGGTAAACTTCACTGTTATTTGAAAAGCATGAAACAGATGGGGAAATATATCAGATTTAAAGGCAAAGAAGTGAGAACTGGGGAGGGGAGAATTAAGAGGGGAAGAACAATCTCAAGAAAAATAAGCTCCCGGATTCTACCATGGGCATTACAAGTTAAAAAAAACTAAAATAAAAAGAAAAAAAGAAGAAAAGAAAAAAAGAAAAAAACCCCCAGAATCTAAGGGCATAACCATCAGTTGATGAATAACTGAATAAAAAGTGATATATGAGTATAAAAGAATATTATTACATGCTAAAAATAGAAAAGGAAATTATTTCAAATAATTCTGGATAACATGAACTGATACAGAATGGAGTAGAGCTGGGGAGGGGGGAATTACATAAATATGACCCTGTAAAGGAAAAAAAAAAACAACTTGGAAATACTTAAGAATTCTGATCAATGTAATGACCAAGTCATGTCTCTAGAGAGCCTATAATTACCTGCCTCTTGTCAGAGAGGTAATGAACTTAAGGTACATTTTTAGACATGGCCACAATGTGAATTCATTTTGCTTGGCTGCATTAAGTTATTACAAGAATTCTTTTTTCTTCTTGTTTTTTTAATTTGGGGACTGAGGGGAAAGAGAGGGTTAGTAATAGTGATCCAGAAACAAAGAATTCAAAAGGAAGCACAGACAAGCAGAACAGTTTTGAAGGTCATGTGTGTGAAGTGATGCCGAGTTAAAGTGAGCAGAACCAGGAGAACATTGTACACAGTAACAAGATTATGTAAGGATCAATTATGATGGACTTGGCTCTTGTCAACAATGTGGTGATTCAAGGCATAGACTTGGGATGGAAAATACCATCTGTACCCAGAGAGAGAATTATGGAGACTGAATATGGATCAAAGCATAGTATTCTCACCTTTTTTTTTCTTTCTCATGGTTTTTTCTCCATTTGGTCTGATTTTTCTTGTACAATATGGCAAATATGGAAATATATTTAAAAGATTGTACATATTTAATGCATATCAGATTATTTGCTGTGTTGGAGTGGAGGGAGGTGAGGAAGGGAGGGAGAAAAATTTGGAACACAAAGTCTCTTAAAAATGAATGTGAAAAGCTATCTTTACATGTATTTGGAAAAAATAAAATACTATTTAGAAAAAAAGAAAGTTGTGAAATTTTTTATATTCTTCTTAAAGAATAGAGGTTAAAACTGTGAAATGGAGATTTATTTACCTTTCCATATATAATGTTCTCTTTTCATTGTGCTGTGCATTTGGAAATGATCATTTTGAGGATGTTTAAGTTCAGAATAACATTTTTAATTAAAAGAAGAGATCATATTGGGACAGGTTCAAATTGTGGTAGTGCTTCAAATCTTTCAGATTTGGGGGCCTGGAATTTTTGCCCCATATTATCTCTACTCTAGGTGTACTCCCTTTTTACTAACTGGTCTCTTTTTCTTTTCTGGATCTTCCAATGCCTCCTGTAAACTCAGTTACTGGTAGCCCATTATATCAAAGGTGAGACGCTGTTCCCTTCTAAAATGCCTCTGGTCTTGCTCTATTTTGCTGCTGCTCTAAGTAGAGATGTCCTAAGTAGCCCTGTCTATGTCTGTAGGCTGTCCTAGTTTGCATTTGGAATCACAGTGTATCATTTGCTGCCCTCATTCTGGAGGTAACAGCTGCTGGTCCCATGTTTTTTTTTTTTTTTTTTTTTTTTGGGGTTTGGGGGGGGGGGAAGCATAGTGCTGCTCAGGTGTAAAGGATGAAGCTTGAGATACAGTTTTTTTTTTGATGTGGGAGTTACCTGAATTGAGGGTCAGCCTTGTTTGAGGTTCATATGTGAACCTCACACCCCCTTTCTTCCTTTTGTGGCCTAGGGATGATGGTGTCAATTGCTTTATAAATATTCTGGTTTCATCTTTCCTTTTTAGTTCCAGCTTCCTTTTCCATGTTTCAACATTTGACTGTCACTTTAAACCCCAAAATTTGGTTGAGAAAAAAAGCTAAAGTCCTGTCTCAGCAGATAGTTTGACTCTTCCACAGACCTTGTGAGTACTCCTCCCCAAATTTTCCAATTTGCCGTGACATCAACAGGCTGAAGTATTGGCGTTATTCTACTCCAACTCCCCATTACTGGGATTCTTTTGAATTTTCTTTAAGAGGAGGATCATGATTTTTTCCCTTTTCGGTGTTAATCCTCCCCAATTGCCTGATCTTCAATGCTTCAATGCTTGAAGATCCTTGATGACTAATCTGAATCAATCTTTAGGATAAAGAATTACTCCAAAATATTTTGTACATTTTATAGTGACCTTGAATGGGATGTTACTTTCTATAATTTCTTGAGGTTTGTTATTGATATATAGAAATGTCATTGAATTTTTTTTGTGTGGATTTATTTTGCCTTGCTACTTTACTGAATCAATGAACTGTTTCAGTTGGTTTCTTTACTGATTCACTTGGATTTTCTAACAAATTATCATGTTGTAAGGAAACAGGTACTTTTGTGTCTTTGCTGATTTTAAATTCTTTGCTGCCTTTCTTTTGTCTTATTGTTAATTTCAGCAGTTTTAGACCTATGTCAAAGAATGGTAGGGAAAGGGGGCGTCTTATCTCCTCATTACATAGAAAACTAACTTTATATTTTAGATAGTTACTTTTTATCAGATTTAAAAATCTTTCTGTTTATATTTCTTAGAGATTTTTTATCAAAAATGTTGTGTGTATCTATCAAAGAGATTTGGGATGTTTTTGCTTTTAATACGATCAATTACAGTAATTATTTTTGTGAGGTTGGCTAATTCTTGCAACTCTGGCTTAAATCCAACTTGATCATTGTGGAAAATTTTGGACGTATTGCTAACATCTTTTTGCCAGGATTGTATTTAAAATTTTATGACCTATATTCATTAATGATATTGGTCTAGACTACTTGTTCTTTGCTCTATTCTTTTTTTGGTTTACATATTAGGACAATATTTGTACATCAAGAGGAGGTCATGCTAATGTTTTCTTTCTCAATTTTTGGAAATGATTTGTATAGGATTTCATATATCAGAATAATTTCCCTAGGTAGGTGATTGCCTGTGCAGTGATCACAGTATTCCACCTGATTCTGATGAGTTTTTTTTTTATCGGAACCACAAATAACTGGGGTGCAGCCTTTATTGATAGGCTGTAGTTCCAACAGCTGCCAACCCACAAATTTTGCCCTTGAATCATTTTAGTCAACTAGCATTTATTAAACACCTTTATGCATCAGGCATTGTGCTAAGTGCTAGAGATACAAAGACAAACAGAAACAGATCTACTTCCTAGATGCCATTAAAGAATGATAGAGGAAAGAAAAGAAGGAATAAAGAAATGAAAGAAGGAAAGAAGTATTTACTAAGCATCTACTATGTGACAAGGATACAGAAAAGGGGAGAAGATTGTCCCTGCTCTCAAGGAACTTACAGTCTAATGGGAGAGATAATATGAAAACAATTATGTACCAGTAAGATAGAGACAGTAAACTGGGAAGTCTCAAGGAGGACTTAAAAGAAAGAATTGCAGAGGATGAAACTTGAAGGAAGCTGGGAAAGGGAGATGAAGAGGAAACAAATTCTAGGTATGGGGTGCAGCTGATGAAAATCCCCAAGCTGGGTGATGGAGTGACTTTTGGGAGGGACGTCAAGGATACAGGGAAGGGAATAAAGTAAAAAAAGACTGCTAAGTTACAAAGGGATGAGGTTATAAAGGGCTTTAAAGACCAACCAGGATTTTATATTTGATCATGGGAGAGTAAAATAGAATTGATTGAATGGAGGACTATATGGTCAGATTGTGCTTTAAGAGGTTCATTTTGACAGCTGAGTGGTGGACAAATTGGAATAGGCAAAGACTTTAGGCAGAAAAACACAATTAAAACGATTATTAAAATATTTCAAGTGGTAGGTAATGAAGCACTGTACCCAGGTCATTGTAGTGTCAGAAGAGAGAAATTATGAAAGAGAAATAAAGATTGCCTTGCTGCAGTAAGGGCTCAGTTGATAAATAACAAACTTCTAGTGTAGATTTGTAATGAGTCTAAGGATAGAGGATAGATTGATGATTTTCTCTAGCTTCATTGAGTAGTACATGCGTAGGAGTAAAGGAAGACCATGATGGGAATAATTCAAGACTGAGGTTTGAGAAGGGAAAATTTTTGATAGGATAAGGAACCAAGGGATTTGAGAGAATAAGATGCTTTAGAATTGAACTGGTTCATCAAAAGATCAGGATAGGAAGGGAAACAGGTGTCTCTGTTAGGACTTTTAGCAGAATTTGCTGCTTTTCTGTTCTCAAAATTCAATTAAGTATTCTGACTTCCCTGTCTGTGTCTGTTCTCAGAATGGTTTTGTTTTCATATCCCTAGCCCAGCTTTTCTCTCATCTTGAACCCTTCCTAGGAGACCTTATTTAGCCCACTTGTTATAATACCACCTGTGAAGCTCTGTCTCCATCTGGACTCTTCCATATTGACTCTCCTCATTTGACTAGGCAACACCTGACCGCCTGTAGTGGTGGGGGTGGGATCATATTCTCTACACCTGTTCACGGCAGAGTCAGCCAGCCTCACTTTCCTTCTAACTGTCAATCATGGCAAGCATTCCAAGCCATAACTTTGAATCTATTGGTTATTGCTCACCCCCACCCTCTCTGACATACACGCTTATGGATGGACACCCGACACATACTACACATAGTATATTGACCCTTTGTACTCTTCTTCTAATCCAATCTTCCCTTGAAGGTTATCTTAACTGACTAGGTAGTCATAAATATTGGAAGGTGAGGGAGGGACATGACGCGCTTTGCTCAGGTGTATTCCTAGGGCTGACTTTGGCCAGGTTAATAATATAGAGCCTACTTTCCAATCTTTGTCCTCCAAAAAGGAATATACTCACCCAGCATTTGAATAAGAATAGAGAACAATGACTTTTAATGTTCCTTCCAGCTTAAATGATCTATCTCTAGTAAGAACCTGCTATGATATGCTTAGCATATTAACAAACATGATTAGTCTTGGCCCCATATGCCACATGTCCATTTTTCTCCAGAGTCCAAAGCCTATCTTTTTATTGATATGGTGACCCATTCCACCCCCTGCCTTACCTTCACCCTAGGGTTCAGCTCTGGTGCCTGCCACACTGCAAACACCCAACAAAAGCATTTTGTCTGGAAGAATTTGGAAAATGGTAATTAAATCATCTTTAGACTTTCTCTCCTTCAGCTTCAGTCCTACTTCCCTTGACCTTTCCTCCTATTCAAATATCACACTAGGGGATGGAAAATGGGTTCCATGGGTCTACTTTAGCCCCCCAGAGAGGCAAAAGAAAAGAGCTCAAAAATAAAATAAAAATTATGCAAAAGAATTACCCTGCATGCTACTCTCATCTCCCTCATCTCCCCTTGTAAATTACCCTATTATTCTGCTCCCTCAGGACTTTTGATTGTCCCTATTTCTTCTTTTGAGCTAAAGTCGTTCATGCAGTAAATTAGTTCTTTGCCTAGAAATAGTACTGATTGTAGCAGGCGTACCACAGCCACCAGCAACAATGCTGCAGCCCCGGACAATTTCCAAAAAAATAAGGAGAAAGGGGGGAAAAAACCACAAGCCAACAATCTCTCCTTCCTCTACCACTCCTACCCAATTTGCATTCACAGACACAGGACACCCATTTCTTGAGAAATGAATTCTTCGAAAGGTAGGAACAAGGGAGCAGAATCAATTGAGCTATCCCGGAAGCAATCCGTGCTGGGAACCAGCAGAGAGCTGAAGCATCATCCAGGCCACTGAATCTCAGTGATCACCTACTCTGCTCACTTCTTCCACCAAAAGGCTCCTTTCTCCCACCAGGTACAGGCATGGGTGCTGCCATCACCCAGCAGCCCCTGGTATTCTGAAAAACTGATCTCCTGTGATCATTGCGGGATATCTTATAACAAGCTTGTACATGTAGGTATGTGAGTATAGTACAACCAAAAGGTTACCAAAGAGGAAACTCTCCTCCATAAAACTTACCACCAAACTAATATTATAAGCTTCACATCTTGATTTTCCACAATTTAAAAAAAAATTCATGGCATTTTTTCCACATGCCTTAGCTTAAACAGCATGGACTCATGTTAGCTGGGATCCATGAGCCTCTTGGCTTCTGGGAAATAACCAAACACGAGGTCCTCCTTTAAGGAAATTTGGTGTATAGGGCTGGGGAATAACATATAATTCAAGGATTCTTAACCTTTTTTTTATCTCATGGGCCCCTTTAGGGGTGAAACCTTGGACTCATTTTGAGATTAATGTTTTTAAATACATAAAATACATAATATTACAAAGGAGGTCAGTTACAGTAAAATATGGGTTATCAAAAAAAAAATTTTTTTTAAAGTAAGTTCATGGATTCCAGTTTAGAACCCCTGGTGGATGATCTCCAAGGGACTCTAGAATAATAGATAGAGAACTGGCTTTAAAACCAGGAATCTGAGTCTAATTTTAAGTCTGTTATATATTGGTAGTGTGACCCAGAGCAAGACCTTTATTCTCAGTGTCCCAGGTAAAAGGTTGTAAGGTACAGAGGGTTGCTGATTTGTTTTAGGGGAGGAAGTTTCTTTACCAGGAAGTTCTCTATGCTCATACAATTGAAGGTCTAGGCCTTATGCCCATTTTATCTCTACATGCACAGAGTGGACAATCCTAGGGGCGCATTGATCAGTTGTCATCAAATGTTGGGAAGAATCATCTCTGGGGACATGGTATTGAGGTCATCTTTTAATTAACTTATTAATTTGCTAAAGCAATTGGGGTTAAGCGACTTGCCCAGGGTCACACAGCTATGAAGTGGTGTCTGAGACCAGACTTGAACTCAAGGTCCTTCTGAGTTCAGGGCTGGTCCTCTATCCACTGTACCACCTAACTACCCCTAGAGGCCATATTTTAAATAGCCCTTTAAAACTATAATTGGGCATGGGAAGAAATAGGAAACTAAATGCCTTTCTGATTCATTCCCATTATTCCAAAGAAATTCTCCATACATTATATAAAATCATATATATATATATATGTATGTATGTATGTATATACACACACATCAGCCTGTTCCATTCTTTCTGTCTACCTTCTTTGCAGAGATTGGGGGACTATGGGAGTAGAACATTGAATATTACATCAGACTTTTTCAATGTATGGACTAGTTTTGCTAAACTATTTTGTTCCTTCTTTTAATTCTTTATTATGAGAAATAAATCTCTGGGAGGAGGAACAGAGAGAGATATATTAGGATATGGAGGTGATATAAAAACAAAGGGTATAAATAAAAATAGAAAAGAAAAATTCAGCCTACTCTCTTTCAATGTGAAACCAAGCTAACCCCAGGCAGCTTCTATGAAAGATATCCTTAATTTCTATTCAACTCAATAATACCAATGAATAATATCCTATATGCAAGACCCTTTTTTAGGCACCGAGTCAGATACAAACTTGATTTAGGGTTTGCCTCTTGATGGAGGCTTATATTCCAGCGGGAGATATGACACACATAGAAATAACTCTACTATAAATTGGTGAATGTGCACCACAATGATCACAAGAACGTCAAGGGAATTGTCATTGACAGACTTCAGGACCATGATCGATGCAATGAGCAAGTATGATTTCACAGGGCTGTTGATATAAAATTGTGAGGCAACTTTAGGGACCATCTAGTCCAGTCCTCTCCTTGTATAAGCTTTTTAAAACTTTTTTCACTCACGACCCCTTTTTGCCTGAGAAATTTTTATGCGACTCTGGGTATATAGATATATAAAATAGGTATACAAATCAAATATATTTTGACAAAAAATCATAATTTCATGGCTGCCACATTCAATTAATTAACTTTACATGGGGTCACAATTCACAGTTTATGAAACTTTGGTATAGATGTCACTAAGGTTCCAACAAGTTAAGTGACTTATCCAAGGTCATATAAGTAACAGACATCAGAGACAAAATGTGAATCAGATCCTTTTACTCTATAGCTAATTTGTTTTTTTTTTTTTTTTTTTTTTTTTTTTGCCATTGTCTAACCGTATAGCATTATGTCAGCCTAATCAGGAAACATACCTCCCGCCTTTCAGTGGACCATCGCTGTTGAAGGAGCCATATTTGGTCAGACTTGACTGACAGGTTGATTTGTGTAACTGCATGGCTTTAGTACAAGGGAGAGTCTTATTGGAGTGGGTAAAGGGTGAAGGCAAGGGTATGATGATAAATATTTAACAATCTGGTCTGGGCAGGGGGAAGTATCCCTGACACATTTTAAAATTTAATCTGTATTGTTAACATTATAAAAAGTCTAGACAATCAACACCACAATAAATCAAATCCTAGTTTGTCATTTAATCTCTCAGCCTTAGTTTCCTCATTTGTAAAATACAATACAATAGCACCTATCTTTTGAGGTTGTTAGAAAAATTAAATGCAATACTATTTATAAAGCACTCTGAAAACCTTAAATCACTGTGTGTATTATGGATGTTGTTATCCACCTTGTTTCCTCTGATCATAAAATTAGAAGGCAGTTAGATGGCACAGTAGATAGAGTCCTAGACCTAGACACAAGAAACTATTGTTGTTCAGTCATTTCAGTCTTTTCTGACTCTTTGTCAACCCCATTTCAGATTTGCTTGGCAAATATAGTGATGGGATTTGCTATTGCCTTCTTTAGCTCATTTGACAGATGAGGAAACTGAGGCAAATAGGGTTAAGTGACTTGCTCAGGGTCACACAGCTAGTAAGCTGAGGCCAGATTTGAACTAAGGAAGATGAGTCCTGCTGACTCCGGACACTTCAGTCTATTTACCACAACACTTAGCTGTTGCCTGATGAGACACAAATCTGGCGTCAAACACTTGCTAGCTGTGGGATTCTGGGCAAGTCATTTAACCTTTGCCTATTTCTATTTCCTCATCTGTAGTATGGGAATAATAATACCTCTCAGAGATGCTGTGAACATAAAATGAGATAATTTTTGTAAAGTGCTTTGAAGAACAGTTAGCATTATACAAACAGTTAGCTGTTATTTTGGTTTTTGGAGGCCATATCATCTAACTCAATCCAACTGGTATTACCCCATTGTACCAAGTTTTCAATGTCAATCAAAGGTACTTGAACTTTCCCTGATAGAGAATCACTGAAGAACAGCGACAAGACCAGATTTATGTATAAAGAAGATAATTTTGGCAGCAATCTGAAAGAAGATAAATGTGTGTGTGTGTGTGTGTGTGTGTGTGTGTGTGTGTGTGTTGTGTATAAGTGTGTCTGTAGATCTTTTAGAGAGCTATTGTACAAATCCAGGGAATGGTAATTAGGGCTTGTGTTAGATCAGTGATGTATGGATAGAGAGGAGGGAACATTCATATTAAATGTTTCTGAGGTGAATCAACAAGAATTGATAACTGATTAGAGAGGAAAGGTGAAAGAGAGAGGAGAATTACGTGACGCCAACATGTCATACATGAGGAATTGGGTAAATGGTGTTAGCAGCAGATAGTCAAGTGAAAAGGAAGAGAGGTTTAAAAAGGAGAGAAAATAAGTTAATTGGTGAACACTCTGGAGACCAATGTAGAAATGCCCTATCTTACCACCTTTCCTGCCTCCCCAAAGCCCTGGGGGCTTCACAGCTGAAGGTCTGTGAAGGTGGAAAACCTCTCATCCAATAAGCTCCTTAGAAATATGACCTCCTGCCAACACCTTGGGGTGGGTTGCCAGGTTACAGTTGCTGAGAGAACCTAAGTTAGAATTCCTTCACTTTGGGGCGTGTGATCCTCAATCACTGTGATAAATTAATGTAACTTAATGTGAAATCCATGTAAACCGGTGTCATCTCCCAGCGTGATTGAAGGTGGCCAACTTCTTGGTGCTGTCAGTCATTATTCTCAGACTCTGGAATATTTCCTCTTCCTCTGGGTAAAGATTCCAACTACATAACTCAAAAAATACAGAATTAAAGGATTTTAGGTTTAAATCTGAAAGGGACTGGACAGGTCATCTTAATTCAACCACCTCACTTAATACAGGGAAACTGAGTCTCAGTGGATGGAATTGAGCTATCCAGGATCACAGAGGTATTAAGTAGAAAATCCCAGAACTCAAACTGAGATCATCTAACTCCAAAGCCATCATTCTCATCCACATCCAGAAGATTAGCTCTCAGGAGAACCTAAATTCCAGTGATATGGTTTTTGTTCTGAAGAGATAATGGACAGACTTCCTTTCTCAGAGTTGTGGGGTTGGAGTGGGATAGTTAGTCTGGCTGGAGAGGGGTGCCGAGTTTGGCTAGACAAAGTCACATAAGCAGACTGGTTAGGTCCATGACTGGTATATGGTAACTTCACCTAGCTACTGTTTGTTCCTTATGTAGCTTTCTATTGGTCCCTTTGAGGCTTCCAATGGCTGTATTAAGAGCAACTGTTTTTAAGACCTTTTCCATTCTCCTCCAATCCTCAACCCTCCCTATCCCTATCTCCTTCTTCTCAAAAGATCACATTTTCTACTTTGTGGAGAAGCATGAGCATCCCCATCACTGGAGGTGTGACCTCAAGCAGAACTCTGGCGAATCACAACTTATTGAGGATTTTTAGAGGGGATTTCTGCTCATTTTGGGATTAGACAAAATGACCTCTGAGGTTCCACAATCTGTGCCCTCATTCATCCTTTCCTTCTTTACTACAGTGTAAGACACTGAGTTGTAATTTTATTTATATAGCTTTTATATAGCACTTTGAGATTGCCAAAGCACTGCCATCTTGGGGAGGGGGCAGGGGGAAGGAGGGGAAAATCTGAAACACAAGGCTATGCAAGGATCAATGTTGAAAAATTATCTGTGCATATGTTTTGAAAATAAAAAGCTTTAAAAATAAAAATAAATTAAAATTTAAAAAATTGCCAAAGCACTTTAAATATTGGATGTCTCGTGAGTCTTGACACAGTTTTAAGCTATGAAAGCCTACAGCAATGAAAAGAATAACTATTAAAGCTCAAAACTGCACCAAGACTATGGGACCTCCTTTATATCATCTCACATGATCCTCACAACATCCCAGGGCAGCAGGTGCTATCCTTAATCCCCATTTAACAGATGCAGAAACTGAGGCACAAAAAGATTATATGGCTTGCCTAGGGATTCCAACTCAGATCTTTCTTACTCCAAGTCTAATGTCTCCTCTACACTAAGGATACAGATGCACAGAACAAACACTTCACTCATAGCTCCTTGCAATCTGTCTTCTGTTCCCATTATTGTTTCCAGTCAGGAGGCTTGGGTCTCAGGCCAAGGGGGATGGACCTGGATACAGATAGGAAAGGAGTTGTCTTTCACATCTAGAAAGTGTGGTTAACAGGCAAAGTGACCTGGATATCCTAAAGCAAAGAGGCAATTTGACCTCGTGGGTATCTCATGAGATTTGGTGGATGAGATGCATGTCTGGAGGGAAATGTCTTTTTTTTTGGATGACACCTGTGACGTCATTGGGAATTCCCTTCTCCAAAAGGAGATTGGTACCTGCTCTTCTGCCTTAGGAATTATTATATTAAGCTACTTGTCCAGACACTACAAGGATCAGGCAAAATTTAACAGCCAGGTCTTCCTGAATCTGACTCTAGCTCTCTATCCACTGGAACATGTTGCCGCTTTACCAATCTTAAAAGGAACAGGACTGGTAAAAGGAAGAAAGTGGTATTGTAGCCTTGTATATTATAAACTCAGGTGAGGAAATCCAAGAGCCAGAGCAGGTAAGCATGGTGCAGGATATTAAGAGGAAGGTCAGTGGAAGCTTCAGCAGAAATACTTGAGCTTGGAGTGGGCTACAAATCACCTGGATAAAAAGAGAAAATGAGTGGGAATCTTGGGAAGCCTATCATGAATCTGGCAGAAAGGTATGATAGAGCAGAGATGATTTACTTCAATTATCCAGACATCTGCTAGAGTACTCTCTCTCTGCCAAGAACTAAGCAGTTTTTGACTCGTCTTAATGATCATCCCATCTTTCAAAAAGTGCAAGAACCAACAAAAACGAAATTCTTGTTACTAAGCAGTTACAAGGATCTGGAGACATGAAAAACTGAGTTCAAATCTTATCCTCAGAAATATCCTAGCAGTGTGACCATGGCCAAGTCACTTAATTACTATATTTGCCTCAGTTTCCTTAGGTATAAAATAGTAATAGAAATAGCACCTTACTCCAGGGATTATTGTGAAGATCAAATGAGAATATATTTATGAGTGCTTAGCCCAGTGCCTGACACATAATTTGCACATATTCCCTTCTTTTCCTTTCCTTCCTACTTTGGATCTCATTTCTACTACAAAGGAAGCTGTGACTGTTGGAACAGAAATGAAAGCAAACTTGGAAAGAATAATTGCTAACATGTTAGTTTCTGATAGAGAAGAGAAAGCCAGGTTTAATATTAAGTAAATCTTGGGAGAGAAGTTTTCAAAGGGCTCAGAGAAAGAGAGGCAGCCCAAGAGGTCTTAGAAACTCTCCAGATGGAAATTCTGGAGAGAGGAAAGAAAATGTCCAATGAGGACAATGTGGATGCACAGGGACCTCAGCAACCAATCTACATTTTAGGAAAACACAGACGGACAAATAGAAAGGATGACACATCACTCAGAATCAATGCAAAAATGTACATTGTTCTAGTAGAGTAGTATCCGAAGTACTATTGTTCAAGGTGATCTATACCTGGTAAGGAAAACCAAGGTCAAAAGATCATTTTAAGAAAGCTCTATCAGAAAAAAAAGAAGGCAATTATTTGAGGGATAAGTCTATTGCTCAGAAGTGGATAAGATAATGATGATTGATGGCAGAAAGGCATACATGCTTGCATATTGTTTTGCATAATTTCTGCCAAGAAAATGAAGGAAAAGAACTATGAAAGAAAAAAAAAACTAGTATGGTTAACAGGGAATTGATGCCCAAGATAAAAGTAAATAAGGAAATAGTAAGAGAGAATCACCTGCCCTTGACGAGTTCAAGTCACTTGGTCCGGGTGAATTGAATCCTTAGGTGCCCAAAAAACCCTATGAATGTGATTGTTGAGACGTTATCACTAATCACTGAAAAGTGGTGGAGAATAGAAGAGGGATAATTGAATTAGAGAAAGGAATAGGGGAGAGAAGGAAGAGAGAGAAATAAGCATAGAGACAGAGAGTGAGAGACACAAACACACAGAGAAACAAGGAGACCAAGAGAGACAGAGACAGATAACCGCATGGAGAAACAGGGAAAGAAAGAAGAATAAAGGAAGGGGGAGAGAGAGGAAAGAATGAAGGAAGGGGGAGAAAGAGGAAAGATGTTTAGATTATTCCTTGGGCAAACATATGAAAGTAGGCTGGGGAAACATGAAGAAGGGATGGTAAAAGCAGGGACTAGAAGATCTGTTCACTTGTGATTTCTTATTAACAGTTACGATCAGGAGGATAGTAACATAGAGCACCTGGGAGAGACAATTTGATAGCTTCAGACACACACACACACACACACACACACACACATACATATATATATATATATATATATATATGTGTGTGTGTTATTCTATATACATATATAGATATAGATATATATTTAGATCTCACAGTATGACAGGTTATAAAAACCAATAGATTTGGAGTTAGTAAACCTAGCTTCCCAGTTAGACTACAAAACTCATTAAGTATGTGATCATGTGTAAGTTATGTTATCTCCCTGGATGATCATCTCAGTTTGTTCATCTGTAAAATGGGAATAAAACTATTTACCTATTTCAATTTGTTATTATGAGAAGAAAACTTTATAAAATTCAAAAGTACTTTAGAAATGGGGATTATTATTATCTAAGTAACTTGAGACTGTATAGATGGTTCATCCTTGTGGTCTATAGTTTGTACTCTTGAGATTCCCTCCCTTTTTAGTCACTTTAATTTGTGCCTTTGGGAACGTCTTGTATTACAGTGGTTATAACTCAGGAGGAGGCAAGAAATTGGCAGGAGGGTAAGAATTCAGTCAAATTCATGTCAACAAACCTTTGTTCTGTGTCTATAATGTTCAGGGCTATGTGGAGTAGGCAAGAGAAGCAGCTTAATGAATGAAGCCATGGCCTCAGTGTTGGGAATCACAGGATGACAGAGGGAGAAATGGCCAATTTATTCTGTCTGTATCTTGTTTGTACACAGTTGTTTGCATGCTGTCTCTTCCATTAGACTGTGAGTTCCTTGAAGGCAGGGACTTTTTTGGGGGGTGAGAGGTGGTCTTATTTTATATTTCCACAGTTTATCACATTGCCAAGCATATAGTAGTTGCTTAATAAATGCTTGTTGATTTGATTCCTTAAAGAAAATAAAAACCTCAATTCAAAAGACATAGAGAGATAGATAGTAGATAAAAGAGAAAAAAGAAAAAATGGAAAGAAAGAGGAAGGAAGGAAGGAAGGAAGAAAAGAGAAAGGAAGAAAGGGAAGGAAAGAAAGATAGAAAAAGCTTTTCTTAAGTGCTTACTCTATAAATGCCAGGCACTATTTACTTTAGAGATTATTTCTTCCAACACTCACATTTAATGGATGAGGAAACTGAGATCCAGAGAGACTCAGTCTCTTGTTCAAAGTCATTAGATGTGGTTTCAGGCCCTTTGCTTCCAAAACGAGCATGCTTCCCATTAAAACTTGCCGCATAGACTCAATAAATCATAGAATGTTACAAGTGGAAGAGACTTAAACAATCGTTTTTTTTTTTTTTTTTTTTTTTTTTTAACAGAGGAGGAAACTTATCTCCACATAGGGAAAGTGACTATCCCAAGATCATTCAGCTAGTGAAGTCATCATCAGGATTCTTTGGGGTGAGAGTAAAGGGATCTGGGATTGGTTTTTCCAGACAGAATTCTAATCGGGAGCAGGATAAACATGTTTTCCCTGTTTTCCCCGTTTTGTGATTTCCAATCCATTTGGCTGAGCGATGGTCTGGAGCCACCTCCTGTTTAACATAAATATAAATTATGGGTCCAACCATTGCTATGGTGTAAATCACCAACAGGCCCCCCAAGACAGACACCTCTGTGGTCTCCGTGGCAACAAAGCCATTTGTTTTCTGTGAGGCTTGGCCACAAGAAGTTCATTATGTCCCAATCCTGCTAATTTATAGGCGGCTGGGTGGGGGACAGGAGGAGGGATCGGGGCTCCTAGTATTCCTTTCAGGCCCCCTGGCATTTGTAAAATGAATTTTACTAGAGCCTTCTGCAGAGTTGGAAAAAACTATAAAGTATTGTCCCCAGAGAATGCTGGAATAGCCTAAAAAATATTGTATTTCAAAGAATCACAGAATTTGAAAGGTGGAAGTGACCTCAGAGACCATCTATTCTGATCTGTACCTGAATGAGGTGACAGGGGAGGTTAGGCGAGCTATCCAAAATCACGTAGGTGAGTAAGTACCAGAGCCAAATTTGAACCTAGCTCCTCTGAGTCTGGTATTCTTTCTATTATTCATATCACTTTTTATAGTGCAATTATCTTTCTCATTATGCTTTTATAACTGGTGTATTGTTGGAGAATAGATAAATCAAGTTCAATCTTGACAAACTATCCATAACCACATCATGGCTCATATTCCCAACCAAATAAATATGGAAACATCTGAATTTATCTAATTTCAAAAGGTATTTGAATCAGCTCATCTGTTAAGAACTATGGGAACCAATTAACATTGTGGACCTGACCGTCTTTATTACAAAACCCTTAAGAATGAGTAGTAAGAGGAAACAAAACAAAACTTGATAACATCAGTGGGGAGATTTCTGGAGTAAGGATAGATAGAATAGGAGTTTTTTGAATGAAGACCATGTAATATTCCTCCCCGGGGCCATCCCTACTTCTGGTTTCCCTTTGGAATTCTATCTTGCTTACTCTGCTTGGTCCTGGATTTCAATGTATTCCAGGAATTCCTTCATCATTCTAATGTTGCCAGCTTAAATTTATATTTGGCCTTATACAGATAGCTACTGGCATTTTGGAAGGAAAAAAAACAACATAATTTCCTTCATTTTTCATGATCCTTTTCTCTTCTAATGATACTTTCCCCTTTTCCCTTCAGGGCATCAATATCTTCACAGTTACCCAAATTTACAACCTTAAAAGGAGCAGCAAAGGAAGAATTTGCACCCAGGACTTCTGACTCCAAGTCCTCATGAATTCATCTTCCTACCAAATTGTGGACATCTGCCAAAGCTCTGTGTTTAATTTTACTATTTAGAGAAGGGACTCTCATTCAGGTATAGGTCAGAATAGATGGTCTCTGAGGTCACTTCCACCTTTCAAATTCTGCAATTCTTTGAAATACAATTATTTTTAGGTTAGTCCAGCATTCTTTCCAACTCTTTTCCTAGAGTCTCACTTTCACACAGTGATCTCACTTCCAGCTGTAGATCCATTTTTTAAAAATGCAACAACCCTCAGATCTTGGTCTCTAGGCTCAACGATTCCTGTGTACTCCAATTCTAAATTACAAACAGCCTTATGAGTATCTCTGATTACATATCTTATCATGTTCCCTAAACCTTCTCTTCCTCCCGATTTCCCTATTTCTCTCGAGAGCACCAATATCTTCCCAAATTAAAAAGAAAAAGTACCTTTAAAGTCATCTTTGACACTTTGGTCTTCCTCATTAACACCCCCCCCCCCCATTTATTAGTCCTGTGGATCCTATCTTGTAAGCACCTATCTGTCCATTGCTCTCGATTCTCATAGCTACCACCGTAGTTCAAGCCTTTATTACCTCTTGCTTAAACATTAAGAGGCAGCAACTTCTTAAGTGGTCTCAGTGCTTTCATTCTCTCCCCATTACAATCCATTCTTCACACAGTTTCCAAATTAAGCTTCCTAATATACCTCTCTGACTATTTCACTCCCTTATTTTAAAGCCTTAAGTGGGTTCTATTGCCTATAGGACAAACTAATTAATTAGCAAATACTTATTAAGCACCTTCTATGTGCCAAGGGCTTTGCTGGGCACTGGGGATACAAACACAAAGAATGACCCAATCTCTACTTGCTATGAGCTTACATTCTAATAGCTGTGATAGCAAGTACATATATATATATATATGTATATATATATACATGTATATATATATACATACACACACAACACATACATATACTTGTACGCAGTGCATGTATAAACAACATACAGATTAGAGATATACAACATAAATACAAAATTAATAAATGAAAATTTCTACAAAGTAGGTAAATACAAAGTAGTTTGGGGGGAGGGCACTAACAGTTGGAGGTAATCAAGAAAAACTTTGTATAGAAGATGGTGGCTGAGGTGCATCTTGGGAGAGGAAAAAGTACATCCCCATCCCTGAATTCTCCTCATTTTGGCCTTAGTGTCTATCTCTACCACACTGAAATCCAAGACCCTAGTTCTGGATTTCTATTACCTCCCCCTCACCCCAATCTCTTCCCATGAATAATTCACCCTATCTAGCTAGGAGCTATGTTACCCTACTATTTTCTGCAATATCCCTGACCTGCTATTCCTCTTCATTCCCCTTCCCCTTCTTACTTGCTTCTTTTTTTTGTGTGTGGTCTTCATCCATTAGAATACAAGCCAGGTTCTGCCTTACTTTGCTATGTTTGTATCTTCAATACCTAACAATGCCTGGCACTTAATAAGTGCTTAATAAGTACTTTATCCATCCATCCACCCATCTGCCCACCCATCTCCTCATTCTTCTACCTATCTATCATTTATCTATCTGTTTATCTGTCTCTCTATTGCTTTCTCTATCTCTGATTCTATCAAGCCATTTTTATCCATTCATCCAGCCATCCACCCAACAATCTGTCTCTGTATCTCTATTGTTTTTTCTATCTTTGACTCTATCTGTCCATCTTAATCATCCATCCAACCATCTTTAACCATCCACCCATCCCTCCATCCATCCATCCATCCACCTGTCTGTCTGTCTCTATTGCTTTCTCTATCTCTGACTCTATATAATCATTTTAATTATGCATCCATCTATCCATCTGTCCATTTATCTTTCTCTCACTCTCTATCTGTATCTATTGCCTTTTCTATCTCTGACTCTATCGAATCATCTTTATCCTCTCATCCATCCATCCATTTATCTATCTATCTATCTCTGGTTCAGCACATGAAACACACACTTTCTTCCATTCTACTCCAACTTCTTCTCTTGTACTTGAGGACCTTATTATATAACTTGGTATCTCCTTGAATGCTCCGGCTTCCTAATTCCTGAATCTTCTCAACTTTTCTGATTTTACTTTCATTCCTCCTCAAACACATATTGGGATAGTCCCCCTTTAGAATTCATCTTTCACCTATAGCTATGCTACTTTCTTGATTCTGAACTCTGGAATTTTCATCATTTTAAACATTTGTTTTTTTATCTATTTCCTTAAATATTTCCAAATTATATGTAAACATTTTAAAATAATCATTTAAAAATTTTTGAATCTCAGATTCTCACCATTCCTCCTCGAGAAGATAAGCACTTTGATTTCCATTATATATCTGAAGTCATGCCACAAATATATTGGAGTTGTCTTGCACCATAAGGTCCTGCCCTTCCATCTCTTCTTCTGACTTCCTCTCCCTAAGCCTATTTTTCACCTTCACCACAGTTCTGCTCTGTCCATCCCTCTTTGTTCGTTAAATCTATGATCCTTATTCTGGTCTCCCTTTCTATCTTTCACAGTCAGTCTTACAAGAGATGCATTTGAGTATGCACTTTTCTCCCATGAAACTTCTGCCCCACTGTTTTATAGATACCTTCCTCTTTCTCTATGCCATAGCCATAGTTTGGCCAATGTTATCTCTACCACCTGTCCCTTCTCTGGAGGGGCCAGATGGGAGCCCTTACTCTAATCCAGCCTTTCATTAACTCACTGAGAGTACTGGGAAAACTTTTTAATTGATTCCTTGCTTCCAATCTCTCCCCTGTCTAGTCCATCTTCCACATAGCTACCAGAATAATCTTCCTTAGGCACGGGGCTGATCATAATCACTCCTCTGCTCTAGAATCTCCAAGTCTCTCTATTACCACTAGGATGAAATATAAACTCCTCCAAAATCTGACTTTGACCTATCTTTTTTTAAAAATAGCTTTTTATTTACAAGTTATATGCATGGGTAATTTTACAGCATTGACAATTGGCAAAACTTTTGTTCCAATTTTTCCCCTCCTTCCCCCCGCCCCCTCCCCCAGATGGCAGGATGACCAATACATGTTAAATATATTAGAGTATAAATTGAATACAAAATAAATATACATATTTGATCTATCTTTCCAGACTTATTTCACAATATTTCCCATCCTATATTTTACATTCCAGCCCAAATGGACTCCACATTATTTCCTGAATTTGGTATTTCATCTGTTAACTTCATGCTTTTATATGCCTAAAACTCCATCCCTCCCATTCTTTGCCTTTTAGAATATTTTTCTTCAAGACTCATCTGAGACACCTTCCCCAGAACCTGAAACTGTTCTTGATTTCCTTCTCTTGATTGTGATTCTTTTCCCCCTCAAATTATCTTCCATTACTTTTTTTGTATATATTGTCCCCCCCTTTCCTGCACTTCACCTTTAGACACTCAAGAGAATGTAAGCTCCTTGAGATCAGGGACTTCCAGAGTTGTGGCTTTATGTACCCAAGGCATAGCACAGTGCCTGGCTGCTTGTAGGCCCTTAATAAATATTTGTTTAGTTGAATTAAAATAAGAACCTGTCTTTGCACTCAATGAGTTTATAATCTCTAGGGACGATTATGCATGCACACCAGATAAATTTAATACAAATTAGAATGTCGGGACATTCTAATTTTGTTGCTGGCAAGAATGCAAAACAAAGGCAGGAATGGAGAAAGAAATTAGGCCAAAGACCTGGCTCCTTTAGTCTTTCCCCAAATTGTTTTGTATCAAACAGAGGTATGATCTAGAGTGTGTTCAGGGAAGAGTAGTACCTGGGGAGTGAGGGCTGCCGAGCCATTCACAGGACACTTTTGATGTCCACCTCATCCACCTAATTCTCATTTGTGATGGGAGGTAAGGAAAAAAACCCACCTATTCCCAAAACCTTTGTCTCCCTAACTCCACAGCTTCTTTCTAGTTTTGTTTGGTGGAGTCCCAGTATGTTTTGAAAACTAATGATCAGAATATTATAGGTGTTGAAAGGAATTTTCTTTTTTTTTCTCTCGAACATTTTTTCATTGTATTATTTTTAATTTTTTTCAAAATACAAGCATAGTTTTCAACATTCACTCTGCAAAACCTTGTGTTCCAAATTTCCCTCTTTTTCCCCACCCCTCCCTTACACAGTAAGTAATCCAATATATGTTAAACATGTGCAATTCTTCTATATGTATTTCCACAATTATCATGCTGCCAAGAAAAATCAGATCAAAAAGGAAAAAAATGAGAAAGAAAGAAAAAGCAAGCAAACAACAACAAAAAGGGTGAAAAGACCATTTTGTGATCCGCACTTAATCCCCATAGTCCTCTCTCTGCATGCAGATGACTCTCTCCATCACAAGTGAAAGGAATTTTCTAACTCCAAGTCAAGTAGGAGACTGGGAATCAGGGAGCAAGAACGAACAAGAGGAAAAAGTGGTTCAAGATGACAGACTTTAAAATGCCTAAGATATTCTCCAGTTAGGTATGGGAGGCCAGGGTAAGACAGTTGTTAATAGCACAAGAAAGCCACTAGGGTTAGCAGCTTCAAGACCCTTCCGAGGGCAAGTAGCATCCAAAGCCCAGCAGATGGTAGCAGAGAGCAGCAGAGGTGTCCATCAGTGGTCAGCAGCTGGAAGAGAAACCAGAGCAGCAGAAGACCCCAAGTTACTGGGGTAAATAGTTTGCCTGATAATGCCACCAGAGACAAGGATGCTCTAAAAGTGCGAGTTCCCTGGCCACATCAATCACTCAATCAGCATCTATTAACCATTTAATATGTGCTGGACTGTGTGTTTGATATGGTGCTATGTGCTGGTAGACAAAAAACTAAACAACACCCCAAAAATACTTACCTTAAATGAGCTCATTCTATGGGAGGAAGGGAAGGACAACATATGTAAACATAAAATGTATTTGAATTAAAAAGTAATTTCTTAGGGGAAGTAGAAAGGATAAGTATATCCATGCCCTTTTTGGGGAAGATAGAGGGGCACTATACACATGCCCTTTCTTATGAGTTCCCTACTATACATATACATATACATGTATATATATTCCTTGGTTACATGTGTTCTAATATATATATATATATATATATATATATATATATATATATCTCCTTGGTTACATGTGTTCTATAAACAAACATCACCTGCCTCCTGGATGGACGTACCTATGAATGTATGGGTGAAATCTCTTTTAGCATTTATTTTGCTATGTTAGTTTAATTAAGTAGCTTTTGCTTTCAACTAAAGTGTCCTCTTGTTGGCTGTAAATGAAACCCTTCAGTGCTTCTGAGTGGATACTGAGCCATGGCTATGACATATTAAATCTACACTGACATTCAGGGAGAGTCACAGGTGAGGGGGTATGGCTGGTGATACAGAATGTGATAATTATACAAATACAAAGGAATATGAGTTCAGGTGAGGGAGAACCTTCTCTATTTGGGGCAAAAAGCCCATTTTATTCTTTTTTCTCCCTCAACAAATGTTTTAACCACTGGAGGAGACTTTTTCCTCTGGCTATTTTGTTCAGGCCACTGGGTGTGCCAGGGAACACAGAAATGGGTTACATGTGGGGGGCAGACATGAAGATGGATTGTCCCCTGCAATAAATATTGACTGCTTCATAAATCTGGATGCCAGATTCGATCAAATCTGCTGCCTACCTAATCCAGAAGATCAAAGACGCCAGCTCATTCTGCACTGGGACCGGACGATTCCCCAGAGGAAGATGCTATATGAACGTCAATGTGTCTCAAGTTCATGAAACTTGACAAACAAGAGAAAGAAAGCTCGAGCCCAGGCAATGAACAAGGGCAGAGCTGGCGCATGATCTCTGTAAGTCAGTAAACTAGGCTTAGATGGGTCACAGAGTATACTTTGCTTGGTGATGATGCTCTGTCCTCCCTAAATCCAACTTTAACTACTCTTATATGTCCAAATATTGTTCTCCTATACCCCTTCCCCCAACAACTATATCCACTTTATTGGGAGCAAATATAATCCTCCAGAATCACTGATTGAATAATGAGATCCTAAATCTAAAAGGGGTCTTTGTGAGAAGCTAATTTTAAAGATGAAGAAACTGAGGCCCAGAAATGTTTCCCAAGATCACATGGGGAGTGAAAAAGTTTGGGTGAGAGCTTGGCCCTCTGGCACCTAGTCTACTATTCCTCTAGACCAGTGGTTCTCAAAGTATGGTCTAGAGAATCCTGGGGATCTCTGAAACCCTTTTAGAGGGTCTACAAATTCAAAAATAGTTTTTATTTCCAATGTGGTAAATGTCTATAAATATAATCCAGATAAACAAAAACTCTTTGGAGAGATCCTCAATAATTTTTAATAGGATAAAGAAACTGAAAACAAAAGTTTAAGAACCACTGCTCTAGATGAATCACAATTTCCTTTTCTTCCATTCTACATATAGCAAACAAATTTAGGTTATCGTCCCTCTTCTATCCTCCCTCCTCGCTAACTCCTAGACAGACAGAGACAGAAAAACACAGAGAGGCAGAGACAGACAGACAGAGACAGAAGGACAGAGAAAGAGAGAGAGTTAGATCATACAGTTGATAAAGTCAGGAAAACCTGATTTCAAATCCAGCCTCAGGCACTTAGTAGCCGCATGAATCTATACAAATTACTTAACCTTTTCTGCCTAAGTTTCCTCAACTGTAGAATGAGAACAATAACAGTACTTATCAGAATTATTTTGAGGATCATATGAGATAATTATTATAATACTTAGCAAAATACTTGGCACAGGGTAGGTGTATAATAAATGCTTGCTTCTTCCCTCCCTCCTTCATTCTACCACTCTTAGGTTTGATCTATTCCTTCCATTTTCCTTTCTCCTTCATTCTACCTGTAGCAAATACACTTAATCTCTATCTCAACAGTCCTAAACACCTGACTTAAAAATAAAAGTCATCCTATCATCCAGATGGTTTTAAACGGCCAGATGTTTAGCCCTGAATAGGCCAGTGATGGACTGAACTTTTCCCCTTTATATCCAGATGTTTGACATCATGCAAGTATACCCCCTGAAGTTCTAGAAGCTCTATTTCCTGAGTTTTAGAAAAATTATTTTTAAAAAAATAAATGAAGTTTAATGAAGAGGACAAGATGAAATAAGAACTTTGGAGTAAGGAGAGAGAGAGAGAGAGATTTCTAATGTGAAGAGGCAATTGTTCTGATCCTATTTCTTACGAGGCTGATTCCTCTCATTCATCAGGTGCCATTTAACTTCTTCATTTAATCTAATTTAACAGACATCTACTAGATGCCTATTATGAGCTGAGTCCTGAGAATGTGCCACATACCCTGCTCTCCGGCTAATGGAAGAAACAAAAGAAAGAAAGAAAGAACTAAGGATTATAGCAGAAAGGGAGGTGAAGTGACAAGGAGAAGTTCAAGCTAAGGGCTATGAGAAATCTGAGTAGGGAGAGATCACTTCAACCCTTTTAATCTTAAATCAGTTTTCAACATGGAGAGAGAGAGAGAGAGAGAGAGAGAGAGAGAGAGAGAGAGAGAGAGAGAGAGAGAGAGAGAAAATGCACAGAATTTCGAATCAGATGACCTGGCTTTAGATCCTAACTGTCACAATACCGCTCTGATTCTGAGCTGCTCAAGGCCTCAGTTTCCTTTTCTGTAAGATGAGAGGATAAGGGGGCAAAACTGATGAAAAGGATATAAAGGGGGGGTATAACCAAGGAGATGGTTCTTGAATTAGACTTTGATTAGAGGGAGGGACTTCTACAGGGGTGGTATTACAGGGCACATTCCAAGTTTTGGGGATGGGAGGGGAAATGCACAGTGATGGAAGAAGAAAGAAGAATGGGGACTGGAGAGTAGTTCCATTTGGCTGGTATGTAATCTATAAAAAGGGAGCAGGATTAAGATAGACTGAAAAAAAGTAGTTTGGAACTCTTTCGTAGAGGGTCTTGAATGCTAGAATCAAGAAGCTTATACTTTTTATGGAAGGCAAGATTGGCAATGGAAAACCATTAAATGTTAGTGGAGAGGTGATATGACTACAGCACTGGGCTAAGAAGACTAAATTATGGCTTTTTGATGGATGGATTAAAGAGGAGATAGACTAGAAGCAAGAAGACTAGAGAGTAGGTTATGGAGGTCTCAGAGAGAAGAAAACTAGGGTCTGGGGCAGGAATGGTTGCATTGGGAATGGAGAGGAGGGGCTAGATCAAAGAGTATTACACAGATGGAAATGATGGGGCTTTACAAGTAAATATATACCAGCAGAAGGAAAGTCCTAAGCTGAGAGTTAAGCTGAATTCAAGTGGTTTCCCCTATGCATTCTGGATCAAATTTGGGGCAAAGAATCATGCTGGCAAAATGATTTTGCTCATGGTCAAGCCATCATAGAAACTCAAATGTGTCACACATAATCTGAAGAGTGGATCACTACACACACACACACACACACACACACACACACACACACACGGGAGGGGTTCAAGGTTCTGTTTTATGAGCTGAGATATGAAACATGTCTTATCATCTTTTCTCCTTTTTTCTACCTTGGCTCAGTTTTCCCTCTGGACAAATGGGAGGAAGTAGCATTAGGAGGTGGCTTTCAGGTGTTTGGTACTAAGACTCTGAGATTGCTCCTCTAGTCCATCCAAATTTTATCTTTACCAGGGGTCAGAGAATCCTTCCCTTTCCACCAGATCTGCTCCAGGATGTCAGGCCAAGGGTTACTGTTGGTCAGTCTTTTCAATCATGTCTGAGTCTCTGTGGTCTCTTTCTTGGCAAAGATACTAAAGTGTTTTGCCTTCCTTTTCTAGCTCATCTGACAGAAGAGGAAACCGAGGCAAAAGTGTTAAGTAATTTGCCCAGTATCACACAGATATTCGAGACTAGATTTAAACCCATGAAGATGAGTCTTCCTGATTCCAAGTCAATGTTCTACCTGCTGTACCACCTAGCTGTCCTCCCAGACTAAGGATTAAGATATAATACTGCTTCCAGCCTGGAGAAAAGGGTACACAGATTCCTCTCTCCAATCCCTTTGGCATAGAGGCTTCCCTTCTCTATTCTCCACTCCATTTCATCACTTATATCCTTGTCAAAAGCATCTTTTTATATACACAAGGCTTTATTTGAGTCAGAAGGGACTTCATCAATTACATAGTCTAACATTTGACATTCATGCTTTTTGTTGGCCTTCCTTTGTTGCAACCTAGCTAAATAGTCATCAAATACCCAAGTTCACAGAAGAGTGAAGGCCTCCAAGTTCAAGGAACTTCCATCCATTCTGTTACTGATCAGTTCTAATGCTTCACTAATTTTTCTTTCCATTGAGCCAAAACTCTCGAGGTAGATGTGGGGATGTCTCTCTTCTACTCATGTATTGTCCTTTTTTTAATGAAGGAAGCTCAGGCTGAGCCTATCAATCAAGTCTCTCCATGAACTTCTCAGGCCTTTTCTCATATTGTTTCCTTCTATACAGTCTGCTGGAGTCACATGGATCTGCTTTCTATCCTTTCAATCTAACTAGTGGTCTCCTGGCTCTCTGCTTTTGTTCACAATGGTTACTGTACTTGGGATGCACTGCTGCCTCACCTTTACCTGTTGAATGTCTACCCCACCTCAAAAGCGTCCTCCTTTGTAAAGTTTCATCTGATTCTCTCTGACAATTAAAACCTATTCCCCTGAGAGACATGGAACTTTGCTCAGTGCTCCCTTTCTCTATTTTTTTCCAAGTCTAGAACTAAGAACTATCAGTAAAGAAAAAGGGTCTATTTTTTTCAAAGTAGCACCTATAGCTCTGTGACTTCATAGTCTCATATTGTTGCTTGATGTTAAGTAGTAGTAGTAGTAGTAACTAAAGTATACATTATATATTATATATAATAAAGTATATATAAATAATATAATATATATAATAAAGTATAGCACTTATAACCATGTGTCAAATATCATCTCAGTTGATCTTCCAACAATTCTGGGAGGTAGGAATCATTATTATTCCCATCTATAAATATAGCTGGGGAAACTGAGGCAAATAGAGAGTATGTCAGAGGCAACTTGAACTCAGACTTTTCTTACTCTTGGTCCTTTTCTCTATTCACTATACCAGGCTAATATTTTATTTATATCCATGTCTTTCTCCTGTACTAGACTAGGGAAAGGACTCAATTTTTATCTAAACTTTGCGTTTCTTCTGGAACCTAGTACAGTGCTTTGCACATGGTAGCAATTTGAGAATTATCCATTAAATGAATGAATCCTTACCCACAGATTAAGAGCAAATCACTTAATCTCTTTGTACCTCAGTTTCCCCATCTGTAAAATGAGGGAGTTAAACTACTTGGACTTTAAGATCTTGTCCAGCTTTAAATCTATGTTCCTGTTCTCCTATGGTACATAACTCTCTCCCAAGACCACAATATGCCTCTGAATGCAAAATATTTTTTTCCCCTGAGCATATATCTCTGGTATCATCATGGTCTATTTACAGTCTAAAATCCCCTCTCTCTACTTCCTCTCCCTTCCTCTTACTTTGTCCTGGTCCCTCTCAACTCTTTTCCCACCGTTTCCACTGGATTGGAGCATATTCAAAAAATTCAGAAAGATTTGGGAACATAATTATCAATGTAATTGGGATGATCTAGGGGAAATTTCCTGACCTGCTTTGTTCCTTTCTCCTGCTCTGCCATTCTCCTTTCTTTCTCCCTTTTCTTCTCCTTCTCCTTCTTTCCCTCCATCCCTTTCTCCTTCCCTTCTTTCCTTCCTTCTTCTCTCCCTCTTTTTCTCCCTCCTTCCCTCTCCTTCCTTCCTTCCTTCTTTTCTTCCTTCCTTCTTTCTTTCCTTCCTTCCCTCCTTCTTTCCCTTCTTCTTTTCTTCCCTCCCACCTTCCTTCTATCTCCCTCCTTCCTTTTCTTCCTTCTTTTGCCTTTTCTTCCAACAAGTATTTATTTTTTTAATTTATTTTTCAATTAACAAAAATCAATTTTCTCTCCTTCTCTCTCCTTTAAAAAAATCCTTAGAACAAACATGCATAGTTAAGCAAAACAAATTCCTAAATTGGTGATGTCCAAAAAAAAAAAATCTATGTCTTATTCTTCACTCTGAATCCTTTTCTTCCTCTCAGGAGGAGAATAGTGTGCTTCATCCCCACTATGAAATCAAGGCCAGTCATTGAATTCGACAAATATTTATTAAGAGCCAATTCTGTGACATTCAAAAATTAAACATTTGTTATGGATAATCCACAAAGGCCATAGATATCTGTCTTTGGAGAATATAAAAATAATTAAGCCATGGCTCCAATCATTGCAGTCTGTTTGAGAAAATAGGACATATCTCTTCCAAGGCAGCACTGTGGCCAAATATTCACCTAGTATTCAGCTTTTCAAGGATAAGTTTTTGAGAACTCAACTAGAATAGTTCTCAGATGACAGACATGGTCCCTGGGACCATAAGTGAAATTTTATTCCTGGCTTGAAGAAAATCTGCATGAATTTGTACCCCAATGACATGACCTTTCGGGACTCAGCATTACCCTCACACTAAAAGAGTATTGATGGAGGAGTCATATAATGATGACATAGAGAAAGTGCTAACAAATGCTTGTTGACTGATGATCCGACATATCTCTATATGGAGCTAACACAATATATATTATAGATACAAACTATAACGTGATCCATAAGTGTCACCAGGGATATCAAAGTGCTATATAAGTTCCAATGAGGGAGAAAATTTTCATTCTGAGGGTAAAAGTCTGGAAAAACTCACACACATACACACATATGCATATATATTATATATACATATACACATATTATAAACACATTCATTTCTCTGTAAATATATTTCTGTGTGTGTGTGTGTGAGAGAGAGAGAGAGAGAGAGAGAGAGAGAGAGACAGAGAGACAGAGACAGTGGGAGGGGGAGGGGGAGGGGGAGAAGAAAAGAGAAGGAGAGAGACAGAAAGACATATATATAGACAAACAAAGACAGATAGAGACACAGAGAGAGATAAGGAGAGGGAGATGGAAGGAGAAAGAAAAAAGAAAAGAGAAGAGAAGGGAGATAGAGGGGAGAGGGAGAGAGAATGAAAGAAAGAGGAAGAGGGAGAGGAGAGAAAGAGAGGGAAAGACAGAAAGACAGACAAACGGAGACAGACAGAAACGTAGAAAGAGATGAAGAATGGGAGAAGGAAGGAGGGAGAATGAGAGAAGAGAGAAGAGAGAGACAGAGAGACAGAGGAGAAATAGCATTTGAATTTGGCTCATAATGAGGAATAGAATTGGCCACAGGTGGGGATTAAGAGGGGCGAATATTCTAGGGTTAGGGAACAGAAATGGAAGGAAGCCAAGGCACACAGAGAGGGAAGGAGCTGGCTGAGTTTGGCAAACAGTGAATAGTCCAGTTTGGCTGGAATATGGGGTATGTGAAAGGAAGCCTTTGGAAATTCAGCTGGAAATGTAGTAGGTTGATAGCAGACTGTGAAGAGCTTTAGATACTAGGATAAGGAGTCTGGCTTCCCTTGGAAGCCTCTAGGGGGGCACTGAAGATTTCTGAATAGGATGGGATGGAGACATGATTTTTTGATGTGACATGATCAGTCAGAACAGAGGATCATCGGGAGGCTCAATCTGCCGATGTGCCCATTTACACATGTGCAGGTAATTCAGGTACTACATTTCCAAAATAGCTAATGATTTGGGAATTATTTGTACTTTGGGATCTTCCATGTTGTTGCCCACCTGCATTAGCTCAGACCATGGAGGCTGGCAGCCTACCTCTTCAGGCATAACCCCCTTGTCATTAATATTAATGTCTATGACATGTTTTATTCATCATTGTGGCTGTACTTGGCTAACATTCATTCTTTCAAAGCTGTGAGGCACTGAGAACAACAAACAGACCCTGGGAACTCTGCCTCTCACTCTGGGTCTCCTGTTCCAAGGCCCTGGACAGGCAGCTGGCAGCAGCATGGCTCATGGTGCCCGGAGAAACGCAGGTCAAGTTCACTTACAAGGATCTCCCAGGCCCTTTCCAGGTTCCTTGGTGGCCTCCAGTGTTCCTGGCACTCTCACAGTGGTCCCTTGATGAGGGTTTAGAACTCTTGGGCTGTAGGGAGATTTTCTTTGTAATTAATCCAGTCTTTGTCGGAATGGGATTTGACCTGTAGTTGTTTCAGAGGCTTGTTGTTGATGTGATTTTACACTGTCCCCATCTTTCAGATCTGTTTTTTCTGCAGGGTGTAAAAATAGCCCCGAACAAGAAAGGGAAAACACACATACAGAGAGACACAGTCTGCAGCCAGAAGACCTGGTTCCATCCTTGGACTTGATGCTCATAAGCCATATGACATTGGGCAAATCACTTTCTATTCCTTGGGCCCCAGTTCCCTTATCTTTAAAATTAGGAGTTGAATTACAGATCATACTTAAAGTGTCTTCTAGCTCTGACATTCTACTATAATCATAAAACAAATAAATGAATTCTAAATTTCCCTACCTTTAACATTTCTCACTTGTGAATAGGGTTAAAATTATTTTCTGATGAAAAGGAGAGAGGTAGGGATAGAGAGATAGAGAGACAGAGGCATAGACAGAGACAGGAAAACAGAAACAGAGATAGAGTCAGAGTCAGAAACAGAGACTAAGAAACAGAATGAAAAGGATGAGAGGGAGAGATGGGTAAAATATAGACATAGTTTTTAATATATACATATACATAGAGGAAAGAAGATGAAGGAGGAGGAAGAGGAGGAAGAAGTAGAAGAGGAGAAGAAAGAGAAAGAGGAAGTAGAAGAGGCATAAGAAGAAGAAAGAGAGGAAAGGGAAGAAGAAAGGAAGAAAAGAAGAGGAAAGAGGAGGAAGAGAAGGAAGAGAAGGAGGAAAAGAAGGAAGAGAAAGAGGAAGGAGAAGAGGAGGAGGGGGAGAAGGAGAAAAGAAGCAGCAATAGGAGAAGGAGGGTAAAGAGGAAGGAGAAGAAGAAAGGGAAGGAGGAAGAGTAAGAATAGAAAAAGTAGAGAGAAAAGAGGAGGGAAGAAGAGAGGGAGCTAGACATGCATACAAGCAAAGTCAGATGAGAAGAGAAAAAAAAACAATAACAAGAATGAGGGTGAGACAGAGAATAAAAAAAGAGAGAAGGAATAGAGACCCAGAGAGAAATATGTATCTATGTACACACACACACACACACACACACACACACACGGGGAGAGATTTAGAGGTACTGAAGAAGTAGGAGATGAAAAGGACCACTGAACAACTGTTCCAGCCTTGTTGTCGTTGACATCTAAGCGTTTTAACTTTGTAATCTCTGATTTAAAAGATTTTACAGGAAGACGTGGGAGGCAGGGGAAACTCTTCAGGCAGGAGGGGAGAGAGGGTTCAGATGAGATAACTAGGAGGGGGGTTGGGAATCTGAAGAAAGTTGGGAAACTAAGGTAGGAGATCTAGGCTGGTCGGATGCTAGTCTTCCTCTTTCTCTGCGGTTGGAGTGGGGCACTCTCCCAGAATGTTGGGGTGGAAAGAGCCTACAATTTGGAGTGGAATCGCTGCCTCTGCTATTGATTAGCTGGCAAGTCACTTTTTCTCTCTGGTCCCCAGTTTCCTCATCTGTTAATTCCTCCTCTGTCTCTTCATCAAATCGGCTTCATTAAATTAAAAAGGACTCACTGCTTTCTAAGGGCCTTTTTAGGTCCAAATTCTACGTGAACCTGGGAGATGTTTTGCAGCCCTAGATCTTCCTTTCCTCCCCTACCTTCAACCAGGAGGCACAACTGTGACTAGCAGGTTTCCCTTTCCCCTCTCAGTTGTACTATCTGGTTTTCATTAGACCTCCTGCCTGGCTTAGTCTGGTCTTGATTCTCCAGTATCAAGATGGCCACTTGTTGTTGTTAGTCCCCAGCCCAAGCACTAGGGGTAATCGGGATTATAACTAAGGTTGGGCCAGGGGGCTTTTCCCTGAGGCTTTGACATTCAGGTACTAAGCTTCCTATGCTACCAAAAGACTTGACCACTTTAAGGCCTTTAGTAGCATGGAAATAAGCGAGGTTAGCACCTAGTTAGAGACAAAAAACTAATTAAAATAGAAGGCCACCAGTTGGCACAGCACAGGTGAGATTGCTCTTGGGCTGGCCCTATCATTCAACCCTTTTCCTGATTCTGCACCCGTCTCAAGACGTCCCAACGGATTTATCTCCCCCTACAAAAATCTATACACGTGAGCAGTGCCCTTGAGTCCCCCTTTCAAATGGAATTTGTCTTCAAATGGATTTGGGGTGCATTTCATATCATTTGCCCTTGGAGCAAAAGCTACTAGCTCTAGCTCTGGTGTTCATTACAGCCTTGGGGGCAGCGTGTTAAAAGGGAAAGTGTTAGGAGTTTTTGAACAAGCTCAGAGAGAGCAAATCACCACAATTCTTTCCATTGGTGCAGGGAGGCTTCCTAGAGAAGGTGATATTTCAGGGGCTACTTTCTCCTAATTTGCTTCAAAAGCAAAAAGCCCGCCTGTTCCTCTATGCAGAGAAGGTGTACTATGTAACGGAAAAGTGATACATAAACAGAAAGTGTTATTATTACAAAGAACACTGGAGATAGAAGAAGAATAGATAAAGTATCTTTAAGAGCCTTTTTTTAGGATCTTGTGATAAAGAAACAGATTTATTCCCACCCCTACAGGTGCCAGTCATTTCTCTGTCTCACTTCCTTCAAACTGTACCCTGTAAGTCACAAGAATCAGGAACCCAGATGGGCCTCAGAGATGATCTAGCCCAAACTCCTCAGTTTTCAGATAAGGAAATTGGAATCCAAGGAGATATACAAGTAATCATATGATCAAGATCACGCCAATAATAAGCATGGAGGTGGAGGAGAGACTTGAACTCAGGTTTTCTTATTTCAGAAAGTGTTCCATAGTGGTTTCTTAATACTATACCTCTGACATAAATCCCTTTGAACTTAAGAAATCTAGAGGTATCAGCTCTAAGCTTGAGGAAGTAGTCAAGTGGGCTGGCAGTGATATATCTGAAGATTCAGAGTAACGGATAGAGCACTGTTGTCAGAAAGTCTTGGGTTCAAATCCTAACTCAGAAACATCCTCGCTGTGTGTGTACGGGCGAAGTACTTAACCTCTCTGAGTCTGCTTCATTATCTGTCAAATCTAGAGAGTAGACTCAATGGCTTCTAAGGTCCCCATTTAATTCTAGATTTATGATTTTGTGGCAGCTACCTCACAGGTACACTTAGGGGGTCAGGGTGGGATATGTATGAGAAACCAGCAGCAGATCTGAGGAAAATGAAGTGGCCCAGAGAAAACCCCCTCCACTCACTTATTTCCTTTGGCTGCCTCTGAGGAACCTTAGGAGCAGGAAAGGAGATTGAGGAAAGTAGGGGGAACTAATGGAAAATTTTGGAACAACAGTATCATAGGAGAAAAGATTTGGGCTGAATGAGACCCAGTTAGCCATGCTCTCATTTTATAGATTAGAAATCTAAAGTCCAATTAACTGACTTTCTCCCAATTACTGACAGTGTTGGATTTTGAACCCAGAACTTCTGATTCTTTATCTGTAGATCTACCCTTCAATTGCCACTGGCCTAGAACCAAAGTTATAAAGAGCTTCCAAGATCAAGACAGGCATTTCTCTTTGGAGCCTAGAGGTGATCTCTTCTTCCTTCACTCCCTCATGGTAGAAAAAAAGTATACAATCATATTCTTAGAGCTGGAAGGAACTAGAAGTCATTTGATCTAGTCCTTATTTGGATGGTAAATTTAGAGGAACCTTGAAATTCATCCAGTCCCTCCATTTTTCTGATGAAAAAACTGAGGTTCAAAAGATTTATGGAGCCAGGATTTGAAACCAGTTCCTCTGATTCCCAATCTAACATTCTCTAATGTCAACATTAGAACACATAGATATCCCCTACCAGGACACTCAGTCAGCATAGAACCTGCTACAGCTCCTGGTTTGCCCCACCTGACCAATTTATCTACATTGTTGTTTTCAATCCATTCTCAGTCAGGATCAACCAGCAAGCTCAGGTAGCAGAGGATGGAAGGAAGAGGGCGAAAGACCCCAGGTTTGGAATCAGAGGCTCTGTGTAAGGATCTCAAATGGCTTCTTCATCTGTGTCACCTGGAGCAAGTCATCTGGGGTCTTAATTTTCGGTAAGATGGGAATAGAGGATAATTTGTAATGTCCCTTTCAACTCCAAGTTCTGTGATTTTTAGATTTTAGGAAACAAGCAATTATTAAGCACCTACAATGTTCCAGGCACTGTGCTAAGTGTTTTATAAATATCATCTCATTTGATCTTTACCACTGTGGGAAGTAAGTAGTATCTTTATCCACATTTTACAAATGGGGAAACTGAGGCAGACAGAAGCAAAAATGCCTTGCCCAAGATCACACAATTTGTAAATGTCTGAGACCAGAGTTGAATTCAGGTGTTCCTGATTCCAGGTCCACTGAACTATCTACCTGCCTCTGCTTGGTCTAGCTTTGTAACTGGGGAAGCCAATGCTTTTGTTTGGACCTTCCCTCAATGAGATGTTGGACCAATCTGATGAGTCTTTCAGTTCTAATACTCTATGCATCTTAGAGATTAATGCTTCGCTGTGTCTTCTGGTTGTCACTCTATGGTTTGGGTTCAACTGCTCAGCCCCTAGAGATGTTAATTCTGTCTGTGTACCCCTGGAGAGAAGTGATTTGCTAAAGGCCTCTCAAGTAAGTAACAAGATTCAGGACAAGAACCCATGGATCTAACTTCCAAGCTCCTCTTCTTACCTAGAAATGACATTGCCTTTTTTCTTCTTCTCATCAAGGGTAGGAGATTATGTAACATAAGGGAAGAGGACTTAAATTCTACCTCTAGGATTCAGTCACCTGTGTGAATTTGGATAAATTATGTCACCACCCTGGTCCTCAGTTTTCTTATCTGTAAAATGGAAGGACTAGATAAGTTCCAAGGTCTCTTTAACTCTGGATTCATCATTCTAATTCAGAATTAAACCTATTCAAAAATAGAATGGACTTCCTAAGGATCTATTCTAAGCATTAGAGCCAGAAAAGAACTTAAGCCCATCTCTCATTTTACAGAAGAGTAAACTGAGACCAAGTGACTCTTTCAAGATCAAACAACTAACAATTACAGGTCCTTTGACTTCAAAGTTGGTGTTTCTTTTATTATTTTTTTTCTATACCATTTCTGACTCCTAATCAGGTCTTTGGGATCAGAAGCACATTGTGATTAGGGACAGCTAGGGGTCTCCAGTCACTCTTGTCCTTAGAGCACGTGAGCTCCCTCAGAATTTCCTGCTTTGGCCCTCTGTTCTGTGCCCTTCAGCTTATCCACAGAAGCAGAAGCAAGGAAGGTTAAGAAGGGATGGATGTTACAGTATGTGAAGGGGCCCGAATATGGAATGGGAATGGGGAGGGGTGACTGAATCCCAGGATCTGGGAAGGGGGATGGGGAGAAAAGAAAGGGAGAACTCCAGCAGGGCCCCCAGGAGGTATGGTGTTTGGCTGGTACTCACCAGCATTTTTCTTAGGAAGAAAGAACAAAAATAAAACTCACTGTCATCAAGCAATTAAGTGGAAATCAAATAATGCCAAGGACAAAAAAGCCAATTAATAAAAGGAGCAAAGGAAAACTAACAGAACAGCGGGGAGCAGGGGCCGTGGATGAAATGCTAACCAAACACAAACACAGGCAGGAGCAAACTTCAGGGCTGGCTGGAAAGACAAGCAGCCCCCTGTGGCCCCTCCCTCCAATTCTGGCTATTGGATGGTAGCTCCTAGTCTGAAGGAAGGAGTGCCCTGCACTGTGCCTTCAGAAAGCTCCCTGTCCACACTGGGACTCAGATCCTGAACACATAGAGCGCGATTCAGAAACCTGGATCTTGAGTCTGTTAGTTCTTTGATCTTGAAAGAGTCACTTGGTCTCAGTTTACCCTTTTGTAAAATGAGAGAGCTGGGCTTAAGCTCTTTTCTGGCTCTAACTCTTGCTCTAAGTTCCTTAGGAACATCTAGTCTGATGGGGAGGCAGAGTCTCTGCCTCCAGTTGAAGGAAAGACTATTCATGCCCTCAGAGTGCTTCTGGTTGGAGATACTTCCTTGTCTGCTGGGAGACATCTTTGGCTGTTATGGAGGGCCCTGCCTGAAGGGAAGGGGAACCCTTGCCCACGAGGACTGTGGAGGAAGTCCTTGGAAGGAGGAGACCTGGTCCCTAGCCTAAGGAAGCAGCATGGCAAAGACATAATGCCCCTCCAGGAGTTCCCATCTATGATAAGAGAAAGCCTGATTCCTGCCTGTATAATGGGACCTTCAAGTCTAATGGGATATATGGGAAAAAGACATAAAAAAGTAACAAATACCATATTAGAAGAACCAGACTGTGTCCTATGATCTTAACAATGGGAGGGACCTCAGAGGCTATCTAGGCTGACCCCCTCATTGCTATACAGATGAGGAAACTGAGCCCCAAGGATGCCAAGTGACTTTCCTAAAGGTCATATAAGTAATAATTGCCAGAGATCTGAGATTCAGACTTTTTAGTCCATATGTGCTTGGAGGATTCATGGTAGAAGAGTGATTGGGGATGGAATGGGGAGCAGAGAAAATGTATGTTAATCAGGGAATGTTTCCTGGAGGAGGGTGAAATCAAACAGCATTTGGATGGCCATAAGATTGTTACACAGAGTGAGAATGATCTGTACAAAGGATGGAGAGTGCAACAAGAAATTGTTTTCAGGCTACAAAGATTCAATGGATAATAATAATAATAGTTTAAATGCAATGGGCTTTATATATCTTCTTATTTGAGCCTCACAATGACCTTGTGAGGTAGGTGCTAATATCCACATGTTACAGTTGAGGAAACTGAAGCACAGAGCTACTTGACCTTAGATCACATAGTGAGTAAGTGTCTGAAGCAGGAAGTAAACTCCCTTTCTCTCTGGCTCTTTCTGCCTCTCTTGTCCTTCACTCAAGTCCTTCTCTTCCTTTCTCCCTGTTCCCCTCTTCCTCTTTCTCTCTCCCTCTCTCTCTTTTCTCTTCCTCTCTGTCTCTCTATCTCTGTTTGTCTTTGTCTTATCTGTCTCCCTCCCCTTTTCCCTCTTCCTTTTTCCCTCTTACCACCTCTTCTCCCTCCTTTCCCCTTCCCTCCCCTTTCTCTCCCTTCTCTTTTCCTTCCCCTTCCATTTCCCTTACTTTCCTCTTCTCTTCTTTCCTCCCCTCCCTCCCCTTCTCCTCTCCTCTTTTCTCTTGTCCTTCCCTTTCCTTTTCTCTTCTCTCTTTTTTTTCTCTTCTCTTCTTGCCTCTCTTGTTCATAAAAAGGACTTAAATTCTACCTCTGGAGTTTAGTCACCTTGTATGACCTTGGACAAATTATGTTTCTCCCTGGCCCTCAATTTCCTCATCTATAAAATGGAGGGACTAGATGAGTTCCAAGGTCCCTTTAACTCTGAATTTATCACCCTAATTCAAAATTAAACCTATTAAAAAGTAAAAAGGGTTTCCTAGGGAGGTAGTGAATTTCCTTCAGGGGAGGCACTGAAGCAGTGGGATGATAGCTTGTTTGGGGATGTGATAGTGGAGATTCCAATGGGTAGCCTAAATGACCTTGGAGACTCCTAGCAGCTCTGAGATTCTGTGATTCTGTCTGTGATTTTCCTAAAGAGTCCTGAAGAGTGGGATTTTCTGGATTGAATAATATGGGTATCAATAAATACATTCGGCTTCAACGAATCCATGAAGGACCACATTTAGGTGGCCTTGGCCACTTCACTTTGGGATAGACTGGGATTATATCTCAGAAGAATTATATCAGGAGCCTGATTTTTTTTGGGGGGGTGGTGAGAAAGGAGAGAAATTGGAAAAAGCCCTAAACTCATCCCATAAGGCAATCAGCCCCATGGAGCTAAGAAATAAGAACAAATTGACAAGGGAGAGGAGAATCTCTTGGGATCTGGTGGATCCAAAGGCCCAACAGACCTGGCTATCTCCCAATTGGATTCTGGTGGGAAAAACCTTGTGGCCTTGATTAGAAAATGGATTCTCTAGATAACCCAAAGACCAGAATGTCTCTGGATAGAAGTCCAGAGACTTCTCTTGGTGACCTTAGGAAAAATGGTTTCGTGAGATGGCATGGGGAGGCTGAAATAAAAAAGCATAGACCTTGGCTTGGATCTGAGTTACCATTTTGCAAGGAGCTCAGTAGATGTGGCCACACACTTAGCTTCTTCTATATCTCCAGAGATTTGAATTTGCATCGGAAATTAATTGGTGCAGGAAAGTCCCATTGAGGAAATACTCTCTACCAATTTGGGTCTGCAGCTGCTTGGCAATTTACAGGCTGAGAAAATTGACTCAAGGCACTCTGCATAGATAGATATATAGATAAACAGAGCAAAATATAGATAAGCATATAAACAGATATACAGATGACAGATAAACTTAGATATAAATAAGTAAACAGCTAGTAGATACATAGATAAGCAGATAAACAGAGAGACTGATTAGAGATAGCCAGTCAGAGGATTGTCTACCCCAAGCATAAGAGGACTTCTTCCAGTTCAACTGCCATGAAAGCAGCTGAAGCAAGATGTTGTAGAACATTGAGAGTCTGGTCAGACATTGAAAATGTCCAGCAGATAATCCAAAATTCATTTAGCTTTGCCCAAACCACCGCCAGTCATCCTGACTTTTTTGTCTTGCCCCTGGACTTGGTTGATTCTGGAGGAGAGAATGAGGCTGATGACTGTTCAACTCTGCTTCACTTAAAATCCAATTCTCCCACAAGCCCAAGACATCGCCTTATGATTTCATTGATCCCTTTCAAAAATGAAGGATGAACAACAAAAGTTAGCTACCTGGACATAGACGGTTGGATTGAGAGACAGAACAACTGTTTAATTATGTATTAGGTACTTTATTAAGTTGGGGATACAGATACAAGCAAATATACAGATCTGCTTACATTCTAATGAAAAAAAAAAGACACATAAAAGAGAGTTAGAAATCCATTTGTCCAGAGACCTAAAGGCAAATTTGGTCCAGCATTTCCATGGAGCATTGGTAGATGGAATAACAGAGTGTGGAGATTTCTGGCAAGTTAGCTAGAGTCTGTGTTTCTGGTAATTTAAGTCAGAGCTCCCCTTTTAGAAACCAGGCACCCAGAAATTAAGACTGAAGGAAGGCTGGGAAGAAGATAATGATCCAGAGTGCAGGCAATATGTTGAAGAGATGGAAATTAAATGATCATTTGACCAATGTCATTTGGTTACTATATTTCAGAGGTAAGATCTTCCTAAGGACATTATTTACTACATACTAAGTATACTTCCATTCATATGGGGTATTAATTCCTCCTGCATCTCTACTTGCCAGGGCTACTGTCAAGGAAAAGTGATTTGAGAGATGAATGGATATCAAAGTCCTTTGTCATTTTGTAGCTAGGAGTTAGGGAGCTCCCCACATCTCTGAGACTAATCATGCTCCATGGTTGGTTCTATAAGTCTATTCTCCTTCCTCTTTCCTCCTCCTTTCTTAGTCTTTCTTTTTTTTTCTTTCTCCATCCATCTTTCTCCTTTCTTTTTCTTTCTGCTTTCTGTTTTCTCTTCCCCAACCAGGTAATCTCTAGATATGACTTCTGGAACCTTTCTCTCCCTTCAAAAGGAGAGAGAACTTCTACACATTTCAGTGAGGATGAAGGGGAACATGTTGGGAGAGTGAGGAGGAAAGTCACAATTGTAGTGTGTGTGTGTGTGTGTGTGTGTGTGTGTGTGTGTGTATGTTTTCAGGAATAATGATTTCATAGGGCAGGGGGAGGGATATCTCCAGTGTAGAGACTCTTTCCACCATAGCGGTTTGGTAACTTGTCTGAAAGATATTAGAGTGATATGAGTGCAGATGTGTCAAACACTCTGCCAATGGGCCATATGTCCACAACACTCCCAAGTGCAGCCTGAACCTGATTAAAATGTAATTGGGAAATAATTGAACAAAAATAAATATAAATATAATAAAACAGAACTAATTTTACATTTTAAAACTAAGTCAATATGTGGTAGCAGGGAAACTTATGCTCAGCTTACTGATTTTGGGTTTGATCCCATTGGTCTGGGGCAATGAGAAATAAAATTATTTAATTAGGGTCATTTATCCAAGATAAGTCTTACTTGAACCCAGTTCTTTATGACACCATGCTGTTTTTTTGGCTTCAAATCCATGTGGAATTGGGTTGGAGGGTATTCTCTATCTTGCTGAACTAGAGGAGCTTGAGAGACCTAGTCTAGACTCAAGGAAGAGTTTTTCTCAAGGAAGTCATGAGGGCTGTTCCCTGACCCCATTCTGGGGAGTGGGAATGGGAGGTCAAGGAAGCTGATGAAAGATTCACTAGGATTATGGGATTTAAGATCATAGAATGCTCGAATATTAGAGCTGGGAGTATTATACCAGGTTCTTCACCATTTTTGTGTGTCCTGAGCCACTTTAGCAGCAGCCTGAGGAAATGGATGTATCCCTTCACAGAATCATATTTTTAAAGGTATAAATTATATTTAATTATATATATATATAATATTACAAAAGAAATCAACTATACTGAAATATAGTTATCAAAATATATTTATATTATAATATCTATATAGATATTTTAAAAGCTAAATTCTGAGATTCCAGGTTAAAAACCATGGGCTCTAGGTCCCTTGAATTTAGTGGGGGTGGCTCCTGGAAGAAGGGGTTAAGAGCTGGGGGAGGGGGAGGCCCCCAGCTGGTATCCTTCCCATATCCAGGTGGACTCATCTGTATCTGCCCCCCTCCCAGGTGTTTTTGTCAGAGTGGGCACTTTCCTTCTTATTAATTAGTCTTCCTTCCTAATTGATGTACCAGGAGACTGGCCCTCTTCTTTCAGTCATAGAGCTTTGTTTTTCTGTCTGCCTGTTTACAAAGCAAATGTTTTTAAAAGCTTTTCATAGACAGAGAGAGCCCATTTAAGAGGCTTGGTGGATAAAATTATTTATAGAGATTAATGGTGCCTTTAGGAATTCAGGAGGCATATGCTGCAATCGCTTGGGAAGGGGGGAGCATTGGGGGATGGAGGAGTCTCTGTTTTCCTGTGGTTATGCTGTCTACTTTCTCCTTTCTTCCTCCCTTCCCCCTTTCCCTCTTTCCCTTAGGCCCTTCCTTCTCCCTCATGTCCCCTTTATGTCTTCTCCCCCACATCCTTTTTATGTCTTCTCCCCAACCTCCTCTTCTCTTCTTTCCCCCTGTCTTGACCACATTTCCTCCCTTTTCTCCTTCTCTCTTCCCTGTTTTTCCTCCCTTCTCTCCTTCTATCTCTCCCATTCTTCCTGCCTTCTCTCCCCTGTTCTTTCTCCCTTTTCTTCCTGTCTCCTCCATATTCCCTCCCTTCTCTCCCTCTATCTTCTCCATGCTTGCTCCTTTCTCTCCCTATCTCCTCCATGTTTCCTTCCTTCTCGCTCCCTATTTCCTTCATGATTCCTTCCTTCATTTCTTTTCTTTTCCCCTAATGTCCCTCCCATGCTGCCCCCTTCTCCCTTTCATTTTCTTTCCTTGATTCCCTTCTCTCTTTTCTTTCTTCATATCCCACCAAGATCCTCCTTCCTTTCTTCCCTCTTCCCCCTTCTATTTCTCTTCTCTCCCCCAATCTCACTACCCCAATAAGGTATGATACCTAAACAATTGCATTAGAAGTATTTCTGTGGGGCAGAGCCTTCTCACTGATTGCTTCTCTTGTCTAACCCTCTAGGACAGTGATTCTCAAACTTTTGTTTTCAGTATCTTTATTCTATTAAAAATGATTGAGGATCTCTCCAAAGTGTTTTTGTTTATCTGGATTATATTTATAGACATTTACCATATTGGAAATAAAAACTATTTTTGAATTTATAGACCCTCTAAAAGGATTTCAGAGATCCCCAGGATTCTCTAGACCATGCTTTGAGAACCACTGCAAGATGACTAGTTACTACCTGTAGCAGTCTTCTTTTTCCTCTCAGTGAAAACCCAGTCTTACCTGGCATTGTTCTTGTATTGCTCCATATTGGGGTTTGGATGGGGGGTGTTGCTCTGCCAGTCTTAACTTGCCTTTTACAGGGCTCTCCAGAGTCTATACATATATTTGGAAAACTCTTCCTTGAGTCTAGACAAGGTCTCTCAAGCTCCTCTGGTTCAGCAAGATAGAGACTGAGATACAGAAGGAAGGACAAGAAACCTGCCCAATGTTACAGAGGAGGTAAAAAGGGAGAAGAAAATAAGCCTGAATACTCTGAGGTTTATTCTCTTTCCCAAGGCCCCATTTGGACCCCAAGAGCCAATATTTAGACCCTCAGCAGAAAAAAGGGCTCTGAAGACTAGTTCTGTGCTTCTCTACTTCATGCCAGGAATTTTTAGCAGTTACTCCTCACAACCTGAGAATTTCTTGTATGTGGAGCCATGTCCTAGCTCCTGTAAGGGGAGGTGTAAAGAAGAAGAAGGAGAAAGGCTGTTCTAGTCATTATTGGGGTGGGGGGAGTCTAAAGAGAAAGAAGACCTAGTCTTATTCTCAAGAATCTTCCAGTCTGATGGAGAAGTCTGACCTTGCTTTCCTAAGAATTTATAGGGACATAGAGAATCTGCAAGGATGTCTCTATTTATACAACTGGGTAAATGGGGACAGCAATGAGGATGAATGGTCTAGTTTTGAGTGGGAAGGAATGAATAAATAATCAAAAAGTTTTAACTTAGTTTTTACTATATGCCAGAAATTATACTAGATGCTGGGGGTATAAAAACAAAAATGAATTAACCCCTGTCCTCAAGAAAGTTGTGTTCTACAGAGTGAAAGTTCTTAACGTTGATGTCATGGAACTCTTTGACAGTCTGGCTCATGGACCTCTTCTTGTTATATTTCAATACTATTTTATTTTTCCAAATACATGAAAAGATAGTTTTCAACATCCATTTTTGTAAGACTTTGCGTTCCAAATTTTTCTCTCTCCCTCCCTTACTTCCCCCCTCCCCAAGACAACAAGCAATCTGATATAAGTTAAATATGTGCAATCCTTTTAAACATATTTCCATATTGGAGAAGAAAACCACAAGGAAGAAAAACAAATGGTGAAAATACTATGCTTTCATCCATAGTTCTTTCTCTAGATATGAATGGCAATTTTTATCCCAAGTCTATTGGAGTTGCTATGGACCTCTTTTCAGAGAAATATTTACAAATACATAAAATAAAATATACAGGATCATGAAGGAAATAAATGTGATGACCGCATTAGCACCCTGGATACTTTAGAATCAGCCAGAGTCAGGATAAGCGAAAGTCCTTGATCTTTATTCTTTGTGAAGGTGAACAGAATGGTGATACAAAGTGAGAGGAAATCATGACATGAATCCGGCCAGGAGTGACTCTGGCTTTCTCACTCCATCCACCAAATCCTCGACCCAATCTCCTATACAACAGATCAAGCCTACAGCGTAGTGGGCAGTACCATTCTTTTTCCAAGCATATACTGATAGAGTATTGTCCAATTGATAATTAGCCAGAAGTACTCGGACCTCAGTGCATCAATTCAGCTCCAGTCCATTACAGATAAATTACAGTGAAATATTTGTTAAAGTATTTTTTTAACAGGAGGCAGCCAGGTAGCACTGTGGATAGTGCCAGGCCTGGGGTCAAAGATTCATTTTCCTCTGTTCAGATCTGGCCTCAAATGCTAACTGTATGACCCTGGGCAAGTCACTTAACCCTGTTTACCTCAGTTTCCCCCTTTTATAAAAGAAGCTGGAGGAGGAAGTGGCAAACTATTATAGGATCTCTGCCAGGAAAATCCCAAATGGGGTTATAAAGAAGATGACACAAGTAAAATGACTGACCAAAAACAAATTAAGAAATAAAAATAAGAGGACATAGATCTTGGATTGAGAACTCCTACAAAGGAAGGGAGAAAATCTTATGAATATTAGGGAGGAGGTGAAAGAAGCAGCAGATCATAGACTGAAGATATCAGACTTGAAAGGGTGAGTTAAAAGGAGATGGAGATGAAGTTGAACTCACAATAGAACCTAGGAGTCCTGGAATCCCAACCTGAGGATCCATCACTTTGATGCTCCAGTCAGACAGATGGGATTACTTCCATGACAAAAGAGGGTGGAGTGAACAGTGTGGGTAGACTGATCATTCTCTGTGCTCCTTCTCTCATCCTCACCTCTCTTTGCCCGCTTTGGAAGTGCCACAATGGGGAGGGGGCCGGACTGCTATTTGCAAAAGAACAAGTCTACTCTGATCTTCCCACACTATCTTCTTTTGCTGTCATGTTCATCCATCCATCAGCAGAGCTAATGTTTGGAGTCGTTAATGGCCCTTTAATTAGCCGCTGCTGGATGCTTTCTGATCACCTTCCTTCCCTCTCTATCCTGCCTCCCTGCTGGGAAGGTTTGGGAGGGAGAGAGGAGCAAAGCTGGCGTGGCAGCCAGAGAAAATGCACCAGGCAGACAATGTCAAGCAAGAAGCAACATGGATGTGCTGTAGTAGAAACAGCACTGGCGCTGGAGGCACAAGAAGGGCATTCTAATTCTGGCTTTTGTCAGTAATGAACCAAGCGGCTTTCATCAAGTCATCCCCACTTCATCTGAGATGAAGAAGTTGGTTTGTGCCATGACTCTGGTTCCTTCCATCCCTCGTGCCTCTGGTCATCCGCCATCTTCCTTTACTCCATAGAAACATAGATCCCCACATGCTTAACTTCATGTTTCACAGATAGCAACTGTGATAAGAACTTTAGGGATTCTCCCTCTGTTCCTTTCATTGGGAAGATGACAAGGAGGAGGCTCGCACTTTCTCAGTTGTGTCCTATGGATGGGAAATCTTCTCTGGAATGATTTAGGCAGGGCTGGCATAGAGACAGGGGAATGGATGATATTACCCCTGGTTGTCCCATTGATCCTATCTGAAGGGAGCACCAGTCCTAACAAGCCTCAGAGTACAAGATGGAGAGTACAAGTACAGAGACAGGGGAATGGATGATATTACCTCTAGTTGTCCCATTTGACCCTATTTGAAGTGAGCACCAATCCTAACAAGTCTCAGAGTACAAGTGTAAGAAGGGGTATTTGGGAGTTTTCCTATCCTGTATTTTTCTGACTCCAACATGAGAGCTTGAAGGAGGGATTGAGGAAGCTTTTTTATCAGCTTCTGCCTCCTCCAAATCTCGACTCTTCTTCAACCATCTAGCTCTTGTCTTGTCTTCAATTGTGGTGATCCCCTTACTGCCCACTGAGCGAGCTCGGAGCTCACCTTCAGGAGGGAGCTGTTGATGTCCTTCCAGAACTGCCTATTAATAGGGAGTGATTAGTATAACAGCTGCTAATGAAAGCCACCTGGGACCCCACCACCATGGCCATGCCATATGGCTAGGGAGTGATTGGGAAGGAAAGTCAGTATCGGAGTCAGTCAGGCAATCTGAGAACCACCTTACTGGTGTGTAGGGGAGGGGGCTAGGTGCCTCCTGCTTTCACCAGTGTGCCCCCACTATCTCTCCTGTTTCCTGTTATCAGGGTTGTTTTTCTCTGTTCTCTTAAACTCAGAGGAAGTCTCCTGACTCCTAGTCCTTTGGAGATAGGAGTAAAACCATCTTAGGATGCCATCTTGGAAAACCATGGATATGTTACTATGACAGTGGAGATTAAGGGAAATGTGATCATCATGACCCAACAAGGATGTAATCTTTAGGAAAGAGGCGATGAGAAAGTCTGGAGAGGGAGTAGAAATTGGAGTAGGAAAGGGGAACTTTGGGACCTGTGAAGTTAAAATTTTGTCTTTCACCATGGGTTAACTATGTGAGTTTGTGGCAACCAATATCACTCTTTGGACCCAGTTTTCCCTGCAATAAATGTGATAAGATCACATGAGCAAATCATGAAAATGAAGATCCATTTCAGAGTTCCCTTTGGCCACTGAAAAATACTAAATGGGCACCTGGATGGCACAGTGGATAGAGTGCTGAAACTGGAGTTAGGAAGGCTATCTCTTCAAGTTCAAATTTGGCCACAGGCATCGAATAGCTGTGTGGCCCTGAGCAAGTCACTTAACCCTCTTTACCTTAGTTTCCTTATCCGTAAAGTGAGCTGCAAAAGTATCTCCAATATATTTGCCAAGAAAACCCTAAATGGGTCTCAAAGAGTCAGATGAAACTGAAAAATGAAAAGTCATCATTCTCATAAATGTTGATTTTCTTATTCTATTTTTTCATTCTGTAGTTAACACCACAATAGCACTTTTAAGACTTACAAATAGTTTGCCTTACAGCAACCTTGTGATGAAAGTATTACAGGTGCCATTACTTTTCTTTTACAGACTGAGGTGAGGTTTAGAGAGGGCAGCAAATTGCCTGGAGTGCAATAGGTGGTGTTGGAGAGCCAGGTCAGCTGGAACCCAATCTTTCCATAATATCATACATATTAAAAACCTACACTCTTGGTGACTCTTTTTGCCCATCATGTCAAATCCAGCCAGATCTTTTAGGTTCTCTGACAACTGCCTCCTCCCTGATAATCTCATCATTCCCTTTCCTTGGTTACTACTCCTTGACCCCAAACATATTTCTCTGAAAACCCAACTTGAAACTCACTTTCTAGAGAATGTTCCTAATGACTAACTCCATCCAGTTCTGATCATTCCTTCTCTCTACATATTCTCAGAAACACTAGTTAACAGAGATTTCTGGATAATAGGATGCCTGATAAGATCTTCTGTTTCCTTGGATAGATTGTAGTATTCTCTTGGCCAACCACATTCGTTCATGTCGCATTAGGACTCAGGGAGCTCAGTATTGAGGACTTTGTAGTTGTCTCTCTGACTATGATAACCAGGCCAGAACCAGGGGAATAATGGAGGTTGAATTATAGAATTTTAGAATTGGAAACAAATACCAAGACCAACCAATTCATTTTTATGTGAACAGGAATCTTCCTTATAAGGAACCTTATAATCCTAATTAAGGGTGATTTTTAGCTTTGAGAGAAGACTATAATGAACTTACCACCTCCAGGGGCAGCTTATCCCACTTTTATACAGTTCTTATTAAAAAAGTCTTTCCTTCCATAAGCCAAAATAGTCCTCTGACATTTTTATCATTCACTCCCAGTTTTTTCCTGGGTGTAATAACCTGGTCTCAAAACCAGGAAGACCTACTTGGCTTAAGTGTCATCTCTGACATACTTCTGGTGACTCTGAGTAATACTTTCCCAGTACATCACCGATTCATATGTTATTAGTGTTTTTCCATTGTTCTTGAAGAGGATCAATGCCATCAGGAGGGTGATGTCTTGATCTGCAAATAAATTAGATCTGAGTGAGACAGGGATGTATAGAGTCACCAGTCTTACTCTCTCTTTCAGAGTCATCAGGAGTCCAGTGGCAAGACATAGATTAAGATGACTAATGAGGGTTTCAGATGCACTGGGGAGACCCTGACCTTTTTAAGCTAAGTTCTTTCCCAGGTCCCAATCTGAGGCAACACTGATTTCGTATTTAAAGACCAGGTAAGAGGTGGGAGAAAGGACGGTCTAGTTTGCCTTCATGGAAGAACCACCCAGTCCAGAAGGGGAAGACCGTCAGAATTTCTGGCCAGAATCAAAACAACTGTTATTAACATTCTGAGCCATACAACAACTCTGAAACACACTGGTGGTATGATTCTAGGCAATTTGCTTAATCTTTTAATTTTAAGTAGGCCTCTTGGACATTTAAGCAACTCTTTAAAACTCATTTGCAGGGACAGCACCAACATACGTTGAACAAAGGTTTCCTTTCCTGAAAGTTTCTCATATGAATTGAATCACAGGACAAGTCTCTATCCCATTCTCTATCCCTCTGTCCTATGGGGAAGAAAAAAAAGATTAAACATGATCACTCTTTCACACAGAAGATCTCAAATATTCAAAGAAATCTATTATCTTTATACTAAGTCTTCTCTTTTCTAAGATAAACAATTTAAACTTCAATAGATTTACATATATGTAAGCTCTAAGGATTAGCCCAATACCCACTCTTACTCCCTCTCTGTATTCCAGGGGTGCCCCTGTGGAGTCCTGGTCATTCTCTAATGCCATCAGCTCCAGTCCTTACTGATGTGCTTCTTCCCAAGATTAGTGAGTGAAAAATCATTTGAGTCAGTTTTAAGTAGCTTTTAGAAGGTGGCATTGCTAAGATAGTATAGTAATAACAGTTGCTATAAAACAGGGGTATAAAACCTCCCCCACCAAATATCTGTGACACACATTCAAACAAGCACATAGCAAACACCCAGGGATAAATGGGCCCAAACTATGGCTCCTTGCTTCTATCAGTCCTTTCCCTCCATTTGTGGGATGCTTGAGAGGTTCTGTATAAGTATTTTTTCCTTACTGGGCTGCTTGCCTAGCTATGAATCTGTTTTCAGTTTGTCCTTGGCTTCCAATGCAGACATTGCCATCATTTGATCAAGAATGGTGCTAGGAGACTGATAGGAAGATGAGAAGTCCAATATCCTCAGGACCCTTTGAAGATGGCCCTCCTATGGCCAAAGAGGGGAGGATAAAAGAAAAACTAGACTGAAGCTGAAGCCAAGGTCTCTCCTCCCTCTACTCTTCAGTAGTTCCTCCTTAGGGGTTGTAATGAAACATCATTCTTTAAAGTAATTCTAATTCTAAACTGGTTTGAATAACTTAATTCAACTTTTTGATTAATCTAGATCTAAACCATCTCCCAGAATAGGATCAGGTTTCCCAGGGCTTTACTTGTTGTTTAGTCATTTTTCAGTCTAGATCAACTCTCTATTTCCATGTGGTTTGCCATTTCCTTCTCTAGATCATTTTACTGATGAGTAAACTGAGGACAACAGAATTAAGTGGTTGTCCAGGTCACACAGCTAAGTAAGTACCCGGAGCTAAATTTGAACTCAGAACTTAAATCTTTCTGACTACTTTTTCTGACACTCTATCCACTGCACCATCTAGCTGCCCTTGACCTATTTGAATACAATTCCTGTGCAAAGCCAGTAATAAGAACTTTTCCATGGACTTTTTATATTTAGTTTAAAGTCTGTGATCAAAATTGATTGATTAAGCATCTTACTAATTATCTTACTAATTATATTATTACTAATAATCCTTGCATTCATATGGTATAATTTTGAGGTCTTTCACTATGGTGGATACTCTCTTGTGTGCATTCTCTGGGTTCCAATTGTGCTTCTTAAATCATGGTGCCCAGAACTGAGTATACTGCTCCCTATCAGTGATTTGACCAAAATAGGATTCACTGAGACCATCACTTCTATTCCTGAGACATTGTATCCATCTTAATACAGCCCAAGATTCAATTAGCTTTGTTGTTCATGTTGCTCAGAGAGGTGGGGAGAATTCACTTGTGAAAGATTGAGCAATTCTGCCCATCATATCTGAGCCCCTGAATTTCCCCGAATCTTGTTCTTCTGCCTTTCATGGTCTTCCCTTTCTTTTCTTTTCCCTTCCCTTTTCTTTCTATGTACTCTCCTCTGCCCAGCCCCTGGCCATCAGTCCAGCATTAGTGACATTTTATTTGATATATTCTTCTCTTTGATTATATGTTAGGCAATTACCCCCAAATTGGGGTGATTTTCCCTTCCTTCCAATTATCTCTAGTGATTAGAATCTCATTTCCATTACCCTGAGAGCTCCTCCTGAAAGACATTGGCATTGGATGGGCCCTTTCCCTCCTCTGCTTTTTTCTTCTTAAGGGACTTATTTTCTTTATTCTTGCTTTCAACAAATCCATTACTCTTTTTAAAGACTTAGTAGCATTTTATTTGTCCCTCAATTACATGTAAAACTAGTTATCAACATTTATCTCTGTAAGATTTTGAGCTCCAAATGTTTTTCTCCTTCCCTCCCCAAGACAACAAGCAATCTGATATAGATTAAAATGTACAATCAGATTAAACATATTTCCACATTAGTCATGTTGTAAAAGAAGACTCAGAAAAAAGGGAAAACCACAAAAAAGAAAAAAGATATTGAAAATAGCATGCTCCGATCTGCATCCAGACTTCATAGTTCTTTCTCTGGATGTTGATGACATTCTATCATGTGGCCCTTAGAATTGTCATAATAGCCCTCCTACTATCCATTAACTTTATCTCTATATTACTGATCCCATCACTCTTGCCCTTGCCCCATGATAGAATGCCAGCTAAACTCTATTTCTTCCTTGATTCTCCTAAACAATCTTTACCATCATCCTAATTCTTTGGCCTTCTGCTCTTTTCTTAGTCTAGTCTGTCAATTAGCCTTGGACTTTAAGAACTTGTGAATCAAACCTTTCTCAAGATCTCCATTTCTTCCCCCCCCCCAAGAAAATTATTTTATTTTTAAAAAATATGTTGAAATACATGTTCGATCCAATATATGTATACATATTTATACAAAGTTCTCCATTTCTTTCAGGGAAATCCTTCATAAATTTCCCACATGTATTTCTATGATTTCCATAGCCCTCTCAACTTAGTAAAGCAAAGTCAAGATGAATTTGCATGGACCTTCCCTCCTATCATCTCCATTTATTTCTCCATAGTTATTCCCTTCTTTTCTATCTTCCAGCATTTTCCTGCACTCTCTGATAGGGATTTTAAAAATTCCAGGTAAATCTGTTTTAAAATTGAAAAACTACTGAAACTCCACTAAATGGAATGATTGTTCATTAGTAATAAAAGATTGAGATTGGGTAGAGGGTCACTAGGCAATGATAGGGCAGCTAGGTGGTGCCATGTTGCCTAGAGTGCCGAGCCTTATCTCAGATGCTTCCTAGCTATATTACCCTGTTCAAGTCATTTAACCTGGTTTGCCTCAGTTTCCTTATCTGTAAAATAATCTGGAGAAGGAAATGGCAAACTGCTCCGGAATCTTTGCCAAGTAAACCTCAAATGGGGTCCCAAGAACTCGGACATGATTGATACAACTGGACAACAACAACAAAACAATAATAGATTTTCCAATCAGATTGGAAGCTCTCTGTGGGCAGCACTATGTCTATTTCATTTGGATGAGTACTCTCAGAGGGCAGAGGATGAGTATCCCCCCAAACTGAGAGCTCCTTAGGAATGAGGACTATGAGTGTGTCTTCCTCCCAAGACTGTGAGTTTTCTGAGGGCAGGTAAACTCTTGAGGGGAGTTTATCTTCAGGCTATGGGCAAGAATTGGGTCCTTCCTGGAAGATGGGCAGCACTCTTTACCACTCTCTAGATTGTTCTAAAAATCAGCCCACTGCTTCTTGGTTTGTTATTACCTAGATCTCTCACCCTCTGTCTTTGATCCATCATTTAGATTCCTCCTGGATCAGTTTCCAATTTATTTACTTTTAAGCATTTTTCTTTCCAGAGATTAGAAGTTTTACCTTCTGTCCCCAGGGAAAAATAAATCATCAAACAGTAACCCACACAGGGGGCTATCAGAACCGCTGAGAGCCCATAGGGATCCATGTTCCCTGCTGGGTGCCGTCCAATCTCTACTTGTCCAGAGTGAGAAGGAGAGATGCCTGCCGTGAGTGGCAGGAATAGGCAGTATACACTCATTTCTGCACCTGGAGCCCAGAGAGAAAAACAGAAATGTGGTGGGAGGGAAGAGGAAGAAGTGGTACTCACAGACTTAGGAGCCCTGCAGGATCCTAGGATAGTCACTAATCCCTTTTTAATGAGCTGTTTTTCTTGCCTGTTTGCCCCTGGGAGAGTTTTCAACCCACTGAGGAATCTTACAAACTAAGATCTAAACAGAAGTTTGTTCAGCATCAATGTTCATAGAGCTTGTCTGCATTTTCCCTTTTCTTCACTGGGCCCATTTCGCAGAGGAAACAGGCAGAATGTGGGGCTGGGGAGAAAATGGAAATCATCATCAGGTCCCCAAAAGGACAAGTAGCTGAGTCAAGTACAGCCCTTGACTCTGGGGGAAATTAAGCACAAAGCATCCTTTCAGGGGAATATGCTAGAGTCTCTTCATGGACTAGCTTGAAGTTCTCTAATGTTCTTAAGTGAATCTCTCATTCTTCCTCCCTCCCTCCCTCCCTCCTTCCCTCCTTCCCTCCATCCCTTCCCTCCATCCCTTCCCTTCATCCTTTCCCTCCTTCCTTTCTTCTTTTCTTCTTTCCTTCCTTTCTTCCTTTCTTCCTTCCTTCCTTCCTTCCTTCCTTCCTTCCTTCCTTCCTTCCTTCCTTCCTTCCTTCCTTCCTTTCTTCCTTCCTTTCTTCCCTCTCTCCCTCCTTCCCTCCTTCCAGAGAACTTGGATTCAAATCTTGTGTCTGATATCTGCTAACTATAAGACCTTTAATAAGTTAGTTTTTTTTTTTTCATTTTCCTCATCTGTATATTGAGGGAACTGGACTAGATCAGTGGTCATATTCTAATAGATCCAGGAACACTAATCCATACACAAGGTTCTCCATGGGCCACATATTGAACTGGAAAACCACATATTAACATCACCTCTGTTGTTTTGTGTATTTATTTACTTTGTTAGATATTTTTTCAATCACATTTAAATCTGGTTCCATAGTCTTAAAGGACTATGGCTGTGTTTAACACCTCTGAATTAAATGACCTCTGAGGTCACTTTCAGCCCTAACTCCAAATCCCTTCACTCTTTTGGATGCTCTTTTAGAGACACTTTAGCTTATCATTTCTAAAATATGGCTCCAGAACTAAATACACTGCTCCTGGTCAACAGCCTGACCTAGGAAGGATGCACTGGGATCTTTATTCTGAACTCACTCACTTGACAACCAAACGTTCAGTTAGCTTTTTTGACTTCTTGTTCAATGACAAAGGAGAGAAGGCTTTGGTTTAGGTGCTCTATTCTCTCTTGGTGATCTCAGCAGCTCCCATGGGTTCAACCAATGGGGTTAACTTCTTTATTCAGATAGCTATCAGATCTATATCCAGCTCTTACCTTTCTTTTGAGTGCCAGTCCTGAAATTCTAGTTCCTGCATCTCCACCTAGAGCTATCTAAGTCTATATTCCATGTCCATGCCTTTATTTATATTCATATCTATGTCTATGTTTATATCTTTATATCCACATTCCATATCCCTCTCCCTATCCATCTCTACCCATATTCATATCAATATCTCTAGCCCTATCTTCATCTCTCTCTCTATATCCATATCTATATCATATCCATTGCTATATGTACAAAATGTATGTATATATGTATTTATTCATATATGTACATGTATAAATGTATACATCATACATATACACACAATATAGCTTGCTTTGTTTATATTTGTTCATATGTTATCTTCCAAATTATATTGTTATCTCTTTAAAGGCAGACATTCTCTTTTGCTTCTTTTTGTGTCCTTAGTGCTCAGCACGTCTGGTACATAGTAGGTGCTTAATAAATGCTTATTGATGGACAGATGGGACATTTTCAATTTAATATCCTCCAGACAAAACTCATTATTTCTCCCTCCTTAAAGTTACTCATTTCTCTCAAAGTCACCATCATTCCTTCAGTCACCCATGTTGGAAACTTAGGAGTCGTTCTTGGCTTTCACTCACTCTCCATGTCCCAGCAGTTGCCAAATTTCCCCAATTCTACATCTAAAACATTGATCAAATATGTCCCCTCTTCTGTAGTAATCCCCTTACCCATGTAGTTCAGACCCTTATTGTCTCTCATCTGATCAATGGCCAGAGTCTACCTTAGTGTGTCTGGTCTCTGCCATTTAACCTACATACAATTGTGCCAAATGGATGTTCTTAAAGTTGTAGCCTGGCCACATCTCTCCTCTCCTCAGGAAGTTTCAGAATCTCTCTGTTGCCCCGAGGATCACATGCTAAGTCCCAACATCTCTGAGTTGGCATTTACAGACCTTTAGAATCTGGCTTTAGCTTATCTCTCCTGGCTGATTATCTTCTCCCCCTCCCCCCCCCCCCTCCAGGACTGTGTTCCAGACAAACTGGCCTAGTTTCTGCTTCTCATACATGGCATTCTTTCATCTCTCTCTCTCTCTCTCTCTCTCTCTCTCTCTCTCTCTCTCTCTCTCTCTCTCTCATTCCTCTCATTCTTCTCCCCCCTCTCTTTCCTCTCTCTCTCTCTGTTTCTCTCTCTCTCATTCCTCTCTCTCTTTCTCGCTCGTTCCTCTATCCCTCTCTCACCCTCTCTCTCCCCCTTTATATTGTTTCCCATGCCTGGAATGTGATTCCTCCTCTTAGAATTTCTTACTTCCACCTTTAAGAATCCCTATTTCCCCAGTTCCAATCAGTTTGGCTCACATGCCATCTCCTACTACCAGTGCTCTTGATTCCCTCAATTACTGATGCCCCCTTGTTATTTTGTGTTTTTTTTTTTGGCAAATATCTATTTTTAAAAATTTTATTAAAGCTTTTTATTTACAAAACATATGCATGGGAAATTTTTCAACATTGACCCCTGCAAAATCTTCTTTTCCAAATTTTTCCCTCCTTCCCCCCACCCCCTCCCCTAGATGGCAGGTAATCTAATACATATTAAATATATTAAATTCAATATATGTATACATATTTATTCACTTATCTTGCTCCACAAGAAAAATTGGATCAAGAAGGAAAAAAATGAAATAGAAAAAAATGCAAGCAAACAACAACAAAAAGAGTAAAAATGCAATGTTGTGGTCCATACTCAGTCCCCACAGTCCTCTCTTTGGGTGTAGATGGCTCTCTTCATCACAAGATCATTGGAACTAGTCTGAATCATCTTATTGTTGAAGAGAATCACATCCATCAGAATTGATCATTGTATAGTCTTGTTGTTGCTGTGTATAATGATCTCCTGGTTCTGCTCATTTCACTCAGCATCAGTTCATGTAAGTCTCTCCAGGCCTCTCTGAAATTAGCCTGCTGGTTGTTTCTTATAGAACAATAATATTCCATAACATTCATATGCCACAATTTATTCAACCATTCTCCAATTGATGGGCAACCATTCAATTTCCAGTTTCTGGTCACCACCAAGAGGGCTGCCACAAACATTTTTGCATATACAGGTCCCTTTCCTTTCATTAAAATCCTTTTGGAATATAAGCCATAGTAACACTGCTGGATCAAAGGGTATGCACAGTTTGATAACTTTTTGAACATAGTTCCAAATTACTTTCTAGAATGGCTGAATCCATTCACAATTCCACAAACAATGCATCAGTGTCCTAGTTTTCCCACATCCCCTCCGACATTCACTATTATCTTTTCCTGTCATCTTAGCCAATCTGAGAGGTGTGTAGTAGTATCTCAGAGTTGTCTTAATTTGCACCTCTCTGCTCAATAGTGATTTGGAGCACCTTTTCATATGACTAGAAATAGTTTCTTTTTTTTTTTGGAGAATGGCTTGAATTCTTATAAATTTGAGTCAATTCTCTATATATTTTAGAAATGAGGCCTTTATCAGAACCTTTGAATGTAAAAATATTTTGTGGAGGCAAATATCTAAACATTTATCTGTGAACATATTGTATTTTCCCAGTGGAATATAATCTCCTCGACAGTAGGGTTGTTTGTCTTTGCATTTCCATCACTTAAAATAGCATCTGACACACAGCAGGTGCTTAATAAATGCTTGTTGTTGCCATAGCATATAAGGTTCTTAACCTGGAATCCAGGCACATTAAAAAACATACATTGCTGACTATTTCATTTTGCCTGATTTTCTTTGTAATTCTATATATTATATTTTTATCCATCTATTAATCTTTTTGTGAGAAGGGCTCTATATTTCACCAGATCATCCAATGGCTCTAAAATGCCCACAAAGTTAAGAATATCTGAGAAGTGTAATGAATTTTGGCTTGGTTATTGTAAAATGGAGCTAATGATAACTTCTATCTGAAGAGAGTTTATTATTAGGGTTGATCAAGATAATGATTATAAAACACTTTGGAAAAGGCTATTATAAAAATATGGATTGTTCTTATAATCAGATGACTTGTCCAGGACTTTGTTCTTGCATTTCCTGGCTGTTTGACCTAAGGTGACACAATCTCTTTGCACCTCAGTTTCTTTCTCTCAGATCCCCAATCAGGCACAGATCAGAATAGATGGCCTCTGAGGTCTCTTCCAACTCTGAAGTTCTTTGATTCTGTGAAAAGGGAAATATTATGCTAAGCATCTGACAGGGCTACAAGGATCAAATTGATAATGGATGTGAAAGCCCTTTGAAGCCTTCAAGTGTTAAATAAAGACAAGCCATTTTCTCTAAGGTTCTTTCCATCTGGTATATTCTGTGATTTTATGGTTTTAAGATCATTGTTAGGGAACCTTTAAACATTTCACATTCTGAATCTTTTCCCTACTATGGGAGGGCTTGGGGATGAAGGGTGCTCCTCACTTCATGGAAAAATAAAAATAAGATATACTCAATAAAGCAACCAAATCAATAGGCATTAATTAAATCTAACTTTGTGCCAGTCACCATGTTTAGTGCTGGGAATTCCAAGAAAGGCAAAAACACAGTCTCTACTCTCAAGGGGCTCATGTCCTAATGGAGGAAGGCAACATGTAAATAACACGGCACATAGAAGATATATGCAGAGGATAGGGAAAATAGTCTCTAAGGGAAGACACTAGCAGCTGGGCTCTCAGCAAATGAATGGGATAGAATTCAGTACTGCTCCCCAGGCATTCCATTCCCACTTACCTTCTGCCTTTCCTGTCTACTTGCTGACTGGAGTCCCTCTGCTGTTCTGTTAGTACAACTTGTCTCTCCTCCACCCCTCCACCCCATTAAGCCATTAAGCGAGAGTGGTTCAATAGGGGGGCCCTTTGTGACAAGGATGCCAGCAGAGACCAGGATGTTCCAGCTGGGTCAGGAGAAAAGGCTTTTAGAAAGCCAGAGAGATCAGAAAAGCAAGGATATGAAGGGATAGTAGACAATAGGAAATGACTGAGGTTGAAAGACTAAAAGGAATGGTAAAGAGAATAGACTCGGGAGGATGTGTCAGGGGAGGGGACCAGGCTCTGTACTCAAAAAGGAGAAAGACCAGTAGAAAGAGACTTATGGGAACTGGAGCTGGGAACAGTACTATAGTAGGTACAAGGAGTTGCCTGGATTTCAGTCCAAGCATAAGGAGCTACTTAGATTTCAGTGCAGCTGAAGAAAGCCAGCAGAAAAGATTTGATTTTCTCAGTGATTAGAGAAGTTAAGAGATGGGACTCTCAGGATAAGATGAAGGGAATGAAAAAGGAAAGTAATATGGGGAAGAGCAGAAGTCTTTAACCTGGGATCCAAAGACCCCCAAGAGATTTATGGATATATAATTCAGAGGATCCATGAACTTGGGGAAAAATACACCACTACTTCAGTGGAATTGATTTCTTTTTACACTCATGCATTTTAATGATTTAAAAAATAATTCTGAGAAGAAGTCTGTAAGCTTCGCCATATTGCCAAAGATGTCCATGACACAAATGAGGTTAAGAGTTCCACTTAAAGCAAAGAGATTCAATAAAAAGATTGTTGGTCAAAGACAATTCCAATAGACTTGGAATGGAAAATGATATCAGAATTGGAAGAAAGAACTATGGAGATAGAATGGGGATGAAAGCTAACTATTTTCACTTTTTTTCTTTCTCCTGTTTTTCTTTTTTGTTCCAATTTTTCTTTTACAGCATGACTAATATTAAAATATGTTTAAAATGATTGTGCATGTATAACCTATATCAGATTGCTTGCTATCTTTGGGAGGATGGAGGGAAAGAGAAAAAAAGTGGAACTGAAATATTACAAAAGCGAATATTGAAAACTACCTTTCCAAATAATTGGAAAAAATAAAACACTATCAAATGAAAAAAAGAGGTTGTTGGTTGGAATTTGGAGTAAGACTAAATTACTACTAGGATGGTGACCCGTGTGAAAGCAATTTTGGCCTATAACCAAGATCTGGTACTTGAACCCAAGAAAGAGTAATTGAGTGACTCCAAGATTCAGGGCAGAGGACTGAACTGGCTAACCTGGGAGTGATAAAGAAAATCACCATCTGTAAATATCTTGATGATGGTACTGAGTCAAGATGAACTGAGGAGCCATTCTGTGAACCTATAACTCTCTTACCTGTACACAGGTAGATATGTGACAGAGGATATGTGGCATAGTAGAAAGTAAGCTAGATTTGGAATCTGGGAATGTTCAAATTATAACTCTTTCATTTATTCTGTGATCTGGGGGAGGTGAGGAGCAGTGAGGTAAATCATTTAACTTCCCTTTGCTTTGGTTTTTTTCATCTGTAAAATCAGAGAGTTGAATGACACCCTTAGGTCACTCTCATATTTAAAGTTATATCCTCCTGTTTCAAATAGTTAGCTGTTCTTTTTTGTGCTGTTTTTGTATCCTCAACAGGCTGACTTTGACATTAGGCTGAAAACACCATGGAGAAGGAGCGGCTAAGCCATGAAGAGAGAATAACAGCAGCAGTAACAACAACAACTCATGCTTCTGGAGCACATTAAGGTTTGAAAAGCACCTTTCTCATGATAACGATGGAAGGTAGTTACTTGGGTGTTATTATCCCTAAGTTATAGGTGAGGAAATTGAAACACAGAGATGACTTCTGCAAAGTTCTATGAGTGAGTAATTGGCAGAGTTGGGACTGGAATCCTAATCCTTCAGCTTCAAGTTTCATGCTCTTTCCATTACAACAAGTCCTTTCAGACACAAGCAAGTGTGGGAATGAACAACAGCAACAACAATAATAATAACAAATGACAATAGCTAGTATTTCCATACCACTCCCAGGTTTACAAAATGCCTTCTATTATTACAGATGCCTAAAAGTATCTCATTCTGTCCTCACAATAGCACTAAGAGGTAGGTACTATTGTTATCCCTAGCTAATCTAACCTACCTCCCCAGGAGTCTGTTCAACTCTAATTCCTTACTAACCAGGTAAACAAAGTAAGGAGATGAGACAACTCTGACACTGTGAAGATACATCCCTAAAAAAGAAGTAATATATCTTCCCATACCACGTTTGAGACAGTTCTGACATTGATGGTGTCTCATGGAAATATGAACCTCCTCCTTGTTCTAGGTAACCTCTGATTTATTGACTATTCAATTTATAACTAAGGATTAAGGATGACAGTTGAATTCATAGCTAGTTTCAGAGGACCTAAACCATATACTTCCCTTATACCTTGTAAAGGGAGAACTTCAGCTAGATCAGACAGGCAGAGACTCGGATAGTAGAAGGGTGATAGACTCCACCTTGGCTCCCTGTAGTGGAAGCCTATGTGGAGCTCCTTCAGGGAACCATATGTCTCCAGGAGAGGAAGGAACTACATGGCTGCACAGATGGTAGGGACTGTGAGCAGAAACCACAGAATTTGTGGGCCAAGCTGGGAGTTTCCGGGAATGCGAACTGGCATCAGTGGAGCAATAGTGGCAGAGCGAGGGAACGGTTCCTGGACAAGCCAACTGAGTTTAGACTAGACGAACAGACCAGGCACAGAGAAGGAGATCAAAGACCAAGAGCTCCAGAGCCACAGAATCTGCCAAAAATGCAGCGGCGGTGTGGAGGAACAAACCGAGATATTGACCTTCACCGATGTTGCGTTATGTGCACTATGCAGGTCCAGGGGGAAGAATATTTTCTGTTATTTTTGGAGGGATAAAGTTAAATAAAGTCTATCTTATATCCTGTATCGTTAGTCTGAAAGCTTATAATATTTAAATCAACCAAGCCACAAATGTAGCCAAAGGTTCAAACAAGATTTTACACAAGATTGTTCTAATTGTATAGTTCCTGGCACACAATCTGTTGACTTGATGGCTAAATTGATGGAGAGAATGATAATTGTATTATGGGTAGAGTTGGTAGAAGAGCATTGGAGAATCATTCTTCATTTCTCCTAAGGAGGAAGATCTTTGCATATGGGTGTAGACTTTCTTTGGGAAGAGCTAGAAAATATAGACAGAGAAAAGACTTTGGAAGGTGATAGATATGTTGAGGAGTCACACAAGCATTCATTAAGCACTTACAATCTCCTAGGCATAAAAGTACAAAGAATAAATCAATCTCAATTCTTGAGGTCTTTGAATGGCAGCTGAAGGCTTTTTTTTTTTAATGTAGACACCTGAAGCCGTCCTGATTCTGATTCTCCTAAGTGGAAAACATATGTATCCGAGCCAAAAAAAATTTTTTTTTGTGAGAAGCTCCTATGATTGAGATTGGTCTGTGCAAACCAGATTTATGAAACTTTATGTTGATTTACTGATTAATTGTGGACTACAGAGTTAGCAAGCAATCCCCAACAGAACCATGAGGACTTTGGCTCAAATACTGTAGTGGTTGTGGTGGTTGGTTGCCTTTCTTAAATTGACTACTCAAGTTGATTACCTTCTCCCTCTTCTAGTCTCTAGGCTACTATAATTATGTCCATCACCTGGAAGCACTCATCTTTCTACCAGGATGAAGTGACCGATAGGGGGGCTGAGTTAAGATGATGTAGAGCAGACATGGCTTTCTGTGACCTTCTCTGAGCTTCCCTCAAATTAACAGCAGGATGAAGTGACCCCAATCCCCTACCTTGCCTGGTAGTTAAGGTAAGAGATGACTGATCGAAAGGGCACAGTCTATGGAAGAGAAGAAAGGAAGGAAACAAGCATTTAATAAGTGTCAGGATCTGTTCTAAGCATCAGGGAAACAAACACAAGCAAAAATACAGTTCCCACTCTCAAGGAGCTTACATTCTAATGTTTATTGTCTACTGACAATACCCAACAAGGAGCTGAAAGGAGGAGTGGAGGAAAATTGATGAAGATACCTATAATAGAGCTTGGTTTTAAAATCCAGAAGCCAAGAACATGACCATGAGGGGAATGAAAGCTGGCCTAGGCCCCTCAACAAAATGGAAGTTTCAGGACAAACTCACTAATGGAAGAAAGAGGCGGCCCCTTACTGGAAAATGTTCCATGTTAAGAAGGAATAGTGGAATGTTTCAAGGAGAGAGGAGACCAGGTATAAAAGGATGAGGCAGCATGGTTTGAAAATCCAGGAGCCAGAAACAGGATGAGAGGGGAATATTGTTCCAAAAGAAATGTTGGAACTCTTGGATCGTCACAATAGACAATATCTAGCTGTAAGTGCCATAGTTTTTGTTTGAAGATAGAGTGATAGAGAAGTGAGAAAGAGGAGAGAGACAGAGAGAAACAGAGACAGACAGATAAGAGAGAGATAGACACAAATAGAAAGAGATAGACAGACAGAGAGATAGTCACAGAGAAAGAGAGACAGAGTCAGAGAGACATAAAGACAGAGAGACACCGAAAAACATACAGAGAGATAGACAGAGAAATAGATATATAGATAAACAAACAGGTAGACTGAACATTAATTAGAAGTAAGCAAGATAGTCCCAACCTTCAAAGAGTTTATATTCTAATGGGGGAAAACAACACACCAAAAGGGGGTAGAAAGAAGGCAGCAAAGGGACAAGGCAGCTGTTAAAGAGGAGGATCCAAGAAGGGGTAAAGTGAAACACAGCTAGAGTTCCATGATACATTGGGTAGAGAGCTAAGCCTAGGATCGGGAAGTCCTGAATTTGGATCCTACCTCACACATTTACTAGCTTTGTGACTTTGGACAAGTCATTTAACAATTTTTAACAATTAACAATTAATGTTAAATTAAATTTAACAATTTAACAATTGCTTCAGTTTCCTCACTTATAAAATGAGAGATATTGGATGAGATGGTACAGCACAATGGATAGACCACTGAAATAAGATTCAATTCAGAGCTCAAATCCCATTTGGGACACTTATGGGTTGTGTGATCCTGAGCAAGTCGCTGGAATTCTCTGTGCCTCAGCTTCCCCACATGCAATATGAAAGGGTTGGACTCAACAGTATCTAAGACCCCTTCAGCTTTCAGTCTGTGACTTGACATTTTCTAGTTTGAACGTCCTTTCATTTGAGGAAAACAATGAGGTTTTTTTTAAAAAAAAAAAAAAAGGTGAAGAGGAAGAGAAGAAAAGAGAGAGATGGAAGAGGAGGGCATCAACTGAGGAAGCTAAATGGGCAAGCAGCATAGGCTGGAACAGCCAAGAACTGGCTGCCTGAGATACTGCTAATTAGCTGGTGGGGAAAGGAGGATGGCTTTAGGCCAGTTGATGGGGCAGAAACCTTGGCAGTGGGTTCAGACACAATCTGGGAGAAGGATAAATGGAGTCCATTGTTATTGTTGTTGTTTGTCCTTCGTTCTTGAAAAGGACCACGATATCAGGAAAATGTCATGACTTGCAAGTGAATTGATTTTAGTCAGGGAGGGCTGTGCAAACTTACCAGCCTCACTTTCTCCTTCATCTGGGTCCAGTGCATAGATCAGGACACTGGAGATGGCCCTGGATGCAGTGGGAAGCCTTGGCTTTTTTTTGAGTTGAGGTTGTTTCCAAGTCTCTGTTTGATTCAAGCAATGCCCATTTAGTGATTAAGGCTGGGTAAAAATGAGGCAAAGAATGACTTCTTTCACTTAATCCCCCCCCCCCAAAGGAAAATCAATCTGGGAGAGGAAGAAAATCAGGGTTTCTAGTCCAAACAGAAATAATTGTTATTTATATTCACTCTGAGACATCAGAATCCAAACAATGACTCGGACTGACACTTACTGTGACCAATCAAGGAGAGCCAGAGTGATTGGGGCTTAAGGCATGGAAATGGAGCTCTTAGGTTTCAATGAAAGGAAAGAATCTCACCTTCCTACATTCCCCTTCTCTATCCCACCCTTGAAGATAGAGGTAAGTGTGGGGCTTCAGCCAGGAAAACAAAACAAAAGTCAGAAAATTGAGCTATATCTAGTTATAATTCTTCCTTTTAATGAATTTATGGACTCCCTCTCAGTGGCTTTTTTCATTTGGCCCTAAAGTGGAAAAGGGCTGAAGGAGGGTGACAGTCTCCCTTGCTCCCTTCTTTTCCTACCTTGGAGAAATGGAGGCACACAGAACTTGGTCACTGATACAATCAAGGTCATTTGGGTGGGAAGCAGAGAGAGGGGACTGGAAACCAGCAACCCTGTTTACTCATCCCTCATTATGAATGCTTCCCCATGGCTTGGGAGGGTACTCAGCTGGAAGGAACCTACCAGGAGTAGGGACTATCCACAGAGAGTACCAGAGCTCACGGACCAGAGTTGTTTTTGAATGAAATGGATTTTTTTTTTGAAAGTCTAAATTTTGGTGGTGGGGTGGTGGTTTTGCTTCTTAGCTGAAGGATTGTCAATAATGTTCCTATCTCCTCTTCCCTAGTCATTTGAACTGGCATTTTCTTTAGTCGGGGGGCCAGTGAGTGAGCAATGGAAACCAAGAGATATGGGGAAGAAAAGTCAAAATTGAGCCACGGTTTGACTCTCCTAATGGAGAGGGGATGGGATTTGACTGGGAAGGACTGGGCACCAACCCAATTCCTGCTCCGTTCCTGTCAGTATCCACCTGGCTCTCATACTTCTCCAAACACAGCCTGCCTATCCCATGGTGCTCATCTCCTCCCTAGCTGGCAGCCAGGCTCTCCAATTGGAACAGTGGACATTCTTTTCCCCCCTTCACACTACATCTCCAATCCTCTAGGCAGGGCAAACATCTCTCTGAGGACTCATCCCATCACCCACCCCGAGGAGAGCCAGAAGTGTTCAAGGGGGAGATGAGCAAAGTGGATTCCAGTAGTGCAGAACAGTGCGGAAGTTAGAGGAGCTTCTTAAGTCAATTGGTTTTTCCTTATTTGTTTATCTTCATCATAAAAAAGCATCTCTGGACTGTGGGGGTTGGGAAGGGAGTACATCTGAAAATGACTGATGTCAAACACAAAATGCATCAATTGAAAACAAACAATACTTAGTAAAATGTAGACCCTGCCCTTTAGGATTTTGGAGTGTAATCAGAGGAAGTTGGTAGTAAACAGAACCTGTTAAGGGTCAGGGCAGTTCGATGCTTCAGGCTCAGAATTACAATGAAATGAGCTCATTGACCAGCCAATACTTGACAAAAACATATTTACTCACCCAAAGCAAGGAAAGTCCATTCTGTAAGCATGCAGAATTGGCTCAGGCGGACACAGCCTTCCTCATCTCCATGTGGAGATGCTTCTGGTCAGAGGCATGCTCTGGATCCCAGGGGTGACATCCATCAAATCTGAGGGATGCCAAGTCCTCATGGATTGACCTTCTATGCCCTGGTAATTGGGAAAACTAGTAAATGACTTAAACTCTGGCTACATCAAGTCTCTGGAAAGCTTTGGTGTATTTTAAGGGGAAAAGTAGATCAACCTATGATAGGATACATGTTGTTCCTCCCAAAGACCTCTAGAAATCATAATATCATGCACGCAATTATAGGCAACTGGAAGGGAGGTGACTTCTGGGTTGGTCAGGACGTTCAAAGGTGAGAGGCAGTGTGGTGTGGTGGAAACTGGGTTCACAATACCTGATTTCAAATCTAGACTCTGCTATTTGTTATCCATGTGACTCAGGTAAATAGTTTTAAAAAATAAAATCGCCCTGTGCCTCAGTTTGCTCATTTGTAAAGTGAAGAGGTTGGACAAAATGATCTCCACGGTCCCTTTTAGTTTAAATTTGTGCTCTCCAGTGTGATCATAACCCAGATAAAATAGGTTCACAAATAAGTAGAATATGATATATATCTAAGGAGATACTCAGTTAAGCTGCTACTGGAAAACAGACAGATTGATCATCTGGGGAATAATAAAAACATTGGCCATATATTAATAGTTTTTAAGGTCATGCAAACTATCATCCATCCATTATAGAATTTAATCTTCATGACAACCTTAGAAGATGGATATTATGAGGATTAATATTTCCACTTTAAAGATGAAGAAATAGACTGAGAAATATAATGTGACTTGGCCAAGGTCATACAGCTAGTAAAGTTTCAGATGTAGGATTTTCTTAATTTCAAACCCAGAATTCATTCTTCTACTCTGAGGATGTCTCTGGACCAATGTGTTCAAAAATGTGAAAGGGAATTTTAAAATTTGTTTTTTAAGAGCAGAATGCCAACATTTTCTTTACAGGTAGTTGGGGGAAAATATTATTTAAAAAAGAGTCATCTCTGAAGAGGGCCATGGGTTTCGCAGCAAAAAGAACACTCAGGTCAGACTTTGCTTTTGAATCTGAGAAGCTGGTACATGGCTAGCTGCTGGGCTGCAGTGAACAATTTTGGTTCCTGAGCCAAGCACCCTCAAAACAATTTTGCAATTCCTACTATTAAAACATTAAGGATATAGAATGGCTCTACGGCCAGGTATTGAAATGGACAAAGGATTGGCCCCCCTCATCCCTAGGTCAAGGGGCCTCAGGCTTATAGGAAAATGTTGCTTAAACTAAATTAAGGGAAGTATTATGTTCAGACAGAATGCTTGCCTAACAATGTCAGACATCCTATAAGCTCCCAGAATCCCCCTTCTTGAGCGAGAAGTCGAGTCACTGTAAAGGCAGAACAAGAATTGCATATAAGCCTATCTCTATTTGGGTTCGAGGTGGATCTCTACTGAAAGTCCATCCTGGCCGGTAAATAAACAATAAATGATTTCTAAATTACAAACACCTTGGCTGTCCTGAATTTTATTGCCTGGGTTATTTCAGTATAAAGAATTCGCAGGTGAGGAAACTCCTTGAAACCCTGGCACAGCAGGTGGAGACCCTAGAGCACCAGTTGGGTAGTAAACAGAGAATTGTACTTAATGAATTTCAGGAAACATTGCATGGCATTCATTAAATGCTTACTGTATCGCAGGCACTGGTTAATACAAAGCAAAATCCAACAAAAGAAAATAAAAACCCCATTCCTGTCCTGGAGGAGCTTACATTATAATAGGTGAGACAACATATAAATAACTAAACAGCATATGCGATATACACATAGAGAAGTAGCTTAGCAGAAATCGGCTTTACTCTGCATGTGGCTGCTTTGGTTCCATACCATGAGATTCAGGGTGGGAGCTCAAAGATGCGAGATTTTTTTTTGTTGACCCACATAAAGTGGGGAAAAGGATTTCTTTTAACTCTAGAAGGCAATCTTAGAGGTGGCAGCAATTGGACTCCTAGAAAAAAAAAAGCGGATTTGAATGGATTTTAGAAGGATGCCAGGTAAATTAAGAGGTAGAGGTGAGAAGGTAGACTATTCCAGTCATGGAATCCAGCACAAAGGTACAGTGTTGGAAAATCAAATGTTACTTGGGAAGGTCAAGTTGCCTGCTGAAACTGGATTGTAGAGTGGGTAAAGGGAAGTAAAGTTTAAAAAGAATGGAAAGGTAGGAAGGAGTTAGGTCATGAAGAACTTTAAATACCAAACAGAAGACTTTTTATTTTATTCTAAAGGTAAGAGTCATTGGTATTTACTGAGTAGGTAAGGATGTGGTTGGAGCTATCTTTTAAAAATGGCTGTTGTTAGCTGTTTGGAGGATGGATTCAAGAAGGGAGAGACTTGAAATAGGGAGACAAATCAGAAGGCTATTACCAAAATTCCTCTTGAGGTATGGAATATGTGTGTGTGTATGAGAGAGAGAGGAAAAGAGAGAGGAAGGGGGGCGGGGAGAAGGAGGAAGCGAGAGAGGGGAGGGAGGGGGGAAGGGAGGGAGAAGGAATACCATGTGGCTTCTACTGGGAGCTGCTTCCAAGGGTGGAATAAAGATCAGGGAGGAGCCCACCTGATGCATTGTGGCAGGGGGGAGGAAAGGAGTGGGGAGAGGTGGCAGTTAGTGGGAAGGAAATATTCCATCCTTTTAAAACTAACCTTTGTTGCTGAGTTCAAAGCTTAGCAATTTCTATGCTTCTAAGGTAGTGAAAAGGCTGCCAAATGTAAATAACACAATTCACAATCGCACAGTCTTGAAAATCATTGTCCATACTTTTCCTGCCCTTTAAATTTGGGTGCTGTGGACAAAGTCCCAGTTAACATGTTTAGTTGTGAGTCTGATCACTCTGTCCAGTGCTTCATCTCTACCTCATTCCCATGTTCTTCACTCTCACCATGGGGATGTTGATTTTCGCTCATTTTTCCAGATCTCTATGAGGTAGCATTCACATTTCCCCTTCTCCTACACCAGCCAGGAAGTCATTGCTGTCACTATTCTTCCTATTGCTGATGCTTGGCTTTGTCTTCTCTGAACATGGCATAGGAGAGCCTTTGTCTGCTGCATTACCTTCTGATCGGACCCCTTCACAGATTCTCACCTTCTTTTCCAGTGACTTACAACACTGACTTTCAATCAGTCCCAGAAGCTCCCTTCCACCTGATAAAACAGATGCAGTGCCTTACCCCATGACTTGCACTGAGTCAAAGCCCTTTGCTTTGTCCAAAGGCCATCTTTGAAGGCTACTGTTAGGGTTAGGAATGGGATTGAATTGGGTGTATGGGGAAAAAATGGCCATCACCCAGGACTATGTACTCTGTCTCTGCACCCGTCTTCCAATCCAGAACAGAGGGACTAAAAATTAGTAGCTGAGCTGCTAAATGGGGGACTCACAAATCCCATCAATTCTTAATAATCTATTATAGGAAGAGCACTGGGAAGCCCAGTAATCCAAACAATCAACTCCACAACATTTCTATACGGTTTTACAGTAGAAACAGTGCTAGTTTTAGAGATTATAAATATAGATTTAGAGCAGAACCAGGAGCTCATCATGCACGGCAACAAGATTATACAAGGATCAAGTCTGATGGACGTGGCTCTCTTCCATAATGAGATTCATAGCAGTTCAAATTGTTCATTGGTGAAGAGAGCCATCTACACCCAGGGAGAGGATAATGGAAACTGAGTGTGATTCACAATATAACATTTTCACTCTTTTTGTTGTTGTTTGCTTACATTTTATTTTGCTTCTCTTTTTTTCTTGTGTGGCATGATATTACTGAGTAGGTAAGGATGTGGTTGGAGCAACCTTAAAAAAATGACTTGTTTGGATGGATATATATAACATATATTAAACTACTTGCCATCTAGGGGAGGGCGTGGGGGAAGGGGGAAAATTGGGTGTTTACAAGGGCTAATGTTGAAGTGCAAGAGATAGGAAAGACTAATGGCCAAGAAATATATTGGACTACTTGTCACCTAGGGGAGAAATGAAGGAAGGGGGAAAAAATTGGAACACAAGGTTTTGCAAGAGTTAATGTTTAAAAATTATCCATACATATGTTTTAAAAAATAAAAAGCTTTAATAAAAAATAAAACAAACAAAAACAAAAAAAGGAATGGGTTAAGAAGTATTTTCACCAATGGCACACACTTTTCAAAATGCTTATCTCAGGCTTGCATCCCCTTTTTTCCCCTTTCTCAGTGGACCTTGGGCACTCAGGAGACCTGAGTGAATTAGATTAAAGAACCTCTAAGGTCTTTTCTAGATCTAAATCTATAGAATTTCTTCCTCTAGTAAAGGATGCTTTTTTGGTCCCATGATCATGGTGGGAGCTAGAAACTGGGCACTGGGACAGGGCAGTGGGCCAGTGGCTTAGGAGGAATTGGCTTTGCTATAGTTATGGCTGGCATGGCTTCATACCATGGAAGTCAAGGTTGGAACTCTGGGATGAAAGATGAAAATTTTGGTGACCCATATAAAGAATGGAAAAGGACCTTGAAAGCATTGGTTTAAAAACTTTTCCAGTCTCTGAAGTTGGAGGCTAGATGCAAGTCATTATAGTAAGTGGAGATGGTGGTGGATATGAATCATAGATAGGAGGTGACTAAATGGAATAATGGGGGCTAGGTGTTAGTAGTGGGTCACTAAATGTTCAGCATGGGGAAGTAAGTACTAGTATTAAGTTGGGCCCAAGTGCCAGAGATGTGGAGAAGGGTTATAAAATATAGAGATGAGGGGCTATAAGATTGAGGGATAGGGAAAGCTAAGTGCCAGTGATGGGTTCGTAGTATCAGAGATGGCTGGCTAGTAGCATTGATGGGAAAACTAAGTGCCAGGCTCTTGGGAGAGAGGAGGAAGTGTTAGGGATGGGGTGATGTAAGTGTTTAGGATAGTTAGGACTAAGTGCAAGAGATAGGAGGGACTAATGGCCAAGAATAAGAAAGACTCAATGCCAGGGATGCTGGGGTGACAAATGTCAGGGATGGGGGTGGCTAAGTGTCAGTGATGGATAGGACCAAAATCTAAGAATAAGAAGGGCTAAGTCTCAGGCAGAGATAAGTGCTAGAGACTGGGCAGAAAGCTAAGTGCTGGGAATGAGAACCAAAAAAGGAGGTGCAAGAATGTCCAGGCTGGGCAAAACCAGCCCTTGTCACAGCCACTGACCTCTTTCTTCCCTCTCAAGTATGGGGTGGGATTATTAGAAAACTCAGCAGCTGTTTGGGGAAGAGTGATGATCTGTCTCCCTCTGAGGACAAATCTCTTTTAATTTTGTTCTCTCAGAGGAGGGGTGGGGGTGGGGGGCAGGGCAGGTTGCAGCATAAACCAGACCGGAGAGATTGTTGGAATGAGTGATGGCTGCGCCATATTTGTTAACGTCATGTCTGAGAGATGGGGAAGGCGGGTTAGGAACTTCTCCTTGGATATCTATCTTGGACTTTGACAGCCTGCGAGATGCTAAGGGCAGAGATCTTGGGGTGGGATAGGGTGCAGCAGAGGTTGACGATATTAGCATTGGGGAGAGGATTGGGAAATGAGAGCAAGAAGGAAGCCCACATTCCTATTAGCATTCTTATAGAAGTTGTGTCTATGTGTGCCTGCAGCTCAGGAATCCTGGAAACTGAGGAAGGAAAGAAAGGGCAAAAAAAGCACTTATTATGCTCTTATTATGTGCCAGAAACTGTGTTAAGGGATTTACAAAAATCTCATTTGGTCAGGGAAATGGGTCTATGCTATAGGAATATCAGGTACGGCCATGGTTGATGAGCCAAGTCCAATAGAAAGACTGAAGGCTCTGATACTAAACTTATTAAATACTGAAAGGAATTTCTAAGTTCTTAAATATAAACTTTTTGAAATACCCCAGTCCAGCGTGCAGGTGAGAAGTTCGCTGACTATATTCCAGACTCTGTAATGGCTGAGAACTAAATGAGAGGTGAGGAAAAAATCCTTGTAAAAATTCTGGAAACCCCTGACCAGGAATGAAATTGCTCCCCTAGCTCTCCTCTATCACAAATGTCTTAGTCTCCCTGGCCCCTATCAATCCTCAGGGACCAGTTAATCATTTCAGAATCTCTGTGTCTACTTTTTCTTTTAGAGGATTTAAGGCATTTTATTGGGTGAGAGAATGTTTTGTAGGCTCATTTCTGTATGTGCATAATCATATGTGTATGTCTATATGTGTACATACATAGACACACACACATGTACACACAATAAACAATGTATTACTATTCACAAAAAGGAATGGTAAATAGAAATAATCTCAATGCACATTAACAGATTGATTAGAACAGAATTCAGTAACTTAAAACTATTGTTCGAATCTGCTGAGAGGTTAATGTTTAAAGCTCAACAGATAAGACATACATATATAAGTATAACAGAAAGTGTAGTATGATAGAGTAGAGGAGAGATCTTGACAAAGGATCTCTGACAAATTTGAGGAGAGAAAGAACATTTAAATTGGAAACAATCAAGGAAAGCTTTCTGGAGGAGATAGCACCTGAGCTAGACTTTGACGCAAGAGAAGGAATCAGAAAGGTTCAGTTAAGGAGAAGGTGCATTCTGAGCATGGAGGAATTGGCTGTTTGGATGTAAAAGTTAGCAGATCAGATTTAGGAGATCTGCTTCACCGGGCCTATACATAGGAGAATAAAGAGAATAATGTGAAATTAAGTCTAAATAAGTAGTATGGAAGGACCTTAATAATAATGGTAATAATAATGGAAGGATCTAGAGGACCTTATATTCCAGGTAGAGAAGTCCATATGTTTAGCTTAGAGACAATAAGGAGTCACTGAAAGTTTTGGGGCAGCTTGGCAAGCCAGTGGATAGAGTGCCCAGCCTGGAGTCGGGAAAACCTCAGTTCAAATCCAACTTCAGATATTTACTAGCTGTGTGTGTATCCTGGGTAAGTCACTTAACTCTGTTTGCCTCAGTTTCTTTATCTGTAAAATAATCTGGAAAAGGAAATTCAAACCACTCCAGTATGGAGTCACGAAGACATGACTGCACCAACTGAACAACAACAAAAGTTTTATCCAGAAGAGTTAGAATGGAGAATAAATTGTATGTCTACTTGGTACTGGATACTGGATTTGAAAAGCATTCAGTTTGAAGTGGGAACTTCTTAATTCTTCTTTCTTAATTCACTATCTATCTGTGTGACTTTGGTTAAGCCTTTCTGAACCTCAGAGAATGAGAAGAAGGAGCTAAATGATTTTTAAAGTCTCTTCTGGCTCTAAATCTTATGATTCTATGAATGTGGCCTAAAGTCTGCTGAGCCCACCAGCCTTAGAAAGATAAGCCTGCTAAACAACAGATGCTTTTAGTCTTACTGTAGCAAAGCTAAATGAATTTTGGATTATCTGTTGTTGGGGAATGATAAGAGGGAAGAAAACAGAATTGTCACTCCTTGGAGGGATGGCAAAGGGCTTGGCAAAAGCTGCCACCTATGTAATTCAATTTGAGATTCCAGATTTCAAACCTATGTAGACATGCATCCCTTTATTGATTTAAGAGAAACTCTGGCATTGGGGATTAAAGAGACCTAGGAGGTCATCATAGGTCTGCCATTGTGTAAATTTAGGAGACTCACCTTCCCAATTTGGATCTCAGTTTCCTTTTCTGTGAATGAAGAGATCCAATAGGGTGGTCTCTAAGTTCCTTTTCAAGACTTTTGATCTTGGTCTGTTCTCAAGCTTCATGATGAGACGGCTGGGTGTATCTCTCCTTTTTAGTCCCTTTCGTGTATTCCAGGAACGTCCCATTTCACCTAGATTTTGCCCTTTCCTCACAGAGGCCATAACTCTTGTTGCTTAGGGTGACAAGGACAAGGTTGAGGACAGGAGGTGGTTTGGGTTGGAAAGGGAACAGTGATGGATGGCTCTGGGGACTGGGATTCTATCACGGCTTGCTCCCTTCTCCAGAGCATCAATCTCCTTTGAGGTCATCTTGGAACTAAAGCTTGAGCAGCACAAAGGAAATGAGAAGGCCCTGAATAGGAAAAGGAAATAGCATATTTGCCTTCTCTCCTGCTTCTTCTCTTATACACTTGATGATTGCTGGAATTGGCTTAGTTCTTAGGGCTTGAGCTCACGGTTCCGGTGTCATATGGATCTGGTGAATGTACAGGGTGCCTCTAATAGTGTTTTCCCAAATCTAGATGTCTCTTCCTGTATCTGTGGGTGCTTAGCATAGTTCCTGGCACTTAGTAGGCACTTTAAAATGTTGATTGATTGACAGGAGGCTTCATTTCTCTTCTGCAAGTATCACAATGACATAGAATATGTGTTATGGAAAAACTAGAATTACTCTGTAGCTGGATAGCTAACCACAAGCTGAAGAGATGGTTCTCAACTTCAGCCTCTTGCTTTCCATCTCGGATCTTTTGGCGGAGATTGTGACCAACAAAAAAAGCAGAGTCTACTTTGTAAGTTCAAAAGATCCAGAGGTTTCCTTGACATTCTGCCATTGCAGAATTTAGGTTTGCAGCTGTCAATACCCTGAGGCACGAAGGGAAATGGTATTTCCCTCAGTTTTCCTGGCATTCCAGATTCTGGGCTTGGAGCCAACGAAACATCAATGCCTTGAGAAGCAAATCATGACCCTTAGGAGTGACTTTGGGGACCCCAGTTCTGCAGTGGCTGAGACAAAGATTGATCTGGCAGAGAGTCCAGCTTTGGACATCAACTTGATGAGATGGTTATGAAGGAAATGAAATAAGTTCAGCCTCCTCTCCCAAGAGACTGAGACAATGTGGGGGAGGCAAGCCCCTGAAGCATAAGAGGAAATATTAATACCTTTTTCTTGCTATGTTTTTGAAGTAAAAACAAAAACTCTTTATAAAAGCTACTAGATATTAAGTGATTAAATAGAACTGGGTTGTTAGTCACAGGTTCTTAACAGATTGAAGAGATACATCTGGAGGAAGCTCCATAGAGCCATAGAGAAAAGAGACCCTCTATAGGAGTCATATAGCTAGTCAGGCTCCTGAAGAGTAAGCCAGTATATAATATGAGCAGGGAGGTATACAGTAGACAGAGTGTAAGACCTTGAGTCAGGCACAAAGTTGCCTGCTATATAACTCTGAGCAAGCCATTTAATCTATTTACCTCAATTTTCTCATTTGTGTAATGGAGATAATAATAGCACCTGGCTTCTAGGGTTGTTGTTAGCATCAAATAAGATAGTAATTATAAATCTTTCAACACAGTGACTGGCATTTAGTAAGCATTATATAAATGTTAGCTATTATAAATTATTTATTATAATATAAATTATTGTAATATTTTAAAAATATTAATATAAATCATATTATCAGTAACATTATAAATGTTATTACTTATTATGATACAAGATTCACTTTGTGAACAAGCGATTATCATTAAACCCTTTTTATCACTGACTATCCAATGGCTATAGAATCCCCAGAATTTGATTTCCTAAGCCTGCTTGGCTTCTGGAGTTCTGAAATTTGTGGTACACAATTCCTAATAATCTTTTCCAGGTTTTTCCATTGCTACCACTATAAAAGGATTCAAATCTGAAGTTTCCTTTCTTTTTCCCTTCTGCTCCACCATCTCCACATATGCCATATTATAAGACTGCATTTTCCAAGGTTTAATCATAAGGACCTGAGAGACTGTCTGATGTAGTGGACCAGGGCCAAGTTCCTACTTCTACCATATACTAACTGTGTGATAGTGGGCAAGTCACTTATTCTCAGAGCCCACTGGCAACTATGTAAGTTGCATGTAGGCATTGATCTGACTTAGTAGAAGATGTTTCTTGTAAAGTACAGGAAATTTCAGCCCTCTACAATTTCTTCGTTGGGAGTTCTGTGAAATCCTGGAGTTTTCCTACTCGGAAAACAAAACAAAATAAAAGACAATCTTACAAAGACAACTAGAAAAGGAAAAATCAGAAATATTGATTAAAACAGAGCTTCTTAAACTTTTTCCATTCATGACCCCTTTTTGAACAAGAAATTTTTATGTAATCCCAGGTATATAGTTACATAAAATAGTTACATAAAACATTTACTGATAATAAATCATCATTTTACCCACCCACCCACACATATACATTCAGTTATGAGACTTAGAAGCTGGGGATTAGAATAAGAAATGTTTAGAAGGAAAAACTATCTAAATCCTTGACTGTGTCTGAATTTTCCAAATTCTTTAACCTTTCCAGACTGGGGGATAATTTCTTCTTTAGGAAACCCACAGGCAAAGATATGATTTCCTTATCCCAGAAGAGAAAAGTTTTTCTTCTGCCACAGATACCCTTCTTCATGTCTCTTCTTAGTCTCACTCAATGGAGCCCAAATCCTAACTTACATCTTGATGTCTAGGAAAAATAAGAAGAAATGGGTCCCCAAATTAACCTTGGGAAGAAAGACTCTCAAAGTTGCCCCCTAATCCTGGAATGGGAGACTCAGGGATACACCCTAACTGCTTCTGGGGAGGCATCCACCTGCTGAGGAAAGCGGGGTTGGGCTGGGTTGGGCTGAGGAGAAGCTCTTCTGGTATGTGACTGCCTAGGAGGCATCCGTTTCCAAATTTCCAAATTATTTTTGTTATCTGGTTTCTGTGCTGCTGAAGGGGTGAAAGTGCTATAAAAATGTGAATGTAAAAAGGCTTTTTAAAATTGCACAATCTTTTAAAATCATTATTGGAAAGTTTTGCACTCTCTAATTTTAAGGTCCTGTGGGCAAAGCCTTAATAGCCTCCACCTTGGTTATAGCTTAGCTTGACATGGAATTTCTAGGTTGAAGTAGTTCTTTCTTTTTACCAGTTAGGACATGTGTGTGGCAGATTTAGGGATGTTCCATTTACATTCTTGTCTAATCCCTAATTAATTGCCCCTTCATTGCCAAAGGAATAATGAGGGAAAAATTTAAAAATAGGTGAAAGCTTTTATCACCTTGAAAAACAGAATAAAATCTCCCCTCTTTAAGTATATAGAAATGAATCATTCCCCCTAGAAAGAGCAAGTTATTCAGGGTTTTCTAAGTCACTGGAGAATAGTGACTTTGCCTTGGAAAGGATGGAAAAACTTTTTTTATACTTCCAAAGTTCATATAATGCAAATTTCCCTTGAATTGTTGGATAAATAAAGCTCCTAAACTCTTGCATGTTTCCTATGAAGTGTAATCTGGGGATCTTATCCTTTCCTGTTTCCTGCCTTATAGATGTAGAAGGGAAAGTTTCTTACACCTGAGATAGCAACATAGATATCTTAGCATGTTCCTGGCAGGATTAAAGAATCATCCCTTCTAGTTTACTTCAGCTGGAGAGGAGCTATAAAGCTGTAGCTTCCAGATAGACTCAGGCTATTGGTTACTTTTTTTCTCATACTGTTTACCTGTCTGTTCTTGCTTCTTTTTTGGGGGGGGGGGTTAAAAATGAAATTTAGAGATGTATAAAAGGAGGAGACTGGTCAGGAATGCTAAAAGCAGTAAGTTTATTTTTTACTGTTTAGTTTTTTAATTTTTTATAAATTCATGCAAGGGAAGGAATTTAATTTGAGACACCAATCTTCATGAAATGGGGAACAAGGGAAGGAGAAAGGATAGGAGATAGGGAGCAAGGACAGCCAGATGACAGTCACCAGAGAGATAAGTGTGATGGAGGTAACCAGGGGAATCCTATTGCTCTTCTAGGCTAAATAAAGCACATAGATTCCTAGAAGTAGATTAAGCATGGGGACCATGGGAATGTAGATCCTTGCATTTTTATACTTGGTTTGACACCTCATTATCCACACTTTATTTTCTGTGATTCTATCCTAGGCTTCCTAAACTGGGAGGTTGGTCAGAGGTTAAGTCCTATATACTGGAAATCTGAAAGAGCAAAATGTTGCTTGAGAAGGAGTAAGGGGGTAGACGTAACTGTGGAAAGTGCCTCAGTTCAGCAAGTAAGGCAGCTCCCCTACTCAAAGCTAGCCCATTCCATAAGGATATAACCAGTTCTCCAGAGATAGTGTGTGTGTGTGTGTGTTTAACACACACACACACACACTATCTATGGCTCAGATCCCTCTTCCTGCCCCCATATTCAGGCTTATTCTGGTCTTTTCCCATTTCTTTCATTTCAGTTCAGGAATACTTGGGCTGTTGGATGCATCAGGGATGAGGGAATATGAGCAATATTTTGTAGGAGAGGCTGAAATTTATCTCATGGAGACTTACATGAACTGATACAAAGTGAAAGGAGCAGAACCAGTAGACCATCAAACACAGCAACAACAAGATTATATAATGATCCATTCTGATGGCCATGGCTCTCTTCAACAATGAGACGATTCAGACCAGTTCCAATGGTCTTGTGATAAAGGAGAGCCATCTACAACCAGAGAGAGGACTGTGGGAACTTTGTGTGGATCACAACATAGCATTTTCATGCTTCTGCTGATGTTTGCTTGCATCTTTTTTCCTTCTCAGGTTTTGTTTTTATCTCTTGATCTTATTTTTTTGTGTAGCAAGATAACTATATAAATATGTATACATATATTGGATTTAACATATATTTTAACATATTTAACATGTATTGGACTACCTGTCATCTAAGGGAGGGAGTGGGGGAGAGGAGGAGATAATTTGGAACAGAAGGTTTTGCAAAGGTCAATGTTGAAAAATTACCCATGCATATATTTTGTAAATAAAAAGTTTTAATTAAAAAAAAGAAATTTATCTCATGCACATCTGATTGGTTTTCCTTCTCTGATGTTAAGGCAGGTAGAAGCTACTTATTGATATTGAATAGGAAATGGAAAGTTCTAGTTAGATATAGGGTGCTCTAGAAAAGGAGAGAAGGGAATTTATTTGGACAAGAGGCAGTTTATTACAATAAATGCAAAATCTGTGTCTTAATAGGTCTTTACAGATGTCAACAAGACTGAACCAGCCTCTTACCCATGGGTGGTCCGAGCTGAACAGAGCAGGCTAGAGACAAGAGAGTCAGGAATCCCACCAAAGCTTAATTTCAGTGAAGGAAATGGCTGCAAGCAAGGAGGAATCTAGCCATGTGTGCAGGGGCTTCAGTGGGGGACCTGCTGCAATATGGCCACATTTCAGTACTTAAATCAATGGTTGTGCAGTGAGTTGTAGCCCTGACACCGAAGGGTAACAGCAACATGTGGCAAATTTGATTCATAGCAGGGCTTCATGACCAGAACATGGATACTGCAGGTCCCTTTTCTGGCTCAGAGAACATCTGATGCTGGTCAAAGCAATACCATAATTGTGTGTTTTTACCAGAGGGTGGGATCTTTCAGAGGGTGAGCACAAAAGGATTGTTGTTATGCTAAGCTTGGAGCACAGCTTGCTTGCTGGGGCTTAGCTATGGAAACCAGGGTATCGCCTAATATCTTGACACAGAGAGTCTTTTAAAAATAATGTATGGCACATATTTCTTTAGTGCTAGTCAGTTTACAAAGTGCTTTCCTCCTGGCAACCTTGTGAGGGAGATAGACACGTTTTATCATCCCTGAAGCATCCTTCCTGCTTCTTGGAAAAAGGGGTGAATGAGAAGTGCTGAATGAGATGCATTTTTAGGTTTAAACAATATGTGATTTGGTTTCAGTGGCTTTTTTGGTTTAAAGAGAGGATTTCTTTTTGAAAAGTCTAACTACTCTCTTGACTGCAGGTTTCCATCTAGACTAGTTACCAGGGATGATCAGTTTTGAGTTTTTTTTTTCCCTGAGGCAATTGGGATTAAATGACTTGCCCAGGGTCACACGGCTAGGAAGTATTAAGTGTTTGAAGTCTGATTTGAACTCAGGTTCTCCTGACTTCAGGGCTGGTGCTCCATCCACTGTACCACCTCGCTGTCCATAACTTTGAGTTTTTAAGTGTTGTCAAGTCTCAGCCAATGACCAGGCTTCCCTCCAATTTAATCAAGAAATTTTATATTTACAATTTACATCCTTTTACATTTAGGATAGTGTATAGATCCATCATTTGCCCTTTTAGCTCCATGAAGGATTACTTTACTTTACACTTTGTAATAGGATACAGGGTAAAGTCTTTCAGCTATATCTTTCCATTTAATTTAATACCTTGCTCTCTAATACTTTACTTTCTGTGATTCCTTCTGGGTGTTCCTGGACTAAGAGGTTGGTCAGAGGTCAATTCTTCTACATTGGAAATCTGGAAGAGCCAACGGTGACACTGAGACTACCCAGTTAATGATTTTCCAATGTTTTGAATCATGGAAACTTACCATGAAAACAAAAACATTCATAGAAGCTTGACTAAACAGTAAAATTTTATTGATGTACATAAGGCAAATGGCAATGAAGTAAAATTTATATCAGTTTAAAGCCAATGATCCATTTTCAAGGAAGGGTAACAGTAATAACTGAACCCGTGGGGTCACCCAAAAGGCAATGGAGACATGCATGGTGGGCATCAATGGGGTGCAGCCCATTACCAGCAAAGAATTGTGGATAGGAAACATTTGAAAGAATATCAAACAAAAGTGGGAGGGAGAAAGAAGGGAAGCTGGTCATGGAGGGAGAGTGAGAGATGACCAATGGACAACTCAAGTGTTCCCTAATGTTGGGAAGACTCCAGGAGAAGCATTCAAGGCCTCTCTTGGAAGGAATTTTGTATCATAGAAAAAGGATAAATGGGTTGAGACTTGTAACATTGGAAGGAGCCCTCATATAGATGTGTTGTTACTGAAGGATTGGTCAGTTGGAGATAACATTGTGGACACAACATATACAGTGTAGAAAGCACTAGATTGAGAACTAAAAGTTACCTGGTCACCTAGTTCAATTCCCCTCATTTTATAGTTGAAATTGAGACTTTTGGATATCAAATAACTTGTCCAAGATCAAAAAGACAGAAAAGGATAGATTTACAATCCTATGACTTCTATTGTCACACACCTCTTTCTTAGTTTTCTTTTTTAACCTTGTCCTTTTGCTTAGCAAACATTTGTTGAATACCTGTTCTGTGGCAAGGCACAGTCCTGAGTAGTTGGAAATGTGAAAATAGGTGGGGAAACATGATAGAATGTTTGAATGAAGGTCAAAGGAGAAAGAAACAGTTATTTTGCTATTGACTATTCTACAGACCACTTAGACTGAAAGAGAAAATAGATGAGTAGTTTATGAAATTTATAGATATAGCAAAGAACCATATTACAGTACTGATGGGAATGGGGTGAGAGGAAAAAACATCAATTTTCTAAATATGTGTTGGAGCTAAAAGTAGAGCAGAAAATCACTTCATTTGTTTTAATGATAACTGCATCCTTCCAAAGGTGGAGGGAGCATCCAGGGGAATCTTATTCTAGATCTGAGTCTCACCAGCAGGGAGATTGGGTTGGATGGAATGGAGGGAGAAGTAACTTCTTCATCTTGAATTTGTGACAGAGGAGAGAAAATCTCAGTCTAGATTCACATGTACTCTAGATTTTTTTTGGGGGGAGGGGTATTTCAAAAGACTCAGAGAAAAGAAAGGTAGGATTCCATGGACTAAGATGCTTCATTGAAGGGGGGAAGCATTGAAAGAGGCTCAAGAATAAAATTCTGAAGATGCAAAAGGAAACAATTCCAATGAGAAAGAAAAAGGAGCTTGTCTGAAGAGACCAATGTGGATAGAAGGGAACTCACTGATCAATTTAAATTTTAAAAGGAACATAATAGAAAATAGAAGCAAGGCAACAAACAACAGAAACAAACAGAAGATTGATATAAAAGCATAATACAGTCATAAAAATAGAACAAAGAATGCTAAAACTCAGAATGAGCTGAGACTGGAATTAAAATTAAGAACAGCAATAATGGTGGATTTTGAGTTATGTTGATAGAAAAAGGAGAATCAAGAAACTTTTTCCTTGGGGCTAGGATGATGATAATTGATTAATAGAAGAGAGATTTGTTCAATTCTGATTTTGTTTTCTTCTCTCTAGGAAGGAAAATGACCTTGACATTGGAAATGACCAAGCAAAAATGATTCTCCAGCAGTTGATTGCTAAGAAAAGGAAGGAAAGAATTATAGATCACCTAGCTGCCCTGGACCACATGGCCAAGATGAGTTACACCCTAGATTCTCAAAAGAACTGGCTGATGTAACTGCTGAGTCAATGTTAGTGATATCTGAAAGCTCATGGATATGAGTAGTTATAGCCTAAGACTGCAAAAGGGCAGATGTCCTGATTTTTTTTACAAGGAAGAGAATCAGTAAAATATAGGAGAATGGGAATAGATTGAGAAGCGAGAATAGCATGAAAGGGGAAAGAAAAGAGACAATAAAAAAGAATGAGAGGAAGTAAGAAAGGAGAGAAAGGGGATTATTCTTATATGGAGCACTTTGTAGTTTGTTTGTCGTTGGGGGTGTGAGATCTGGAAAATCCATGTAAAAATGTTTGACCCTCCCTTTGTATTGGAGAAGAAGTCTAAATTATCATGGTATTGAGAGATAAAATATGTTGATATTATACATTACCATACATATATTTTATGCATTTCTGAGTTTCTAAACTTTTTCTGTATCATCTGATAGCCTTCAAGTATCATTTGCAGCTTCTACAAAACTCTCCCCAAAGTCCCATTTAATTTCTTATGCTGATTCATGATACATTGAAATAATTAGTGAGAAAGTTGCACTGTGGAAGGGATAACTGTATACTACTGTTACTTGTGAATTTGCCTCATTTTCTCTGTTAAATGGTAAATAGAAGGTACAAGTCATTATCATACCTTTCTTGGTACTTAGCACAGTGTTAGGCATGTAGTTGATATTTAAACATCTCTGCTGAATTTAATTCAATAGCAAGAATGGGAAAAGAAGAGATGGGAAAAGAAAAGGAAAAGGGAAGTTGGACAGAGATCTTTTTTTCTGGTTATTTTCTCCCAGGGACACTGAGATAAAGAAGGGACAATTGTTTTTACTCCAGGTCCTTGAAAGCAACTCAGAATCAGCAAATTTTAACCACCAGTCCCAAAGTTTCAACACAAATCTCTATGCTTAGGATTGCATTTTTTCAATTCAAGTCTTTCAGCTCTGATTGGACAGACCATCACCACATACTAGGCCTTGGTGGGAAACAGGTTTTGTTCTGCTCAGACAGCTTGGCTGTTTATCACACACTACAGACCAAATGGATTACCTTGAGGCCACATCTTTCTCCCACCATAGCAGAAATATGTATTTTACCAAGGGCTCCTGACAGGTAAGACATCCATTCTCAACTTGGGGCTGCTGGAAGAACAGAGCTACTTTGCCCCTCTGTGCATATGATCATAAAACAAAAACACAAAATGAATCATCCCCTTCTTGCCACCCCACATTTTTGACAGTTTTTCTTCTCCTCCTCCTGTGTTCCCCCTTAGCTACTTTTGTTCTGCATCTCTGTTCATTCCCAGCTTTGAGCTCTACTTTTCCCTTGGATCTTCCCTCTACTATCTTCTCTCCTCCCCCATCCCCATGTCTCATTTGGGAGCTTCCAATGACCTCTTCTTCAATTAATACCTGACCTAGAATTACATCTGGGAACCTTAGAACATGGTTTCTTTCTTTTCATCTAGAGTCTTTCCTGGGAACACAGCTCATGGATAAATCTCTTTCCCTGACTGTCCATCTGTCTGTATGTCTGTCTCTGTCTCTTTCTTTACATATATATATATATAGGATAGTTCCTCTTATTCCTCCCTCACCCCCATTTTCAAAGACTACATTGTTCTCTACATTTAAAGTCACCTTTAACTCCCTTAGAAAGGAAATGCACTTGAGGTAGATAGGTGGCTTCCCTATTTTCTGGTCAATACTCTACATCCATTGGGGACTTTCACAATCCTCTAGACTTAGAGGCTACTCCCAAAGAGAATTAAAAATTTTTTAATAGTATTCTATTTTTTTCAAATACATGCAAAGATAGTTTTCAACATTCATCTTTGCAAAATCTTGTGTTTCAAATTTTTCTCTTTCTTCCCTTTCCCCCTCCCCAAGACAGCAAATAATGTGATATAGGTTAAACACATGCAGTTCTTCCAAACATATTTCCGTATTTGTCATGCTATGCAAAAAAATTAGATCAAAAGGAGAAAGGAAAAAGAAACAAGCAAACAAACAACCCAAAAAAGTCAAAATACTATGCTTTAATCAACATTTAGTCTCCATAATTCTCTCTGGATGCAAGATCATCACATTAATCTTGTTGCTAGTGTGTATAATGTTTTCTTGGTTCTGCTTACTTCACTTAGCATCAATTCATATAAGTCTTTTCAGGCTTTTTGGAAATTAGCCTGGTCATCATTTCTTATAGAATAATAATATTCCATTACATTAATATATTTTATTCAGCTATTCCTTAACTGATAGGAAATCACTCAATTTCTAGTTCCTTGCCATTATAAAAAGTTCTATTACAAATATTTTTGCACATGTGGGTCTCCTTCCCTCTTTTGTGATCTCTTTGTGATACAAGCCCAGTAGAGACACTGCTCCTTTAAAAGAAGATGCACATTTTGATAGCCTATTTGGCATAGTTCCAAATTATTCTCCAGAGTGGTTGGATCATTTCATAACTCTACCAACAATGCATTAGTGTCCCAATTTTCCCTCCAACATTTACACACAAATATATATATTGGCAAACATAGCTTATATTCTTCACCTTTTAGTTTATTTGCAAAAATTTAAAGATATAACTTACTCTAGAAAATCTTTTGAGAGAGTCTGTTGGCTTCCTTCTTATGTTTTCATCAATAATACCTTGGAAACATGAGATACATGCACACTGAGAGATTCTCATAAAGATTTTGTAGTTGAGAAAGGAAGCATTTGGCTCTGTAGTCGTTGATATTCATTCAATATTTCTCTGTGTGTATGTGTTTAAGATATCTCCATGATTTTTTCCTACTTGTTTCATATCTTTTCTGCTGCCTTCAGATATCATGAGAATCTTTCAAAATCCTTAAAATTGTATTGCTTTCAGCACAGATTTTCTCTTTGTATGTTTGGTCTAGTTTAAATGTTCTTCTCATCTTAATTTTTTTTTAGTTCTGTAAAGGTAGTACAAAGAATGGGGTTAAGAGATGTTTCCATTTCTTTACTCTTTAGGAGGTATGAAAAAATTAAGTTTGTTGGAATTATAGATGAGCCCTATACTTGGGTGATGAGTCATTGCTGGCTGTTTCGTAAAGAACCAGCTATGGAGGAAGAATACAGATCTTGAGGGAGATTACTCTGTATTCAGCCCTCCTCCTCTCCACACCCCTGCTGCGCTTTGGAAATGGAAGAGGGAAAATGGGAAGAGCAATTCCTTCTAAAGTTTTGGGTTCTTTCTCTACAGCTGGCTCTCTTCTTGACTGCCAATGATGACCCTCCTGATCATCAAAAATGACTCTAGCTAGACAGAGATCTTCCTGTTTCCACTAACTGCCTCTAGAATTGGCAAGTTTTCTTTTTAAAGTGACCAGGGACATGAGTGCATCTTCAGACAGCCAATGGCTAGCCAGCTTATAATCCCATTAAGTTTGATGAAGGAACCCCTTCTCAACTCCTAAAACAACAAAAAAGTATAAGGACTATTTTTTATGGTGGCAGTTTTGCTTATGATGAGCACTTTGAAGAAGGAGAATGAGTACCCAAGGAAATGTTTCTTGTGCCTTTGGAATTACAAAGAAACCAACACTACAAATTCTTTTCTTATGTCAGTAAGTAAACCTGTGAACAATCTTTTCATTACTTGCAATTTCCTTATGTCTTCTGGCTTTATTTATAGTGAGAATGACAATATAGCAGCAGAGCATCATATTTAGAGTTGGAAAGATGGCAAAAGCCTTCTTGTCCAACTCCTCTGATTTTTCAAATGAGGCCAAGAGTCATTAAGTGACTTACTCAAGAGAATTGATTTGGTTCCATAAATGTAAAACTGGGAGGAAAATACTCACCAAAGATATTTCCATGGAGGTATCTACTATGAGATCCAAGTAGAAGAGGGATATGTTAGAGATGATGTGTCTTGTAGCATCTCCTGTTTGTGTTTAGCATCTCCTGTTAATTATATCAAGTCCTAAATTATAGAGCTTCCTTCCCTCTTTCCTTCCTTTCCTCCATTTTTCTTTCTCTCTCTCCTTCCTTCTTCCCTCCCTCCTTCCCTTCCTTCCCTCTTTTTCTTCCTTCCTCCCTTCCTTCCTTTCCACTTCTCTCCTTCTCCTTCCTCCCCTCCTCTTTATTTCTTTGCTTGTTTGTTTCTTTTGTTTAGAGACTGGATCTTTCTATCTCACTCTAGCTCAAGATGATGCAGTCACTCACTGCCCTAATGCCATTACTGACGAGTATAGAATCTTTGATCTGCTATTTCTTACCTGGGTCAGTTTGCTCCTCCTTAGGCAATCTGATTCAACTTCCCACTCCCTCCCCTCATTTAGCAATTATCAGTGTTAGACAATGTGGATACCCAACTGCCTTAAGCCCTACAGCAGCTTAGAATTCCTCAGCTCAAGTGATTCACCAAGCTTCTGCTTTTCCAACAGCAGGGTTTACAGGCGTGTGCCCCACTATAAATTCATCTTTTTAGTAGCACCATTTTTCTGGTGATGCTATATATCTTCTACTTATAGAATGTCATGATTTCTGAAGAATCAGAAGTGTAAGTCACCAAGAGCCCCACAATGAGAGATATCTAGTGAACAAAAACAGGCTGTAGCATGTTATTAATGATAATTTGCATGCAAGAAATGGACTAAAACATATCACTAAAGATACGTATGCCTGAAAAGGAGATGGAAGTGTCACGAAGGAAGAACAAAAGTAACAGATGGACAGTCTATGTGCTGTTCTGGTGCCCATATAATGTTCAAAGACCTAGAGAAAAGCCCCTAGCACATTGGATGGACGGCCTATGGAGCACATATGGGAGGACAGAGATGAATGTTACATAGGGTAAGAAAGCAAGGCTGGGTTGACATCTGCGCCCACCTCAGTGAAAGCATAGATCCATAGGAAAGGGAAAGCTTCTCCTTCTCAAATACCATCATTCTTCCTCTGTCAATCTTTTCTCTCCTTCAGAATCAGTGAATTCTTATTTTAGTGTCTCCTGAGAAACCATGAGGGAGCCTGGCTGCAAAGGAAAATAGGAGCTTCTTCTGGACTTAAGTCCTGGAGGCCTCATTTACCCCCAGGGCAGCTCAGGGATTCTTCTCCCATTACTGTTAGTTTGTTCTGTTGATCTGACTCATAGGCCTTCTCCACGCTCATTATTTTTTCTCACTATTACTTCTAGCTGCCCAACATCCGCAGCCTCTAATATCTTTGACCACCCACAGTTACCTCTTGTTGTTCAGTTGTATAATATTATCCAACTCTTCCTGACCCTATATTGGGTTTACTGGGCTTAGATAGTGGAGTGATTTGCCATTTCCTCTCCAGTGCATTAAGGGAAACAGAGGTTAAGTTTGAAAAGTATTTCATGTATGTCATCTCATTTGAATCTCACAGCAATTCTGGGAGGAAGATCTTATCTCTGTTTTAGAGATGAGGAAACTGAGGCTGATATTGTTACTGACCCATGATTTTAGTCAGTGTCTAAAACTGGATTTGAATTCAGCTCTTCTTCACTTTAGACCCAGCTCTCTATTTCTTGGCTATCTAACTCCCTCAGCAGTTAATTCTAGAAAACTCTAACTCCCCTGGGCTTGATGTTTGTCCCCCTTTCTTTCTTAGCATGGTACTTTGCACATATTGATGATATCAATCATTTATACAGTGCTTTAAAGTTTGCAAGGCCTTTTACATATTATCGAATTTGATTCCCCCAATAAGCATATGAGGTAGGTGCTCTTATTATCAACCCCCATTTTCCAGCTATGGAAATTGAGGTTAGGAATGATTTGCACAGGGTTATACAACTAGTGAGTGATGCAGAGATATTTTGACTCAGAGTTTCCTCAACAAAAATATAGCATACTATTCACTGCTTCCCTCCCACCCTTCCCCCCAACTGCCATCACAATGGCATTGAATAAAGCTCTGGTGGAGACAAATATATGGAAATGTAAAGAAGATGGACTGATCTGGTGATGAGAGCGAGGGATAAAAGTGAGATTGTCCTAGTTCTCCTTTGGTAGCAAAAGAAAATGGAGAAAGCTCTTAGCACATTTTTTGAACCCTTTGTAGTAACTTTCCTGGAGAAATTCAGACACAGATTGCACAAGATGAACAAACCTATACGTCTTGGAAACGTCATCATTGGAGGAAATATCCCGATTGATGAGACCACAGACCCATTAGAACAGGAGCTATTAATTTTTTGGTTAGGTAGTCCAGTAAAGTCTCTGGACCCCTTTCAGAATAATGAATTTAAATATATAAAAATATCAAGCATATGAATGTTTTTGAATAGCTAAAATGTATGAAGTTACAAAAGAAACAATTACATTGAAATATAATTATCAAATTTATAAAAGGAAGTTTGTGGACCCCTGGTTAAGAACCTCAGCATTCAAGTTAAATGACTTGCCACAGTAAGTGAACTTGGGTTTTCCTCACTTCTGTCCAGTCCAGAATTCTACCCACTGGGCCCACTACCTGCCTTTAAGGTACCCTCTAGTGGAGGGGTTGAGGATGGTATTCTTTCCTTCTGGGTCTCTGAAAGTTCACTATTCCCAATGTCAAAATTCTACATTCCGTGCTTTCTCTAGACACCCCCTCCCAACCTCTCCTGCTTCCCAAGAAGCCAGTGCACATATCAAAGGCTTCAGGTGTTCCCCAGTGCCCAGGTGCTTAACGAGGCTGTGCCTTCTCGGTTACTGAGGAATTAGCCATGCGTCAGGAAGCCTAATGAAAAGCCTCTCTGGAGCTGTTTGGGATTAGTGTTCATTTAGGAACCAATCGAGGGTCGCATGGGAGATAGAAGGGATGGAAGAAAAGAGGGGGAGGGATCAAGCTATCACTGTCATGGGAGGGCAAGAGGCAGCTGTTGACAGGAGGGCAACCCAGTCCAGTGCACAAAGTAGAAAGAGAGTCAGACCAGGGCTGGCACTGCTATTCACTAACCAAGTGCCTGTGGGCAAGTGGGTCTCTCCTACAATAATAAAAAACTAGCACCTAGGGCAGCTAGGTGGTTGCAGTGGGTAGAACATCAAAACTGCCATCAGAAAGGCCTGAGTTCAAATCTGATTGGTTCTGGGTAAGTGAACTAACCCAGCCTGCTTCAATTTTATCTCCAGTGATAAGAGTGAACTGAAAAAGGAAATGGCAAGCCACTCCAGTATCCTTCCCCAGAAAACCGAAGAGTTGACCATGACTGAAACAATTGAACAACAATAAAAACTAGCATTTAGGTAGCATTTTAAGGTTTGAAAAGTATTTTTTGTATGCCATTTCATTTGATTCTCACAATTCTGAGAGAAAAGTGCTGTTATTATCTCTGTTTTAGAGATGAGGAAACTGAGGCTGATATTGTTACTGACCCACGATTTTAGACTGAATGGTTTCTAGGGTCTCTTCTAAGTCTGACATATATTGGTTCTATAAAAATTAAGGTTTGAAGGGAGATTTGAGCCATTTCAAAGACCGACCTCTCCTGGGAGAAGTAAAGAAGAGATGGAGCGATGATTGAAGGGAAAATGATTACATGATCACAGACTCGGAAAAGAAAAGCATCTTCAAGACTATCTGATCTAACCTTTTCATTTACCAAAAAAGGAACCTGAGATTCAGTCCATTAACAAACTTTTGCGTGTCAACCATGAATCAGACTAGAAATACAAAGAGAAAAGTGAAAAGTCCCTGCCCTCATAACATTTACCTTCTGGGAGAGGAGAAGGAAGAGCCAATCTGTACCAATATGAGCATATGCACAACAAATATAAGGTATGGGGTAAGGAGAGGTGATATTAGCTTGAAGGATCAAGAGGAGCCTTAGGTAGAAAAAGTGCCATTCGAATTGAGTTTTGAAGGAAGCTAGAAGCTAAGAGTGAGGTAAGATTAGAATTCCTTGCAGGTACAAGGGACAAACACTCTGGGCAAAGACTGAGCTGTGGAAGATTATGTATAAGGAACATCAAGAGGACCAGTGTGACTGGAGCAGAGAATTCTTAAAGGAGAGTAGGGATTTGGAGTCTTTAAATGTCAAATTGAGGACTCTCTACTTGATCTTTGAAGGCAAGGACTAACTATTTAATTTCTTCCTTTATATTCCCACTGCTTACCATGCTTCCTGGCCCATAGCAAGTGCTTGCTGATCGATTAATTGGTTTGGAAAGGTTAAGTAATTTTCTTTTTTTTATTTTAAAGATTTTTTTCAATTAACATTCAGCCCCTCTCTCACTTTGTCTCTCTCTGTCTCTTTCTGTCTATCTGTCTGTCTGATCTTCCCTTCTCTTAAAGAGAAAAACAAAACTGTTTTAACAAATATACACAGCCAAGTAAAACAAGCCTCCCCACTATCCACATCTAGAGATATAGGTCTCATTCTGTACCCTGAGCCTATCTTCTTTTGTGTCAAAAAATGGGCAACATTTTTCCTCATTGCTCCTTTGGCTGATCACTGCATGATCAAAGCCATTGCTTAAATGATATTTGGAGGTCACAGAGTTGGTAAAAGGTAGAGCCAAGGGGTTAGTGACTTCTACTATGGCATGGAAAAGTTTGTGAGAGATAATGGAGACTCTCCACAAATGGACACTTTAGGTAATCTTCATTAAGTGTCACTTTTACTCTAATCCCCTCCTTCCAAGAGGACTTTTTCAGTCCTTCCTACCTAGGAATTTTTTTTGAGATACTATGTGATTTGGAAGCATCCTAAGTATGGATAGTTGCTTTTCTCAGTCCAAACAAGATTGTATGTGAGATATAACACCTGGTGGGTCCCCTCTGAAAGGCATGAAAGGCCCACAAGAACAAACTTTTGCTCAATCAGGTTAGTTTGGAAATGTAGGCATCTTAGACATAATTTAGGGTAATTTTTAAAAATAGAGGCTCTGATTTTATAGAGGCTCAAAGAAGTTGTGATTTGCCAAAGGTTTTATTTCCTTTTCACATGGAGTGACAATATTAATCTGTGGTAATAAAGGGGTGCCACTTTCAGACAGACTTTTTAAAACTATTCTATCAAGTACAGACATCTGACTACCTCTGGTAATGACGTCTCCACTGGATCAGGCTGAAGATAAGAATACCATTTCAAGATCATTACATGACCTTGCCATGATAAGAGAGCACTGTTTATGAAGCTATTTAGATTTTAGCCAAATCTCTATAGAGCTGAGGGGGCAGCTAGATGGCACAGTAGGCCAGGAGTCAGGAAACTTTATCTTCATGAGTCCAAATCCAGCACCAGACATTTACTAGTTGTGTGACTCTGGGCAAGTCACTTAACCCTGTCTGCCTCATTTTCATGATCTGGAAAAGGAAATTGCAGATCTCTCCAGTATTTTTGTCAAGAAAATCCCAAATAGTCAGACATGACTGTAATGACTGAACAACAAACTGTAAAGTTGAGAAGACACTGAACCTACCAATACAATTTTAATATACTACAATATTAAGGGACTAAGGTATCTTGCTGCCTACATGCAGAACATGGTATAAGCTACATATATGATAGCCCACTGGAGAATCTCCTGGGATACTCACACTCTCTCTTCTGATTTTTGAAAATACCTGAATAGGATAGCTGAGTGAACAATTTTATGTATTGAGCATAAAGAAGGGTAGACCTAGCAGTATGCTGATATATAACAACTATTTCTTTAGGGGAAAAAAATCAAACTAATTTTTCATGATTTACTTTTAAATTTAATGTGCATCAATTAAAACAACTCTGAGGTAGCACCTCATACCTGTCAGATTGGCTAACTTGACAGAAAAAGATAATGATGAATTTTGGAAGCTATGTGGGAAACCTGGGACATTGATGCATTGTTGGTGGAGTTGTGAAATGATTCAACCATTCTGGAGAGTAATCTGGAATTTTACCCAGGGCTATAAAACTGAGTATACTCTTAGATCCAGCAGTGCCACTAGTGGGTCTGTATCCCAAAGTGATCATAAAAGAGGAAAAAGGAGTCACATGTGCAAAAACATTTGTGGCAGCTCTTTTTGCAGTGGTAGAGAATTGGAAAATGAATAGACACCCATCAATTGGGGAATGGCTGAACAAGTTATGATATATGAAAATAATGGAAGATTATTATTCTACAAAAATGATGAACAAGCTGATTTTAGAAAACTTGGAAAGATTTACACGAACTGATCCTAAGTAAAATAAGCAGAACTAGGAAAACATCATACACAGCAACAGCAAGATTGTGTGATGATTAACTGTTGGTAGACATGGTTCTTCTCAGCGGTTCAGTGATCCAAGGAAATCCCAATAAACTTTGGATAGAAGATGCCATCTGCATCCATAGAGAGAGTGTACTATGGTGACTGAATGTAAATCAATGCATTCTATGTTCACTTTTTTTCTTGTAGTATTTCCTTTTTGTTCTGATTTTTGTCTCTCAACATGATTCACGTGGAAATATGTAAAAAAAAAATGAAGCTACATGTTTAACTTTTAAAATGTTTTAATTTAACAGGGGAAAATAAAAAAAAATTATTTGTGTCATTAGCATTTTTCCATCACTTTTTTAATTACAACTTTTTATTTTCAAAATATATGCATGAATAATTTTCCACCTTCATTCCTATAAAACCCCGTGTTCTAATTTTTTCCCTTCCTTCCTCTCACCTCCTCCCCCAAGTCGGCAAGTAATCCAATAAATGTTAAACATTTCCCTCACTTTTTAAAAAGTAAGTCAACAAAACAAGTCAAGCCCTGATTTATAGCATTTGCTGATTTCCAAAGTGTAAATACTCACATTGAAAATTTAACAATTGGATTTTCCCAGGGGGTATGAGCTGGCTCCAGCATATCACTGAGTAAACTCAAAATGTTTAATGAGGAGCTCAAAGTGAAGAGGAGAGAGGGAAAAAGAACACACATATCTTCTATGTCTAGAAGAACTACACCCCAGGTTGCTGAAAGAATTGCTAGACATGATTACTGAGCTACTCTGTTAATAATCATCACAAGAATGGAGAACGTGATAGATGTCATAGAGACTATGACATTTGTTTTACAAAAAAGAAGGGGAAAAGGAATCTTCGACTCCCAGGCTGGCTATTTTGACTTTGGTTTTTAGACGAATTCTAAAATATCATTGAAACAATGACTTGTGGATATTTAAAAAGGGAAACAGTGATCATTGAGCACTAGTATGTCTTCATCAAGGACAGTTTATGCCAGACTAACATCATTTTCTTTTTTAATAAGGTTAGTAGATTACCAGAATCCTGTAGCCATGCTTACTTAGACTCCAGGAAAGTATTTGACAAAGTATTCTATTCTTCTGTTGTGACTGAGATAAAGAAATGTGAACTGGATGATAGTAGAAGGTATCCCATGTGTACAGTTTTAAACTATTAAAGTTTAAGACTGTATGTACTAAGACTTTGGAGTTATTAGATACATTCAAGATCAGTGGAATGACTGGAAACAAATTGTTTTTCATGACTTGATATCAGTTTGGAAAGAGTGGAAAGATCCTAGAATATCTCCTTAACCTTGTACTTTTCAATATTTGTATCAATCATTTGGATGAAGGAATAGAAAGAATGCTAATTAATTGTAAAGATAATCAAAGCTGGATAGATCAACAAAGTTAGCATCTAAAAAGATGCTGACATGTTAGAACAAGGCAAAATCTAATAAATCAACATGTGATATCAATCAATGCAAAGTCCTACCTTTGGGTTCAAAAAATCAACTTCACAAGTTGAAGTGGGAAAAGTTTGGATAGTCAGCAGTTCTTCTGAAAAAGTACAGATTAGAGGACCCTGATCTCACTAGGAATCATTATTGAAGTATAAGAGCTATTTTTTCCTGCTTGGTGGTCAGTGAATAATAAATATAGTATGGATGGAATAGTCTTTCTTTTTATCCCTCCTATGGTCTTTCAAGAGATGCTTTTGCTCATGCTGCTCCTTTCTGATTCATAGTTTCCCAAACAGCAATATATATATATATATATATATATATATATATTGTGTAGAATTTCTACACCTGATCTGACCCTCCCAGATGCAGGGAAAAACAAGACTTTGGCTGGAAGAGAGAGCATAAGTGTTCAGCATAAAGTGATGAGAGAGAGTTCACAGTCAAAGTCAGAGGCAGAATGACAGGGGTGGGTGGCTCCCTGCCAGGGACTACTGCAACTTGCACTCATTCTAATGCATGAAGGATGAGCTAGCTAAAGCAAGACCCAGTTGGAGGTTACTATCAGATGATAGGATGTTGAGTGGAAAAGCACTGACCACCAAGGGTTTTAATTTCAGCAGTTCCCAAGTCCAAGTGCTATACCATTAATCCAACAACCTGAACTCTGTAGTCTTCCTTTAAAGAACTGTCCTGCCGTAAGTGTGAGTGGAACATAAGCTAGAAATTATAAAGTAACAACAACAATAATAACAATAACAGCAACAATAATAATAGCATTTATGTATCATGTTAGGTTTGTGAAGTACTTTACAAATATTACCTCATTTAATCCTCACAACAACCCTGGAAGGAAATGCTATTATTATGTCCATTTTACACGCGAGAAACTGAGACAGAGGTTAAATGACTTGCTCCATGTCACACAGCCAGTAAGTGTTGGAGGCTGGATTTGAATTCAGGTCTTCCTGACTCCAAACAATTCGACCACCTAGCTGCTTTTAGTTTAATACATCCAAGTGTCTTACACAGTGTCCTAAAAATCTTAGTGTGATTTTACTCTGTAATAATTGTGGGTGCTCCTTTTCACTCTAGTAAGAGGAACAAGTGTAGAGTTCAAAAAAACAGAACCTTGAATTTCTTAGAACTGTTGGGTTCAAAGGTGATGAGAAAACCATCTTAAAAATTGTCTGGGTATGGGAGAGGTTACAAGCATGCAGCCAAATGATAGATGTTTTATTATGTATTGTTTTATTGCTTTTATTGAGCCTCTGCCAAGAATAAAGCATTCTATACATGTTCTGCCCGTTCCTATGGGGAAGTGACTCCATTATTCAAAGGTCAAGCAACTAGAGCTCATTGAAACACCAGAAATGCAGGAAGGAGGCAGGGTTTCTGGTGGGATGGAGACTTGAAGATGATTCTTATTGGATCCATCCATAATATCCATACTTCTTCAACAGCTCAGCCTGGTCATCCAGAGAAAAGTAGAGCGGGGAGTCAAAAGGTCATCTTCTCTCAGAGAAACAAAGAAAGCTCGGCATTTCTCCAACATTTCTACTTGATGAGGTTGAAGGGCTATTATGACCAGGGTTGAGTATGAGATTTGCCTAGCATTTGATACTCTCTGTTGAATAGGCTCAGATTCAGTGCAAGCAGCCCCACATGATCACTAAATTGGTATATAATTCTATTCCTCCACTCTTTTTATTTAATCTGTTCCTTTTGGAAAAAAAAGCATTCAGTTCCATGGCCATATTCCTATCACATTTCATATCTACCAACCCTCAGTGATATCTATGAAGTCTTGCTTAGCTCTTTATATGAGATATCTTTGATGATTACATATCTGTGTACAAGCATTTGAAGCCATGAGTATTGTCATTGCCTGATTTCCTGGATATTGCCTTCTGGGAATTATTGACTCTCTTTACTGCTAGTCTTCTCCCTTTGTCTGCTATTCTCTGTGGCTTGAGGGCAGATAAGTGGCACAGATGGAATACTGGACTTGACATAAAGAAGACTCATCTTCATGAGCTCAAATCCAGCCTTACTGACTGTGTGATCCTGAACAAATCACTTACCCCTGTTCACTCATCTGTAAAATGATCTGGAGAAGGAAATGGCAAACCGCTCCACTCTCTTTGCCAAGAAAACTTCAACATGGGGACATAAAGAGTTGGACATAACTGAAATACTTTACAACATTCTCAACGACTTAGAAGATGGAAGTGTGTAGTTTTCCTTTCTATATGTTTCTTCTTAAAGTCCGAAGATCATCAGATGTCTAGACAAATATGTCCCACTCAGCCCTTATTAGCTATATTCCGTCTCTGGAAAAGATCCTATCTGTTCTTCCTCCATCTTAAATCCAGGTCCAAATACTCAAATCTTTGATATTATCTTTGTCCCAACAATTCACTTATATATTCTTTTCTCTTCCAAAATCTCTTTGACCAGCTGCAGTGATTTTTTTATACAAAAATTCACCTTGCTTTTAAAATCTTCAGTTTCCTATTCAGGATTTCCTAATCTCTAGAGACAATTTCTAGGTTCCTTCTGGCAGAATCATTTGTCCCCACATGTATCACCAGAAGCGGAGAATAGTCAATATGCCTGACAAGATTCTTTCTCACACCAGAGGGAAGATAGCACACTTTCTCACTGTTCGTGTCAAGTTGATGTATAGGTGTCTTGGTACTTTTATTCACAGAGATGCCAACCACTAAAATGCATTTCTTCTTCTAGTATTCAGCACCAGACAGTCTCTTTCTTGATGAGCCCCAAAGTGCATCCAAGTCCTTCAAGAGGAAACAAAAAGCCATGTCTTTCTTATGGAGTATAGTTTCATCCTCCAAAAAAGAACCCCACCCTTATATCATAGTAGCAAGGTTTCCATCATCCTTCTTTTCTTCCTTCTCTATGTCATATTCTTGTGTTCACCACTTTCCTGAACTGGGTTAGGATTTTTCCTTTAGCAGATCATTTCCCTTTTTGTTTTCTCCTTGAAGAACTCCTTCACTTTTTTCAAAGAATACTTCATTTTCACCGTTCAGTCAGAAAGTTAAGAAGTATTCCTGCAGACCTCTCACCTTCTCTCTGCACAGGGCAATATACCTCTACTTGGTGCTCACATCATCATTTATAGACTCTGTTGCTGGAGGCTCCTAGGCAAGGCTTTTTATATTCCTTCTGTTATCTAGGGACTCAGGGGCTGCCAGGGCTTTAATGTATATTCAGCTGTTGTCTGAGGAGGTCTTTTAAAGAAATCCAAGCTCCCGTGTGTTATACACCTGTTCCTTTCCCTTCCTTTCTCTCATAAGTCAGTTTTTCTCTTGCCCTCTTCACCACATTATTGGACTCTTAATTGTCATTCAGTTAAACTCATTAGGAATGTGAAAGGGTGATACGGATAATCAAAAAAATTAGGTGACATGTATTTATTAAGTGCTTATGGTGTGTCTGGTACTGTGCTAGGTGCTGAGGACATAAATGCAAAGAATAAAACAATCTATACTCTTAAAACCCATATTCTAACTGGACAAAAATTGAATAGGTTAAATTTTTTTAAAAAAATACACAAATACAAAGTAGTTAAACATAAGGTCATTGGGGAGGGAGATCCCTAGTTGAGAGGAATCAAGAAAGACTTCATAGAGCAGCTAATGCTTGAGCTATGGATTAAATGGAAAAGGAGGGTTCTAGATGGCAGAGGTGAGGATCACATTTCAGGTATGAGGGAAAACTGTAAGGGAATGGATCTAAGAGATGGAGTGTTTGGTGGGAAAAAAGAGAGGAGGTCAGTTAGCTGGACAATAGCATACAAGAAAGTAAATAAAGGGAGGCTCAAAAAATAAATGAGAGGCGATTTATAAAGAGTCAATAAGAAGTCACTGAATTTTGTGTAATTGTGACATGGGTTGGATCTGTATTTAATGAAAATCACTTTAACAGAACTGGAGAAAAAATAAGAGCAAAATAATCCCATGTGATTCTTTGTCACTTTTGGAAAAACATAACCACGTATTCTCAGAGTTGAGAGGGAACTTCAAGGCCATTTAATTCAATAAATCGCTAACTGGGAATTCTCTCAACAACATTCCTAGCAAATGATCATTACCTCTGTCTGTATGCTGGAATATTTGGATGGTGCAGTGGACAAAACCCTGGGCTTGGAGTCAGGAGGATCATCTTTATGAGTTCAAATCGAATCTCAGACACTTACTGAATCTGTGATTCTGGGCAAGTCACTTAACCTGGTTTACCTCAGTTTCCTCATCTGTAAAGTGAGCTGCAGAAGGAAATGGCAAAACACTCCAGTATTTCTGCCAAGAAGACCCCAACAGGGCATAGAGAGTTAGATAGAACTGAAACAATCAAACAAAAATGTATTGCTCATTTAATTCATTTGTTTATTCATTTAATCACTCATTAATTTATTATGATTACTACTACTATAATTATTATGATATATTATATATGTTTACATAAAACTATTATAACAAACTATAACTACTATATTATTTTATATATTATATATTATATATGAACTATCATTAAAATTAACCACAACTACTATTATATTATTCAAAAATATTTGTTATATAAACTATTATTAAAACTAGATACAATTGCTGTTATTATTACTACTACAATTTAGTATATATTATATGACAATATTGTGTGTAAAATTATTGTAACTAATTATCACTATTATAAGTACTACTGTTGCAACTATTATATTATCATTTTATGTATTATATATAAACTATTATTGTAACCATAACTACTACTATTACTATAACTATTATTTTTATATTTTATATATAAACTATTATTATAACAAACTACAACTATATTATAATTACTACTATTGTTGCTGCTACCACCAGCATTACTGTTACTGCTACTGTTGGTTACTTTCCTTGTTGTCCTTGGCTAAGCTTTCTTTGAACAGGTTCTAACTGAAGTAACAATCACAGAACCATACATTAGCAGCTGGAAAGGAGTGTGGAGGGTGTGGAGACCAGCCACATCATTTCACATGAGAGGAAATTCAGTCTCCAAGAGACCACAAGCAGGGGCTTATTGCGGCTCCCATAGCTAGAATGTCCCTGGATCTAGATATTTCTGACTTGAGGTTCAGTGTTTTTTCTATTATATTACAGACAACCCCAGCCAGAACAAGAATATTTCCACATATGGGTTCTCTCCCTCTATTTCTACTGTTTTCTAGGAGAAACCCGGTTAGAATCAGGACCATAGAAAAAGTACTGGATTTGGAATGTTTTAAAGTGGATTTGAAATCTAGCTGCTCTTTAGTGTGTGATCTTGTGTACAAATTACTTGATCTCTTTGGGCTTCAGTTTCCTCATCTGTGTTGTCTCATCTGATATTTAAGGTTTCTTCCAATTTGAGAACTGTGATCGCTATTCCATTTGTGCCCTCCCTGGATCTGCCACCTTCCTGGGCACCCTGTGCAGGTGACAGCCTTTGTTCCCTTCTTCAGTGCAACAATCCATCTCCCAGACCAGGGTTCAGTATCCCGGCTTGTGGAGGAAGACTTTTCCCTCCCCCTTAGTCCTGGTATAAACATCTATCCCACATATAAAGCTCTCACCTCACAACTGCCAAGGAAGAAAGGGAAAGGAGGAAGGTTGGATATAGCAGAAGAAAGCTAAATTCGACTTCACTAAATAGCACATGTGCATATGCTGGATTTATGCCTTGGGCATATGTGTTTTGTATATATATATATATATATATATATATATATATATATATATATATTGGCTTAGTTGATACATGATCTGGACACGTAAACATTGTGGGAGATGCACACATAGGAGGTGAAGGGGATTCATTTATATTCAGCAGGCTTTAATAAAGTGCCTATTTCTTGGAAAATGAAGTCTGTACAAAGCATGTAATGCTTTCGAAGTATGCTTAATATATGTGTGATGCATGGACGGTTTTTGTGTCTTCCAGAAACTTTCTATAATGTTGCTTTTCTTCCCCTAATCTCATACACACACTCAGTCTTCTCAGGCTTAGAACTCAAAGCAATTAGGGAAGGGTGGCTGATAATCAAGGAAAATAGGTTGGACCCTGTGCTGGGCAAGAAAGCAACGTAGTATAATGGAAAGAACTTTTTCAGAATACTAAGATTGGAATCCCAGCTAGGGCACCTAGGACCTGAGTGATTTTAGGTAAGCACTCTCCTTCTCTGGTCCCTAATTTCTTCATCTCTGAAGGTAGGGGAGGGGAGAGTTGGACTGTGTAATCTGTAAATCCTTCCATGATATGACTGTGTGGGATTCTGTGAGATGAAGGTCTGGGGTGTGAATGCAGCCTGCAATGTGGGTCAATTTTGAAATAAGTTTGGGGGAAATGCTTTGATCTGGTCCCATCTTATGTGGACCTGGTCATCTGGAGGATAGAGGGTAGAGTAGACCTGAAGTGAGTTTGGGGAAAGCTATTGGTCCCCACTTTCCCTCTCCCAGATCCTATGTCATGCTCAGATGGAACATGGCAGGACAGACTATGAAAAGTTGACAGTAGTAAGGTTTCCTGCTGGGGCAAAGAGGCTTGGGAAACAAAATCAGTATCATCTGGGAAATATGAGGATGCTGGCTGAATCCCCAGCAGCTCAGAGAGTTTTCTTTTTGGCAGAAGCTGTGTTTGTGGTTGGCCAGAGACATGTGGCAGAGAAGACCATGTGTGTAACAGACAAGAGCATTAAATATAAATCCTGAATGGATTTATTCATTCATCCAAAATTTACTAAGCACCCGCTGTCTACAGATTACTGTGCTATGAATGGAGGGGACATTGGGCTCAGCTGTTGCCTTTGCCTTCATAGAACTTACAGTCAAGTAAGGAGATATGATGCAAACACCAATCAGGGTAAGTGTTATTGCCTGAACTGGGAGAAAATAATCAGATCATATTGTTATTAGGAAACTTGGCAATGCAATGACTTTAAAATCTTCTGGAAATGAAAATCCATCTTCATTTATTAAGCACTTGCTATATGCTGGGTGGTTGATATTAATATTCTTTCAGAGATGCCATTTGGCTACAAGTCATGAAATCTTACAGCCACTAAACAATTGAAGCTGGGGTTCACCGAGGGAGAGGTACGTGGGGGACATACGCTTGCTGCCACATGTGAACAAACCACCTAAAGGATGCTATCAGGGAGACAAATGACTGATGGAGAGAGTGGGCACAGGAAGGTGTGATAACTGATGCGTGGCCTCTGAGTTCCAAAGGAATCCGCTGAAATGTAAAGAAAACTAATGGAAAGACCCCACATGTTAGATCCCCCCACCATGGGAGGATTTATGGGAAGATACAAATAAGAGCCATATGGGATTAAAGGATGTGAATGGGCTGTGAATTCGATTATTAAAAGGAGTTGGTTTGTCCTCCATTTTCAAAAAAGACCAACAATGACACCGCGGGGTGATGTCTTAACTCCTGTATGAATAGAATTTAAATGAGGCAAAATGGTACAAACTCTATCCTCTCCTTCAGAGTCATCAGAGCCCACTGTGAAGGTGAAACTCGGGGTGACTGGTGATGATCCAAGATGAAGTGGATGACCTTCATGAAAACTGAGCTGTGAGTCCTTCACAGTGTCTGCTTCAGCTGTTGGAACAAAGTGTTCTCATCTACTCATTCCACTGAGGGGAAATCTTCACAAGCTCGGGGGCGGACACCCCCTTAAATCACTGGGTTTGTGGTCTTTTGGTTGACTTTAATTTGATTTAAACCAACTGTCAAGATGGTTTACTGGGGTATGCCCATAACACACACTACATACAGCTTCTTGGAGCCATAGGTGAGAGTACAGTGACCAGGTGGCCACCAAAGGTGGATGAACAAATCTAAAAAGAGCTTGGCAAGCCCTTACACTAGTCCTCCCTGAATACCCACACACCCCATTAAATGGAGTATTCATATGGAGGAAATCAGAAAGCCAGTGCAGTGTCTTAACAAAGGACATGATCAATATGTTAGAGAGGTGTGAGATCCATGAGGTTTTATGGTTGTTAAAAGGCAATCGAGGAAGGCTTCCTGGAGATGACATTTCCATTGGACTTTAGTGGATATAGATAGAATATTGGACTTGGAGTCGGATGTGCATTCAAGTTCCTGACTCTGATCAAACTCTTTGGTTTCAGTTTATACCCCACCTTTCCTTTCCATTTTTGTGACCCATATCAGGTCATTCTAATTATCTCAGCCTAGGAAATCCAGGAGAAGATTTTCAGTGGATGAAAAGGAAAACACTCTACCAGGTGAAGCTGTCTAAGAGTTGACTGTACTACCTGAAGAGCTCAAATGGAAGCCAAGTGCCCACTCATGATGAATGGTGGAGAAGAAAAGCCTGTCTGTATAACAGGAAGGCTGTCCTCTTCCAATTATGAGATTCTATAATCAATGTCCTTCCTAAAGGAAGAGATAGCTTCCCCTTGCAATGTTGTTTCCCCCTGAAAAGTTGGGGATTTTTGCCTCCCTAAAGTCATACTTTGGGAAGGAGAATTAGGCTCTCTAATTTTTAGAGGACAGGGATTATAGAATTATTATTAATTGCCATATAGTATGTAATTATTAGTAATAATGAACATTTACATTGCACCTTAAGGGTTGAAAAGATCTTTACCTATATTATCTCATTTGATGCTCATGAAAATTATATGGGATAGGTATTCTTCTTATCATCCTCATATTACAAATGGAGAAACTGAGGCTGACATCAGCAGAAGAACATTATAATTCAACCTCCTCATTTTGAGGATGAGGAAACAGTCCCAAGAATGGCAAGAAATTTTTGCCAAGATGACACAAATAATAAGGGGCAGAGCCAAAATTAGAGTCCAATTCTCCTGACTTTGCCAAATTCTTTTATTATTGCTACCATATACCCCTCATCATCCTTGGAAGTGACTCTGACCAGGATAGGGTAGGGATGGCTCTAAGACCTGGTTCTCTGGAGTAAAGAGGAGCCTATTCCTCCAAATCCCCAGGGAACACCCCTCCCCCAGACCCCCTTTCTTTCCTTCATCCCTCCACCCCCATTCTCCCACCCCAAGCATCCAGCTTCATTACATACCCAGCCAAAAAGAAAAAAAAATCTCTCAGATGGGAAATTAGACTCTGCGAGAAACAGGAAATGAACCAGAGATAGGAGACAGCCCCTTTCTGAGCTACCTGTAAAGAGCTCAGGAGAGCCCCAGACGGAGAGGAAGATAAAGTCCTCTACCATTCAGGCTGAGCCTTATCTCTGCCCTACAGATACACATCTAACACATCCCGGCCAATGACAGGCTGCAACAAGCTCATAATAGCTGCCCCTCTCTTTTGCCAGTTCTGGGGAGTGTTAGACTGAAATGCATAGTGGACAAAGACCTCGCTGGGAAGCTGGGCCTCCCCTTGGCTTCCAGTTTAAGGTCTACATTTCTCCTGATTCAGCCCCTTACAGATTTCCTGTAGGTTTCACGTACCCAGTCAGTAGCGTGAGCCCTGTGGTCCAAGTGAGAATCATAAGCCTTTCTTTGCATCCTTGCATCCCTTTGAGGTTGGCTGGGTAGAAATTTGTTCCCGTTTGATGAAAAAAGAAAGGGGAAGAGGCTAACCTCAAGTCACACAATAAAATATGGCAGTCAAGAGTTCGACTTTGGCTTCCTAATTTCCCGTCTTTTCCACATTGTCCTTCTCTCTCACCTCAAGTTTCCAGATTGGTCTCTCTATGTGAATTCTCTCCTGCTCCAGCCAATCTCACCAAAGTGACCTTCCTTAAGCATGGATCTTATTCTCCTACTCAACGGAATCCAGTGGCTTGCTATTGCACTTCTTCCTTACTTTCATCTGACCAATCTCTCCAGCATCATTGGACATTACTGTCCCTCTATAATCCAGCCAAATAAATCTTTCTGTTGCTCATTCATGACAATCTCCTGCCTCCAAGCCTTTTCAGTGGCTCTGTCCCCTATGCCTAGAATGCCCTCCCTCTTTACCTCTCTACTTCACAGAGACCCTATTTTCAATTAAGATATTACTCAGACATTATCTCTGGGAAGAAAGATTTTCCCCAAATGCTCAACTACTGATTTGCATTTAAGTACTTTTTGTCTTTGCATGCATTTATTCACCTTGTATTTATGCTGTCTGTATTTTGATATGTACTTGTCCTCATGATTCAAATATAAGCTGCATGCAAGTAGGGATTGTATCACTCTTTGTATTCATATTCCTAGTGCCAGACACAGTTTCAGGCACATAGGAAAAGCTTTCCAAATACTATTGATTGATTGATTCAACCAGACTGTAATTAGGATCCAGAAAGGAAAAGGGAGGAGGTGGGCTTCCTCCCAAGAGTTTGCAGAGATAAAGAGACATTTCAGCCAAAGAAGAGGATTGGAGACCAGCTTTTCTCCTCATCAGTTCCTGGCTCTTCCCCTAATGCCATGAGGCTTACTATGAGTTGAAATGAATCATCTGAGAAGCATGGGGCTCTGATGGTCTCATAATTCTGCAGGCTGGTGATTGGCCAGAATGCTATGCTCTGCCCCGGTCTGGAGGATCCTACTCCCTGGCTAGAGACTCCTTGGCCATGGGATTTTTGGACTACACACCACTTACCACTATGGTCCTGAGCCTTAGCCATATGAAATATCTTCCCTGGACTGTACTTCTGATGAGAGATAAACAGGAGAATGTGGCCCAGAAGATACAGCTATGACTGAAAGTTGGAGGGAGATAAATATGAGTGATTTGAAGAGGAAAATGGCAGTTTGTGAAGAAACAAAAAGAGGGCAGATGTGGGGATGAGTTGGATGTGAATAAGTGAGAACGAGGTAGGGAGAAATCAGGGAACTGAGAAATAGGGTAGCTGTCACAGGAAAGAGATGGGGCACATATGAGTGGGAGCTTAGAAGTTGGGGAGGGGTGAGGAGATAGAAAAAAAGAGGGACAGGTGTAGAGAGAATAAAGAAGGGACAGAAAGATGGCTGGTATAGGGGACAGGAAAGAATAACTGTGAGAGGAAACAGGCAAAGATGGGAAATATGGGGCAGAAAAGAGGGAAAAGGTAAATTTGGGGGAGAACAGAGATGGGCTAAAGGTAGGAAGTACAGGGAAGGGATCATTGTAGGAGGAACTGAAAAAGGGGGGTGTGAGAAGAGAACAGGGAAAAGGACAGAAAGGAAGAAACAAAGAGGAGGAAACTAGCTGGGTCAATTCCAAATTTGTCTTTTGACTCCAGTATGTATGTGAGTGGTGGAGATAGGTAAAAGATAGTAGATTCTGGGGTTGCTAAGCAAAAATAAATCCCATTGAGTGGAAGGGGGCTCAGATGCACCAAAAGAAAGAGGGCAGAAATATGGTCAAAGTGTCACACAAAACCTCCTTTCTTCCCATTATTAGGACTTCCCTAACCTTTGTGTTACTGTTCAGTCATTTTTCAGTCACGTCTGACTCTTTGTGACATAATTTAGAGTTTTCTTGGCAAAGCCACTGGAGTGCTTTGCCATTTCCCTCTCCGGTTCATTTTACAGATGAGAAAACAGAAATAAATAAGGTTAAGTGACTTATCCAGGTGCAACTAGGAAGTATCTGGTTAGTTTTGAACTCATAAAGCTGAGTTTTCTTGATTCTAAGCTCTATCCCCCATGCCACCTAACTGCCCAACTTAACTTGGAGGGGTTTAAATTAAAGCTCTTTAATATTCATATAAGGCTCAAAACATGTGTCCCATTTTAGTCTCACCACAATCATGTTTGGTAACTATCATAGATTTTAATGCTCCCTTTTCATAGAGAAGAAGCAGAATCTCTGCAGGGGAAATCCCACAGTCACTTGGATAACACTAATAGTAATAACTAGCATTTAATAAAGCAGAGCATTTTTATGTACATTTTATATTATTTGTTCTTCACCAGAACTCTTTATGTGTTATTATTATCCTGATTTTATAAATTAGGAAATTAAGGCTGAGGAACTTGCCCAGCATCATAGTAAGTGCCCAAAGTAAAATTTGAATTAAGATCTTGACTCCCAAGTTCAGCATCCCATGCTCGATACCTCCTCCCTGGCCCTAGTTGATATCAGAGTAGAATATGGCCATTTCCTGTCTTTCCTGATTTCAGAATAGAAAATTTCCGAGTAGAAGGAACCTCAGAGACTAATTATTCCAACACATATCAGAAAAAAAAAGATCCTAACTACAATATGTCTACCATTTAATTCTCTAACTTTTGCTTGAAAACTTTCTCTGAAGGAGAGCTCATTCCCTCCTGAAGTATCCCACTTTTCTCTGCCCATTATACCACATTGCTTTTCCAAGTAACGATGGTTTTTACTGCAGATGGCAATTCAAAGAGAAATTAGAATGGGTTTTGGCTTTCCTGCTCTCCCCTGAAATAACACCGGCAGGCTGCCCCTACTCACCCTATATGAGATAGTAACCCATCTGTCTCTGTCTCTCTGCCTATCTCTTTCTGTCATAGAATCACAGGATTAGAGTTGGAGGGGACATTAAAGATGATGAGATTATAGGTTTGGAGATAGAAGGACTGAAAGGCCATCTTGCCCATGCCTCTCCTTTTGTAGATAACCCCTCTATTTCTTCAAATTGCCCCATTCCATCCAGTCCCCTCCAACACAATCACCACCCCGTCATTCTCATTCTTTCCCTTATTTTCAATCTCTCCTTCCCTACTGTCTACAAATTTGTCCAAAACTCCTTTATCCTTAAACCCTTATTTGCTCCTTCCATCTTATTGTCCTATTTCCCTTCCTAGCTAAATTTTTTGAGAAGATACCTATACTTTCTCTTTTTAATCCCTTATAATCTGGCTTCTGATCTTCTCATTCCACCAAAACTTTCTCCAAGATGACCAATGATTTCTTAGTTGCCAAATCCCCTGACCTTTTCTCAATCCTCATTCTGTAAAGCCTTTGCCCTGTGGGTCAAGAGCCTCCCTGACACTCTATTCTTTCTACATTTTGGGGATAATTCTCTCTACTGGTTTTCCTTCTACCTCTCTGACTACTCCTTCTCTGTCTTTTTTGGTGGATTTTACTCCAGATCATACCCTCTAACTGTGGTTTACCTCAGAGTTCTATCCTGGGTCATCTTCTCTCCCTCTGTACTACTTTGCTAGTTATTTCACCATGGATTTAATGACTATCTCCATGCTGATGATTTTCAAATCTACCTATCCTGCCCCAATTTCTTCTTCCAGTTATCTTTCAAATATCTCGAACTAGATATCCAGGAGACATCTTAAACCCAACATGTCCAAAATAGAATTTATCCCCCCCCACCCAAACTCTCTCCTGCCCCTATCATCCCTATTAATACAGACAGCAATTCCCTTCTCAGTTCTTTGGGCCCTTGACCCCTCGCCATCTCTCATCTTCCCATATCCAAACTCTTGCCAGGGTCTGAGATTTCATCTCTGCAACATCTTGTGAATATGTCCCCTTCTCTCTTCTGACTCTGACATCCCTCTGGTGCAGACTCTCATTATCTCATGCTGGTGGGGTTACCTGCTTCTAATCTCTCTTCTACTCCAATCTATCCTCAGCCACTAAAGTGATTTTCCTCCAATTCAAGTCTAATCAAATCACCTCCCTCCACTGCCTCATTACCCCCTGAGGCTCTCCATCACTTCTAAAATCAAATACAAGATTCTCAGTTTGGCATTCGAAGCCCTTCATAACCTACCCCCCCTTCTCCCTTTCCATATTACATATTACTCCCCGACATATACTGACCCAGTGACATTGTCTCCTGATGCTTTCAGGAGTGAGATGGTCCCTCTTTTAGCTCCAAACTCTGGCCATCCCCTCATGCCTGGAAGGCTTGCCTTTCTTTCCTCTGACTACTGACCTTCCTGGCTTCCTTTAAGTTCCAACTAGAATCCCAATTTTTTACTGGAAGCCTTCCCTGGGCCCTTAATGTTAATATTTTACCTCTTTAAATTATTTTCTAATTATCCTGCAAGTAGCTTGCTTTGTATCAGTTTGTTTATTTATTGCCTCTCCCATTAGACTGTAAGCTCCTTGAGAGCAGATTATCTTTTGCCTCTTTTTGTGTCCCTGGTGCTTAAGGCTATCACGTATTAGGAGCTTACTACTTTTTTATTGATTAAGTGTGAAGAAACTGAGAGTTAGAGAGATGAAGTGGTTTGGCCAAGGCTGAGCAACAAGGAAGTGGGAAAGCCACTGCAAATCCTACACATTTCCCCTGGAAAACTGTCTAACACCATTATTTTCAGTGGATGAAACAGAGGCCCCGAGAATAGAACTGAGATGGCAATTCACCTTTTTTGAGGACTCATTTTATTCATCTGTAAAGTTGAAGGCATTGGAGCAGATGTCCCTTTCAGTTCTGAATCTATTAAGTTCTGATCTCCTAAAGATGAAATTGTTATTGTTTGTTCTCCAGACACAGTTCTCTTTTTTACTGACCTGGAATCTATACTGTTGCTTTCTGTGAATCTGTTCTCTTACGTAGGAAAGGATAAATTTATTTCTAGCATGAATACGGTGCTGAAGTGTAACTAGGGAAGGGCCGTTGGAGTTTTGTATAAGGTTGAGAAATTTAAAAGGTGCTGTTGCCATGGTTTAGAGATGTCTCTTCTTTCTGTCCTGCTCAGAAAGTGGCTGGTGTGTGTGTGTGTGTGTGTGTGTGTGTGTGTGTGTGCTGGAACATACATCCCAGAGGTGTTTCCTTCTCTTTCAGTAGCTTAGAAATGTTGTGATGTCCTAGGGCACTGGTATCAAATTCAAATAAAAACGGGGCCACTAATCTGCACATAAGGATCCCTGTGGGCTACATATTGACTTAGTTTTAAAGTGTAATGTTATCTATTTTTATTGTATTTTTATTTATTTTGTTAAATATTTCCCAATTACTTTTAACCTGGTTTAGGGCCCCATCAGGGAACGTTACAGGCTGCTTGAAGCCGGCGGGCTACATGTGTAACAAGTCTATCCTATGGTTTGTTTTTCTCCTCTCTGCTTTCCAGTTAAACTAAATTTTCCTATACCTGCCCACTTTTCCCCTCTCCTTTCTATAACACACACGCACACACACACACACACACACACACACACACACACAAAATGTATACACATGAACACATGTACATATCCACACCCAGGTGCCCTCACTGCTGCTGTTTGCTCCAGGTGCAGAAATGGCTGGCTCTGTCTCTAAGTGTCTGGCCCCTGCTGGGATAGAATATGTAGCAGGTGGGGTCGATAGCCTCTCCCCAGCCCTTCAGCCCCCCACAATAACATGGTTAGGCCACCCCTGAGTGCATTAGGTCCCTCTGCTTAATGTATTCTGGCTGCAAATCTCCAGTCGGTGCCGTCTAGCCTTTCTGTTGCTCCTGCTCCAATGGCCTGGATGTGTGTGTGGCTCTCTGGGTCCCTAGATGCCTGAGTGTGCAGCAATTTAATCACCTGGCACGTTTGGTGTTTTGTTGTGTCTGTTCTTGAACAGGGTTTTCAGGGGAGGAGGATTGAAGGATAATGCTGGGGACTCTCTCTCTCTGTGTGTGTGTGTCTCTGTCTCTCTGTTTCTCCCTCTTTCTTGCTTTCTCTTTCTTTCTCTTTTTTTGACTCTCTCTTTCTCTGACTCTGTCTCTCTGTTTCTCTTTCTCTGTCTTTGTCTCTGTCTCTTTATCTTTGTCTTGTCTCTGTCTCTCTGTTTCCCTCCCTCTTTCTCTTTCTCTACTTCTCCCTCTTTCTCTCTCTCTACTTCTCTGATTCTTCTCTCTTTTCCTCTCCCTTTCTCCATCCTCCCCTGCTCTGTGTGTGTGTCTGTCTCTCTGTCTTTCTCTTTCTCTGACTCTTTTTTCTCTCTTTCTCTGTCTCTCTCTTTCTTTCTCTGCCTGTCTCTCTCTGTCTTTCTCTCTTCCTCTTTTTTCTCTCTCTCTGACTCTTCTCTCTCTCTCTTCCTCTTTTTTCTCTCTCTTTCTCTAACTCTTCTCTCTCTCTGAGATGATGTTACTTGTCATTTATAAGATAGTGAGAATCAAATGAGCTATAAATGTTGTGGGGGAGAGGGGAGTTGATCAGGACAGCCCTAGTCAGCTAATCCCCTCCTCCCACCATTGATGAAATGACAAGAATGTAAGGGGACAAATAGCAGAGCCAATAAGATATGGAGATGGTAAGCTAAATGGAAAGAAGTCTATTAGGCAAAGTGGGTGGAATTATAGGGGGCTTTTTGATGACTCCTTCAGGGGTCGTGAGCCAATCTTCAAACCAAGCCTGATGGAATGAGAAGATGGTAGTCATTGAATGAAAACACAAAAGAAATTTGCCCTTCGGTTTGGCGCTTCCCTCCCCGAGCCCAGCCCTTTAGGAAGGATCTCAGTCATGTCTCATCTCTCTTGGCCCTGGTCTCCTCCTCACCTGCTGCCTCTCCACCCAGCCTTACCCTTCCCTTATTTGTCATCTCCCCTCAAGCACTGGCTAATATGATAATAATGATATAACAAGGATCGTAATTACTAATGCTTTAAGGTTCTCAGAGCACTGTACATATATTGACTCATTTGAGCCTCACAACAACTCTGGTAAACAAGTGTTGTTATGATCCTTATTTTATGGATGAGGAAACTGAGACAGGGATGAAGTGACTTGCCTAGGGACACACAGCTTGGGTCTCTAAAGCTGGGTTTGAACTCAAGTCTTCCTTGGACAGCTAAGTGCTTCAAATCTGGTCTCAGATACTTACTGGCTGTGTAACCTTGAGCAAGACACTTAACTACCACTTTCTTCAGTTTCTTCATCTGTAAATTGGGGATAATAATATCTTCAGAGAATAATAGCTCCCAGGGTTGCTGTGAAGATCAAATAAGACAATTAGGAAGTGCTTAGCACCATATCTGTATCTAGTAGGTACTATAAAAATATTAATTATTATTAATTACAGTTCTGTATGAAACTATAGATTTAGTTAGCAAATCTACGTATATCTATAGTTACATGTAGATAAATATAGAGATGGATAGGTCAACTACATTTCAATATAATCATGTTCTTTTATAATCCTCTGTGTTTTATATTATTCATTTAAGAATGTCATTCTGAAAAAAGTTCTGTTAAATTTTACCAGCCTGCCCAAAAGGTTCAGGACACAAAAAAGTTTATGACCCCCTATTAGTGCTGTGTTCTCTAGGTCTATTATGATAAGAATGATGACAATAGGAGTTTTTTTGGGACATGACCTGTGATTTCATGTGCATAGGGAAGTCCCCTTGAGGAATGTTCTCCACTAAGGCAGAGAGATACTGTCTTTGTAATTTGCAGTCAGAGAAAATTGTCTGGGGGCACTGAGAGGGAGATTGATTGGTCCTGGGTCACACAGATGGCATGTGTCAGATGTAGATATCAAACTCAGCTCTTCTGACTGCATAGCCAGCTTTCCATCCATTGTTGTTATCTGTCCTTCATTTTTGAAAAGGAGCATGAGATCAAGAAGGTGGTGTCTTGACTTGCAAGTGGGTTGGATTTGAGTGAGAGATGATTGTGCAAAATCATCAACCTCATTCCTCTAGGACCATCTGGGGCCCCGGACAAGATACAGATCAGGTCTTGGAAAATCCTGGAAAGATTTACATGAACTGATGCTGAGTGAAGTGAGCAGAACCAAGAGAACATTGTATACAGTAACAAGAAGATAACATGATAATCTGTTGTGATGGACCTGCCTCTTCTCAACAATGCAGGGATTCAAGACAATTCCAATAGATTTGTAGTGGAGGGAGCCATCCACATCCAGAGAGAGAACTATAAAGACTAAATGTGGATTGAAACATTGTATTTCCGTCTTTTTCGTTGCTTGCTTATTTGTTTCCCTCTTTTGATCTGATTTTTCTTGCACAACATGGCAAATAGGGAAATATGTTTAAAATAATTGCAGATATTTAACCTATATCAGATTACTTGCTGTCTTGAGGAGGGAGAAGGAGGAAGGAAAGAAGGAGAAAAATTTGGAACACAAAGTCTTAAAAAATGAAGGTTGAAAACTATCTTTAAACGTATTTGGAAAAATGAAATACTTAAAATTTATAAAAAGATAGATCGGGATAGTGAACAAAGAAATTAATGTACATGTATTAATTGATGAGGGCAAATAAAGACTATTGCCTGATTACATCACTTTTGCAGAGCCCTTTTGGAGACAGTATACCCAGGTTCATCTGACCGTTTAGATCCCAATGGCAGAAATTTTTGGACACATAGGAGAAAAGGATGGGAAATGCTATTGCGTAATATGGCCATTAATTTTAAAATAATCTTATAATGGAGGAAGGATCAGATATGGTGTCCAAGGAGACTTGGGTTCAAATGCTGACTTCTTCATAGTCAGCAGATGAACTTCTTCCTCTCTCTGGGTCTGTTTCATCTTCTATTAAGAAAATAAGAGTAGTCTAGTGGACTGGATGATCACAAAAGTTGTCCTGAAGGTCCTTTATAGCACTAAATGCTGTAATTTCTGGGAAGAATTGTTGACATCTTGCATGTTCCTCTCCATGAAGCAGACAGGAGAGATGAAATGTTTTTGTCAAAGGACAGGAAAGAATACCTTCCCACACTTTGAGTATTTTTGCTTAATCCAGGAAGGACACTGCATCATGCTACTTTTTCCCAAAATAAATAGATCTCAGTGGATTTGTCAAGTCCAGTGGTCACTAGACTTCTAGGATTAAGCATGTCTAACTTAGATCAGATAATTATTGTACAACCCGACTTGGACCAGCTCTATTTCCCTTCCACTTCCTTCCTCTCTCTCCTTCTCCATTAGGAAATTTCTCTCTGGGCTTACTGACTTCCAGGGCTCCCTCCCCTGCCGAGGACGAAATACCAGATGCCAGCCAGGGGTGCTCCCAGCTCTCTTAGCTGGCTGACATCCCTTTCCTGTCTATAGCCCTGCCCACACAAGCTGTGTCCTCTCTGGAGGGATTCCAGTCTGGCAATCTAGTCCTGACCTGACTGACAGTCTCGCTTCTCTCAATTTTTTCTGGGACAGCAAGAATGTTTCTCACTAGCTTCATTGTCCACCTCAGCATAGTCCTTACACCCCTGTCCCACCCTCTCTTTCTCCTTCTACTCTAGTAGAGCAGGAGGAAAGAGGAAATGATGAAGGAGATAGCCTGAGGAACTGGAAATACTAGTTGACATCTTTTTTTTTTTTTTTTTTTGAAGAGCTCATTATCTCCTTTGTGAGTGGAAAGAGGTAGAGCTAATCTCCTGCCTCCAGATAGGGGATAATGGTAGTGGTCATGCCCTCCATAAGACATAGACTAGAAGAAACTGGGTTTGATTTTGGGGGGAAAAGAAGGGAGAGATGAAGTTCCAAAAATAAAATTAGGCTGATTGCTATGGGATTCTTTACTCTTACCTCACCTGGGGTTTGACATTTGGTTCTGGATGCCATGTTTAAAAGGTATGACAAGCACAAGCATCACTATAATGGTGAAGGAACTCAAATTTAAAAGAATCTGGGGTATTTAGCCTAGAGAAAACTTAATGTTCACTTGGGGAGGTGGACACCCAATTATTCTTTAAATACCAGGAAGGATTGTTATACAGAAAAGGGGTCAGACCTATTCAGTATGGTCCCAGAAAGCAAAGGAATTAGATTTTCATCAATAAAAGGAACTTTTAAACTGTTAGAACTTTTCAAGAACACAATGAGTCTATGTTGTATGGTTGTGGATTTCTCAAGTATATCTGATGACACGCTAGGAATATTTTGGAGAACAGTCTTAAATTGAATAGAGGATTGGACTATGATAGGTGTCTCCAAAGTTCATGCTATCTCTGGGATTCTATGAGTTGCTAGAATGGATTCTGAGGATTCTTAGGCTGAGGAAAATCCCTTGGGTTACCTGTTCCTCCTTCACATACTACACTCTCTGATTCCATCACTAAATCACCTTTATTGTCTAATCTTCCAAATCTCAGTCCTTCAGCTTTGTCCTTAAGGATCTTCTTTTTCTTTCCGAATGCTTTTTCAAGTTTTATCTCATTTTTATTTCCTAAAAGGACTCTTCAGATCCAGGCAAGTCCATCTCCCTATCTCTTCCTCCAACCCCACTCTGGCAAATCTTCCTTGTTCTTTCCATAGAGTTAGATTCATATATTTCACAGGGTTGGAAGGGATCTTAGTGGCCATCAGTAGTCCACTCCATGCCTGATCAAAAATTCCTTCTACTATATCCCAAGATATTGTCTTAACTTCTCTTGGATATGACAAATGAGGGTGTACCCACTATTTCTCAAGGAAGCCAATTTGGGAGTATCTTGATTAGAAACTTTTCTTTTATAGATAGATAGATATAGATATGTAGATAGATCTATATCTACATCTATATATATATTTAGATATATCTACATCTATATCTATTTAGATCTATCTATCTATATTTAAATCTATCTATATATTTATATCTATCTATCTATCTATTGACTTGGCTTATCTTTCTATCTATCTATCTATCTATCTATGTATCTATTTATATGTAGATACATCTCTATCTCTATCTATCTATCTATCTATCATGTCTCTCTGTGTGTATATGTATGAAAAATGTATGTATATGGGGTTGGACTGGAGCCCTTCCCAAAGAACTAGGGTTGCATTCAAGTCCCTTCCCGTGAGATGTGTGTTCTGTTCCCAGCTTTATGGGAAGGGTTGTGTTTTACAATCTTCTGTTAAACTTAATAGCAAACTTAAATATTTCCACCTTCCACCAATTTTTCTTAATTGTCCCCTCTTGAGTAGAGCAGGATAAATCTAGTCTTTCTTCCACAAAAGAGTCATTAAAATGCCTGAAGACAGCTATTATATCCTCTCTGAGTCTTTTCCAGGTTAAACAGCCCTGGTTAGCATTCGGATGGCATGGGTGCACTGGTATGACATAGCTCAACTGTAAGGGGACTTCACTATTGATTTTGCTTTATTTGGACAACAGCTTGTCAAATTAGTAGTACACAGAACTAAAAATAATTCACAAGCTAGCTCCTTATCCTGGGATACCTAATTGGTAGAGATGGCCTCTACTGGTCCTAAGAGCATTGGATTTAGTCAAAAGACTTGACTTCTCTGATATTTACTATGTGACCTTGGGAAAATATCAAATTTCTTTGGGTATCAGTTGCCTCATCTTTCACATGAGACAGAGATAGGAATGAGTATGTCTCAGATTCTATGGCTTCTGTCACTCTAAATCTATGATCTACCCCTCTTTCAGCTAAATAGGAAAATACTGAGGATATGCGAATTAGCTTAGCAGGTTGGAAAAGGTTAATGAGACTAAGCCTTCCAGGAAGAGGTGATTTTTGAAGGAAGCTCCCAGGACTATTGGACTCAAGGCTAAGGGGGTTGGGAGTGGGGTTTTTCTCCCCTCCCTCCTTCCCTCCTTCCCTCCCTGGCTCATAGCTCTTCATTAGCCAGAGTCCCCAACTTTCCAGGAAATCTCATTTTAGCAGCAGGTCTGATTCATGGGCTTAGTTTCCCAAGCGTTCCCAGAGCAGCTCTCTGTCAATAACAGTTCTTTACAAGGTCCCCTGATTCATTTTCAGGTTGAAGACAAATTTTTAAAGAGGAGTTCAATGTCGGAGCCATTCCAAAGGGGCTGTTAACTTAATGTCCCTCCTCATTCCCCACACTTACGCTCCCTCTCCAACTACAGGAGGGTCAGACCCTGCTGGTTTCCAGGAACTGTTTCTGCTTCTTTGTTAGGAAAGGGAAGAAAGGTGAAGGGAGAAAGAGAGGAGGTGAAGTGATCCAGGGCTGGAATTTGGGGACTCAATGGCTTTGCTTGTGAGACCTGACCACAAGCCCCTCACTGTCCCCTTGGTCCTTAACCTATTGCTTTGCAAGAATAGGTATGATCATTTAGCCCTTCCCCTTCTTCCATGCAGTCCTGCCCCTAAATCCCAAGTCCCCTTACAGTGGCATCCTATTTGGCATTTAAAACCCTCTACCTTCTGGCTCCCATCTACCTTCCCGGACTTTTTGTATATTCCTCTTTCTTGCATAATTTATGATAGCTAAACGGTCCCTCTGCTGCTCAGCCTTCCATCTCAGATCCCATGTCTTTGCACAGATTGTCTGGCCCCCCCACCTCTCACTCCCCATGCCTAAAATGCCCTTTCTCCTCATCTCCAGCTCCCTTCAAGGCTTAAATGCCATCTTTTCCATGAAGCCCATTCTGATCCCTCCAGTTTTCCTCACAGAGATTCCTCTGAATATATTTTGCCTTTTCTGTATTTGTGTTTTCTCCCCAGGAGAACCTAAAGTCTTGAAGGCAGGACTGTTTAAATTTTGGTCTCTCCGGTACCTGGCACATATTAGGGCCTTAATAAATGTTTGCTGAATAAATCAAATGAATGACTTTCTCTGTTCTCAGTCTTTGAAGAAGGCAACCCTTATTCCAAAATCTCATTCTTCTTATGGGGAAACTCTTCCAGAAATCATCCTGGCTTTTGCCGGAGCACGCCTGACACCGGGAAGATGGATGAGATAGTTAACTTGAGGCTGTTTGGGGAATAAAGTCCAAATTTCTCAGCCTGGCATCCAAAACTCCTGCAACCTGGCATTATTTCATATCACTACTGATGGGCAGCCCATTGTGCTGGGGTAAGGAGACTTGAGTCTGAATCCTCCATGGTTATGCACCAAAAAAGTGCCTTCCCCTTTCTAAGCCTTAATTTGATCCTCTATAAAGTGGAGATAATAATGCCCTCAGTGCTTACCTCACAGGGTTGCTGTGAGGTCAGTGCTTTGAGAAACCTTAAAGGGGAATTATTACTATGACACTCCAGCCAGACTGTTCACTATTGCCCAGATTCTTCCCTCATTTCCTAGGGAATGCCTCTCTTTGTGTACTCTTACTGTCCCCAGCATCCCAGCATGTTGAAACCCTAGCCTGTTTCCTAGGTATTCCTCCTCCATGCATCTTTCTCCAATTTCTTTAGCTTAATGTGACCCCTCCCTTTTCTGAATCTTTCTAATATTCTTACTTGAGCTCTGAGACAGTGCTTTGCACACAGAAGCAATTGATAAATGTTTGTTTCATTCATTCATTCATTCATTCTAATGTCTCAGCTAACTTTTATCCGAGCAACTGGAAAGGGAAGAGGAATTATTTCTTGGCCACTGGGTTTTGGTGGTATCAATAGGAAATGAGACTCAGGTCCTGAAAAATGGCAAAGAGAGGATGAACAAGATCAGAATGGCAGAGCCTGAAACATTCCCAGGATGAGAACCAGATGAAAATATTTAACAAAATCAATAATAGCACAATTGAAAATAGATGATGTTAATAGGTGATTTTTCTAAGTTAATATATAGCTGGTAGGGATCTTTACGTGTGGTTTTAGTGGTCCCTCTTTTTATTTGAGTTTAATACCACTAGTTGAGATGACCTCTTAGCTCTTTTTCATTAACTACAGACCCATGATCATTAGATTGATCATAGGGTTATATATTTGGTGGTGCTATAAAAACTCTTGAAGACCAACTCCTGAGTTGTTGAAGGATCATAAGATTACAGATTTAGACCCCTCTATTTTTATTTGAGTTTAATACTACTAGTTGGAATGGCTCTTAGCTCCTTTTCATTAGCTACAGACTTATAATCATTAGATTTACCACAGGATTATATATTGGGGAGGGGGGGCTGGAAGAACTCTTGAAGATGAAGTCCTGAGTTGTTGAAGGATCATAAGATTACAGATTTAGATCTGGAAAAGAACTTACAAACCATGTAGTTCAACTCTCTAATTTTATAGTGGAAGAGTACAAGTTTCAGAGAGGTCAATCAACTAACCTAGGGACATACAACTTGTTAGTGTTGGAGAAGGTGTCATGGGTACAAGTCCTGAGTTGTAGAGGAGCTATTGTTGTGATAGGGTGGAACAAGTGTCCATAATGATGGGTGCATATTATAGTGTTAAAGAAACATCTTTCCCAAGTTCCATGCATGTAATGGATTTGTCATCTCTGCTCCCTGCCATAGGTCTCCTTTCTACCTGTGCAAATTGTGACTCATTTACATTCTCTCATCCTGCACAGTTCCCTTTTATTCCTTTCTGGAAATCTTCTATGCATCTACTCATCATCTTTTTTATCCTTTAATATTTTATGGCAAGCAACAAACAGTCCAACACTTGGGCTATCTACTTGTTGACCCCCCTGCTCTCCACCTTTGATACATGAGTTTACTTTGGCTTTGGAATGTGTTTTTGCATTTATGTTGGCACACAGGAGTATCTGCCATCTTATGTAGCTCCCTTACGGATGGGTGAGGGGATTTTGACGTGAATTGTACAAGATGAAAAAGCATAAATGGATCGCAATCTACATTGGTGGAGGGAGTGCCTACCCAGGAATTTCAAGAATCACAGAAGTATCGGTATGTCTCCTGTTCTTCTAAACAACTTCCAATGAAATAATGAAACCGCCCCATGAAGATTTAAAGTTACCCTGAGATTAATCCTTTCCTGAAATTCAATCTACATTAAAAATGAAAACATCACCTCTAAAAATGATTCCACTCTACAATCTCATCGAAACTTCCTGCCTGGCTCACACCATCCCTGGACACTTAATTTTTTGGCTTAAAAGAATTGCCCCTGATACAAACTCCCTGATGGGGAGTGAGAGTAAACAATGATGAAGACAAAGTCAGTAGAAGCTTAAACTGGCAGAATAGATGGCTGTGTCAATAAGACTAATACATATTTTCCTGGCACAATTAATCACAAATGGAAAGTGGAATAACATCCCCATATGTGTGACAAAGCTGGCAACAAAACTATAATACCAAAGCAAAGTTTGTCCCCTTGAGGGTCTTTGGGTTTCTGCAGATGTTACTTTGATTTATTTATTTTCTTGATGATGTTACTTTAGACTCCTTCCAATGGGGGCTCAGAGCCCAGGAGAGAGAAAGTGCTAGGACATGTCTGTCTGTTTTAGTTGGGAATCAAACTGAACTATTTTGAAGTATGTGTCACAAGTTCATCTGTGCAAATTCACTAGTTCCTGGGATGTCTAGAATCACAGAATTGGAAGAAAACCTAGAGACCTTCTGGCCCACCTCTCCCCCATTCCTTTTCATTTTATCACAGAAATCAAGACTCAAAAAAAGGGAATGAGTTGTCTATGGTGTGATAAGTGACAGAGCTGAGAACTGAACCTAAACCTTAAAAAAAAGGGTTTCCATTCCAGAGATAATGTTGTACATCATAGGGCCAATCACTGTAGTCCTGTAGTCTCTCCTGTTTGTTCATAAACATGAGAGACCCTCATTGGCAATAGTTCTCGGACTCAGTTTTTCCAGTCAGCCTCTGGGGAAGACAGAGTTGATAACCAGACATCAGAAAATGGAATGGAATTATTTCCTAGCCCGTGGGTTTGATGGAGGGCAATAGGAAAAGTGACTTAGATCCTTTAGGAGCTCACCCAGAACCCTCCTCATTTCATCCCTTGGAAAGTAGATTGACTTATAAAGAGAAGACCAACTATTCTGTAGAGACCAGATTTCAAAGAGAATTGGTCATAGAATGAAGTTAATAAGACCTATACTGTCAATCTCTAGCAGTGGTTTTCAACTTGGAATCCTTAAACTTTTTTTTTGGCACTTTATTTCAAGATTTCCTTTGTAATCCTATGTATATTATTTTATAGTTAAATTATTCTTCTTAGATGGGATCCATAGGCTACCCATGGGTTTCATGACATCAAAAAGATGAAAACTCTGTTTTTCAGACTTGTTGCATGGAAGCTTGCCTCATGCCCTACCTCTTCAAATAATTTAAGAGAAAAACTCTTCTTCAATGCAGAATTAAGGGAAATCAGGAGAGGGAAGTCTGGCAGGTGGTCGGTGAAAGCAGCTTACTTTCTTAAGTTTTAATCAAATTGATAGGCAGTGGATATTGTCCTTTTTCTCAAAGAGGACCAAGATGGCATCCCTAGGTTGGGGTCAGAGAACAGTGTGTCCGACTGTGGCTGATCAGACCAAGAGGAGCTCTGGAGGTCGTGGGAGCATTTGGGGGTGGATTCTCTAACTTTGCACATGTCATGTTTCTTTTGAGCTGATTCAATTGTGTTTTGCTCACAGAGCCTGGAACCTTCTCTGACGAGCCCGCCATACTGGGTGTCCCGAGCCAGAGTTTCCCGTGTCACTCGATCGATTCCAAAGTTCTTAAGAGAGACCTTGAGAATGCCTTGTCTCTCTTTTTCTGACCACCATAAAAAGCATGATGGACAGCGAAGACAGCTCTGAGAACTTTGAGGCAGAATGGTTGGATTAAAATCTTCCCTCTGATACTTAACTATGTGATGGTGAGCAAGTCACTTAACCTGCTGAGGTCTCAGTCTTCTCATCTACAAAATGAGGGGGTTGGGCTACGTGGTCTCTGAAGCCCCTACCATCCCTGCTCTGTAATCCCTCTTTCTTTTTCCCCATTATCTGTGTCCAGTTGCACACTAGAAGAAGCATTAGTAAGTAGTGTCTGCTAACCTTCCCAATTATGTGTGTCTTTTCCCTTCCCCTCACCCCATTTCTAGTTGAGTTTCCTGTATCTGGGAGGAAGTGGGGGTTGTACATGATCACACGTGTGTGGGTGTCTATAGAACAAAACAGAACCAGGTGCGAGCACATCTGTTCTCCGGGTCCCTCTGCTCCAGCCCCATCCTGGTCTCTTCCATTTATTTATTTAAGAAAAATCAGACACAGTGGTGGGTTAGAAACCCAAATGGAGAAATCACATCTGAGAAGTCACATCATCCAAACCAGCTGTCCCGGGGAGGGAGGGGCGGGGATGCTGGTGCCCTCAGCTCCCACCCCTAAAGACAATGTGTCTCCTGGTGCCTTTGGACCCACCCCATGGGGGTCTCTGTTGGCAGAAGGGGAGAAAGGCAGTCTCTCCTAGCGCCTCGCTCACCCTCCCACCCCACCCTGGCCCACCCGGAAAGGGAATAAACAGCTGGCAAACCCATGACAAGTGGCTAAGGCGTGGTGAAGACCTAGCTGAGGAAATCACAGGGTTAGAAGAATTCGCTCCTAACTGGGAATTAGAGGGCGGTGAGTGCCCTTGGGCTGGGAGCAGGGGTGAGATGTTGTGGGGAAGCCACAAGAGCGTGGGCAGAAGGAGCTCCCCTTTTCTCTCTTCTCTGCCTTTTTCCTTCACCCTTTCTGGGTCAGTCTCAGTGCCAGCGCCTCCTCTCTGGGCAACAGATTTCCAGGGTGGAGGGGAATGGGTGTGGACAGAGCGGACACTGCCAACACACCAGTTCCCTGCCCCGGGCCTCCAGGAAGGAGGGTATGGGCAAGGCGAGGGTGCCGGAGTCGGACTCCAACCTTGACCCCCTTCTGCTGACCCTTGTGACCAAGAGCTCCCACGGGGACTCCCATAAGTAACCTAGGGAGGTTCCCAGCTCTGAGGAGGGACTCCCTAGGGATGGAGTCTCCCAGATTATCAGGGGCTATGAGTTCCCAACCCAGCCCCAATTCTTCAGCTCTGCAGCTCCATCCCTCAGGAGGGCTGGGGGGAGGCCCCTCGTCCCCATCCTCAGGACAGAAATCCCTGAATGTAGGTTTGAGAAAAGTCATTGTGCAGCTTGGGGAAAGGGAAGGAGGAGAAATGGGGGACATGGGAGGAGAGGGAAGCAGACCCCAAGGAAGGGATAACCCTGGGAACAGATGAAGCTTGGGAGGGGCACACAGGGCAAAGCCCATGGTTCTCTCTCCTTCTCCCAACTCGATTTTTGTCTCTCTTGTCTACACACTGCCTCCACTCTCTGGGGAAAAAAAGAAGCATTAGATTTTAAAAGGCAGTGGAGACACTGAGAGAGGGAAGATAGGACCTCTCCTCCAATCCCTTCCTCTGGGCTAGTCCCCCAGAGGGAGAACCGACTGCAAAGGGAAGGGGTCCAGGCTTCAGAGCCAGCCCTGACCCAATGCTGGGAGGTGGGGAGAGGTTAGGATTTATAAAACCCAATCCAACAAGGCCCAGAATAAGCCCGGGAGGCTGAGGCAGACTCTTCCCGGAAAAGCAGCTGAGTGGGGCCAGGGTGGAGGCTCGGGGTAGTTGTGGGAGGGGCACACACATCTAAGCAATCTCTTTGATTCTGCGGATGTAGTTGTGCAGGTCCTGGGGGGCAGCCAGCGTGCCCCCTGCCACATCTGGGCAGCCCCATCTCAGGTCCTCCTCCTCCTCCTCCTCCCCAGCGGGCACTGAGTCATACGCTAGCTCTTCAGAGGGCATTGTGGTGAAAGTGGTGAACTTGACCCTCTTGCGCTTGGATGTGGGAGAACTGGCCGGATCCTCAGCCTGGTCTCGGGCCGAGCCCCCTGAGCTGCCGTCCCCTCTCCCGTGGACTTGACTCTGGACACTGGTCTGGGAGCTGCCACTGCTGTGGTGGTCCCCATGGCAGCAGGCGGGCACGGCCTCCAGAGGGTTGCCGGCGGGGGGTGAGAGCTCACCCTGGGCCCTCAGAGGCTGTCCGTTACCCAGAAAGACCCAGTGATGGGAGTGGTCCATGCTGGTCTGGCCCTCAGGGGGGATCCTCTTGTGTCGGTATCGGAGTACAAATACAATGCAATTGATGAGGAAGACGAGGATGGCCAGGCAGAAGACCCCTAACAAGGCGTACATCCCGATCTCCAGATCCGTCAGCCCCCGGGGCATCTGGGTGAAGCCGGTGGGGATGGGGGGGAAATCCTCTGTCGGAGTCTGCGGGCTGGCGGTCCCCGGCGTGGGTGGCCCCTGAGGGGAAGCAGTGCCCGGGTAGCCGGCCCCCATAACCTGGTCCTCGCCATCTCCACCATCCCCTCCTGGACCAGGCTGGCTCGGGCCTGGGTAGTCATATGTGGGGTCCTCTTCCTCATTCCCAAAGTGGACTCGGAGCCCCACGGCTGCTGTGGCCAGGATGCTCTTCCTCTTGGATTTCTGACAGCTCTCTGCAATGGTGAGATCGGCCTGGAGCAGCAGGCCTTCGCCCTCAGCCTCGGCCACCACCAGGGGGAAGGCCCGGTCCTGGGTCACGGTGGCCACCCGCTCATCCCGGCTGCTGACCAGCAAGGAGTAGTCTCTCGGGCTGTACAGGGACAGTGGAGCCGTGGTTCCGTCGCTGTAGGACAGCCAGAGGCTCAGGAGGGCTTCCTGAAAGGGGGCAACCAAGGGAAAGGGAAGGCGTCATTATTATGGCATCTCTGTTTCTATCTATAATCTATATCTATATCTATCTATCTATAGATATGTCTATCTATCTAGATCTATCTTAATCTATATCTATTTATATATCTATAGATATGTCTATATATATAATCTATATCTATACATATAGCTATCTAAATATAGATATATTTACTTATCTAAATTTATATCTATCTTAATCTATATCTATAGATAAGTCTATCTATATCTATATCTGTCTATCTATAGCTATATCTATTTAGATATAGATATATTTACCTATCTAAATTTATATCTATCTTAATCTGTGTCTATTTATATATCAATATTTATAGACATGTCTATCTACCTATATCTATAATAAATATCTATATCTATACCCATATCTATATTTATCTATCTAGATATAGATATATCCACCTATCTAAATCTCTATTTTAATCTATATCTATTTATATATCTAGAGATATAGATATGTCTATCTATATCTATATCTATAATCTATATCTATATGTAATATATCTGGCAGCTAGGTGACTTGGAGGATAGAGCACTGGGCTTCTTCCTGAGTTCAAACATAGCCCCACCCAGTTACTACCTGTATGATCTTGCCCAAGTCACTTAACCATATTTACATTAATTTTCCCATCTGTCAAATGAGCAGGAGAAGGAGACGGCAAATCACTTCAGTATCTTTGCCAAGAAAACCCCAAATGGGCTCACGGAGGCGCTGCTAAAATGACTGAGCAATCACCCCCACCGCCATCTTTAGTGATCTGCCTTATCTCCAGTACCGCTGTGTGCCTTAATATGCTCAGACCCCCCGGTGTATCCTAAGGACTTCTGTGTCTTACAACTACAACCTTAGGATTTACAAGCCTTTCTATTGGCCCTGAGATTGAACTTTCTAATATGTTATTTCTTTGAATTGGAAGGCAAGCTCCTCGAAAGCAGGGACTGTCTCACACTTTCTGTTTTCGTACCCAGCAATTAGCACAGTGCTTGACTCACTGTAAGCAATTAATAAATGATTTTCCACTTGCCCATCCGTTCATTGAAAGCCTTCCCTCATCACATCCCTACCACCCCATTATCTTTGTGGAGTTCAACTCAAGTCTCTTGTGCTCCGAATCAGCCTCATATTTCTTTGTCTGGATTTGGAGAATTTGATAAAAAATCTGTTTTTACTTCCCCTTGACATGGGTAGGGGGCTCTTATTATCTCCTCTATTTTCTGGCCCGAGCCTTCCTTGGCCTTCTAGCCTACACCTAAATCACTGTGAACTCCATAGAGAAATCAGACCTAAAAGGGATTTTTTACTCTTTTAAAGAGTAGGAATTTGAGTCCCTCAAAGAATAATTCATTTGCTTAAAGTTGCACACCCCAAATAACTGTAAATTCCTTAGAGATATCAGACTTAAAGGGATTTTAGAAATAACTCAGCCCAACCTCCTCATTTTAAAGAGTAGGAAACTGAGTCCCTCAAAGAATAAGTCATTTGCCTAAAATTGCACATGAAGTCAATGCCAGGGGCAGCAGCAGAACTTGAATAACCTGAATCCATTGCCCAAAAGTTCTTCCTGTCTCACTAGCTGTGTGACTCACTTAAATTCTCTGAGCCTCAGTTTCCACATCTGTAAAATAGGGATGGTGGTCTTCACAACATCTGCCTGAGGTCTTTTCTTCTAAGTCAGTGGTCCTGAGATCCCCTACTTGATGCTAGAACTTGATTAGCTTTTCTGCATCAAATTTTGATTCCCCCTCCCTCTTTTTCTTTTTTCCTGTTGCTATTGGATAGGGAGAAGAGGGGAGCAGCTATACTTGGGGCTTAGGAGTTGGCTGGAATGAGGGAACCTGAGTGTCTGGTCCTCCAGAGACTTGGGGACTTATTTTTCAACTTTCCAGAAGTGCTCTCTAGTCAGTGGGTGCAGAAAGATGGATGGCTGGACTTTCCATAATTAAATCTTTTTTTTTTTCTTTTTTTCTGAGGCAACTGGGGGTAAGTGACTTGCCCAGGGTCAAACGGCCAGGAAATGTTAAGTGTCTGAAGTCTGATTTGAACTCAGGCCAGTGCTCTATCCACCATAATTAAGTTTTAAGCCAGCCAGGATACAGCAATGGGGTGAATAGGAGAGTAGTTCAGCTCCCCATGGTTGGGCCCCCTGGAGCCAGGAGGGAGCAGTAGGGGAAGGGTGAATAAAAAGCCACCTGTAGTTGCCCCAGTTGGCAGAGGCTGGGAACGGTGTTTCTCAACAGTCCTTCCCTTCCAATCATCTCTCATTCACCTGCTTGAGGAAGCTGAGGGTCTGCTGGGCTGCTGTAGTAGCCAAGATGGTGTGACTATTCCCAGGGCTAGGGCGGAGGGAGAGGGACAGGCTGGCCACCACCTGGCCTCGGAGCTCCGTGATGCTGACCTTCTCCTCTGTCACCGTCACCATCGTCTCTCCCAGGATGGCCTCCGTCAGAGGGGATACAACCTGGGGAGCAAATGGGATGCTGCATACTCAGAGGGCCCAGGGGAGTGGGGGGATGGGGCGGGTGACTCACAGCCCTCCCAGCTCCAGCCCTTTCCCTGATCTCCTATCTCTCCCCCCCCGCACCCCCCCCAAGAAGGCTCCTTCTGTTGGCTACAGGTCATGGCTTCAGAACCGTGAGTCAAGAACAGATATAACAGAGGGATGGAGGGAATGGGAACAATTAGGGCCCAGAGCATGGGGGCTGGAGGCAGCTTTGGGAGAGTTTAACATAGGAAGTTGGGGGAAAGTGGGAGCCAAGTCCTACCTTAAACGGAGTAGTCCCAGGCTCCAGGCCAGCCAAAGTGCTACTGTCCACCAGCTGGGCCACGCGGGGGTCGCCCACCCTCATGAAGTCACTGACCAGATCAGTCACCTCCACCAGCCAGTCCGGGCCCAGCATGGTGACCACTTGGTCAGTGCCCTCAGAGGACGTGGTGTGGAACTGGGTGAAGACCTGGAGGGTGGAGTGCTGGTACTGCAGTGTACAGCCCCGGTTCTGCCGCCTCTCTTCCTCTTCCTCCTCCTCGTCCTCACTCTCCCTAGCTGACCTGGGCATAAGCAGAGAGTGAGCAGGGTTAGGGTGGATCCTGGGCCTCCAGCCCTGTGTTTTATCTCTGTGCTACAAGAGGGCAAATGCACGTGTACATGTAGTGTGCACGTGTGTGCGTGTGCATGTGTTTGTGCTTGTGCACACGTGTGCAGGTGTCTAAGTGTGGTAAAGAGGAAAGGAAGCAAAAGGGGTAGGGGTCACTTGGGCTAACTCCCGTCCCATCAGACCCTCCACATCTTCTGTGATCTCACTTGCCTGAACTCTAGAGAAGTAGAACTTACTGTGTTAGGGGGTTGGGGGAGCTGGCCCCTCTCCCTCGGGCTCTCTGCTTCTCCCCTACTCAATGAAATATCCTACTTACGAAAATGTTTCCTTCGCCTCCCCCAGGCGTTTCCAGGGTTGGACAAAAGGGTTTCTGAGGCTCCTTCAGACTATAAATCTATAATCCCATGTTTCCCCTGCCCCTCCCAACCATACATCCTCTTCTCTTGTTTGTATTTGTTACTCCCTTTTTTCACCTAAATATTCCAGAAAAATACTCAAGCCAGCATCCTCTACTCCAGCCCCATTATCCGAGGAGCCCAGCATCTCTCTCAATAGTGTGAGACAGAGTAGAATCTTCCATTTGTAGTCAGGAGAACCAGGGTTCAAAGCCACTGACTAGTCACGTGGTCTTGGGCAATCACTCAACCTCCAATCAGTAAAAATGATAGGTTTGGGTTCATGTCCTGTGAATATTACTTTTTCTTTTCTTTTTCTGGCCCTCTTTCATGTTTCTCTCTCTCTCTCTCTCTCTCTCTCTCTCTCCCCCTATCTCTCTATTTGTCTCTCTCTGTCTGTCTCTCTTGCTCTGTCTCTCTTGCTCTCGTTCTCTCTGTCTCTCCTTGTCTCTCTTTCTGTCTTTCTCTCAGTCTCTGTCTCTGTTTGTCTCTCCCTCTTTCTCTCTGTCTCTCTGTTTTCCTCTCATCTTCCTTTCTTTTTTCTGTTACTTCTCTTCCATCATTCTCCTTTTTTCCAATCTTTCTTTTGAAGTTTTCCACCCAAAAAGTTCAAAGTGGGTATAGACAGATATGACCTTGAACATCAACATATGTGTAAGTGGAAGCACATGCTTGTTCCTGTGTATGTGCGGGAATGGTGTGTGTGTGTGTGTGTGTGTGTGTGTGTGTGCTGGTGAATATGCTGGAGGCTGAATATGGCACTCAACAAGGTCCACTTGGGAGTGGGAGCCTGTGTCCCCAGGCTCACACCTGTACCTTCTGTCTGGGAGAATGGGTACCCTCCAGCCCTTCACTTGGCTGAGTCGGGCATCGGAGAGCTCAATGTGTAAGGGTAGTTTGGGGACCCAGACGGTCATCTCCAGGGGGGCGCTCAAGATGTCATATCGGAAGGTCACCCGAGCATTCATGGAACCCCGCGACTCCTTCCCACTCACAAACACATAGTCACAGCTGCTGGACACCTGTAGGGAAGGGAAGTGAGGATGTGAGTTAGGAAACCTTGTTGGGCTGTAAAGATCCTGGACTGGGTCTTTGGACCCAGTCGGAAAGAACAGATGACTTGGTCGTGAGGAGGCTGGAGAAGGGGGCTGCTAGAGATAGAGGAGGGGGGCCGGAGAAGGGTTGAGGCAAAGAGGATCCTGGTGGAGAGGGGGCAGAGCCGAGGGCCTGGAAGGAGAAGTCCCTGCCTGGATAAGTTGATGTAGTATTCATAAATTGGAACGATTGGACTGGCCGGTCTCTGATAAACTAGATGGTCACTTCCAGTTCTAAAGGTTTAAAAGTGTGATCACTGCCTAGGAGCTTGAAATCACAAGAAACATTCCCTCAATATCTCCCACAGACCACGGGAAGAGTCAAGGGGACCCCCAGACATGCATAAGCACACACATGTTCTACGGTCCATACACATGAGCGGAGTGGGAAGGATGGGATGGCAGCACAAAGCAGGGAGAAAAAGATCGAATATTCTTCCAGGCTGCATTCAAGCCTGCTTCTGATTTCCAACTGGCTGGGTGACTTTGAGCAAGTCCAATACAATTAAACTGAAGAGAAGGTACTGATGTAGAAAGACTCTCCCCCTCTTAATGAAATCATAAGTGCAGTACCCTTCCCTACAAGTGCCTGGCACATAGAAGGGCCTGTATAGAAGTTCATTGAATTGAATTAAAACACACACACATAAAATTCATTGAATTAAAACATATACAAACATGCATCTAAACTTATATATATGTATGTATGTATAACACACACACACATACATAGAATGTGTTGGGGGAGGATGTGGGGAGGGTGGAAGAAGTGGGGAAGCTGTCTGGATTCCTCCTCCTAACTTCTCCCTTTCCCCCTCCCCTGCAATAGTGTAGGGGCTGTTAGCCCAGAGTCCCTAAAGATATAGATCATCATTGTCACAGTGGTTGGAAGAGGGATGCTAAAGTAGCACATTTCCCCATTAAAAGTCAGTGGACTAAATGTAATTTGAAGCATGGTATTTTCAGCTTTTTAATTTGTTTGCTTGCTTTTCTTTGTCGTTTTTTTCCATTTTGATCTGATTTTTCTTGTACAACATGACAAATATGGAAATATGTCTAAAAGGATTGTACATATTTAACTTGTATCGAATTTCTTGCTATCTTGAGGAGGGGAATGGTAAAGGAGGAAGGGAAAAAAATTGGAACTCAAAATCTTACATAAATGAGTGCTGAAAATTATTTTTAATGAAGTTGAAAAAATAAAATACTATTGAAGGAGGAGGGGAATGTCTGTGAAGAACCTTCCAGATCTGGGTGAATCACACTGTTAAAAAAAACTCACTCTATTCCCATCTCAGAGAACTGGATCCTTGGATTGCTTGCTGGAGGGGCTGGGGGCCAGGGGATTCTAGCCTCCAGGATCCAGGGGAATTAAGTGGTCTAATTACTTCTCTTCTGGGCTCTGTGGCCATGGATATCAGTCATCTCAAGAAATATCTCTTGGAGACAAAAATTCGGTTTCTGAGAGCATGAGGTTCTCTACATTTGAGGGGGTTTGAGGAAAGTTGGCAGTGTGATGGATAGTGCACTGAATCTGGAGTCAGTAAGTCCTCTGTCCAAACTGACCTCAGACACTATTGTATGATAAATTACTAAACTACTGTCTGCCTCAGTTTCCTCATCTATAATATGGCAGTGCTAATAGCACCTACTTCAGAGGATTATTAAGGATAAAATGAAAAAGTACTTGTAAAGTTATAAAATTTTAAAGTGTTATATAAAATATTAGTGATATGATCCTTCCTAGAGGCAGGAGTCTGTAGATGGCATGAATTACATAGAAAGAAATTACAAAGAAAGAAATAAAATACAAGGGAAAAGGGAGAGAAAGAGAGAGACAGAGACAGAGAGATAGACAGAGAGAGATAGAGAAAGGAAAAAAGAGAGAGAGAGAGACAGAGAGAGAGCAAGAGAGAGCAAGAGAGAGATAGCAAAGGCAGAGTGAGAAGGATGAAGAAGGAACAAAACCCCACAGCTCCCCCTTCTTCTGTTCTCCTTAATGCTGAATTATTTACAGGAACAGAAAACAGATCCAGCCATGTAATCTTTTGATTTATGGAGCCCGCCAGGAATCCTGACACTGTAATCATGGCTCTCTGGCTCCCCAGGTAAGAGGCCTATGCCAACTTCCCTCCCCTCCCTCTTCCTCCGTTTCTCCACTTCCCCATTTACTCCTTCCATTCCCCACTCCTTTCCCTGCTTGCCTCCAAGCCACTTTCCATACTGGGCAAGAAGGATAAATCAGGGGGCTCCCCTGGAGGGAGTCTGACAAATGATTTATCACAAGCTGGGCCTCCTACATTCCTGGAATGCTGAGGACAGGCTATATCGAAGATAGTTTTGTTTAAAGTAAGCAGTTTGAGGTATTTATGGCTGGATCAGGGATGGAGGGATGGGGAGATACAGATGATCACAGCTTTATAACTGGAAGGGACCTTAGGAGTCATTAAGTCTAACTCTCATTTTGCAGATAAAGAAACTGAGGCACAAAGAGATTGACTCTGGATTACACAGTTATTAAGGTATCTAAGGTGACTAGAATCAAGTCTTCTTGAGCCCACATCCTTTGTCCCATCTATTGTAATGTTGGTTTTATAAGTTAAGAAAGGAGAATTCTGTCCTTCTATATCTACAGTAAAAAGTTCTCTTCAATTATTCCCTGAATTGGTGCCAAGCCATCTCTCCCTTATTATTCACACATCTAAAAGGTCACCTCCTCCAGGTAGCTTTTCTAGACTCATCAGAACAAAAATACAGCACCAATCCTCCTCAAAACAAAACCAAACCCCAAAATAACAAAAACCAATAATTTCCCCCAACTTAAGACAGAGGACATGAAACTCTCCTCCTTCCATCCTTCCCTTTCCCCACTGTGATGCTGTTTGGGTCATCTGGTACCCCAGCCAACATAGGTTTGTCCCTGAGTATTAGTGTATGCTGATTTAACACCTTGTGGCTCAGGTCCCCTGCCATTGGGATAGCTGCTCCCTTGGGGGATCTTGAATGACACAGTACCCACCTTGATGATGTCCTCATTGTTGGACTCACACTCCACCAGGGCTGAAACATCCAGGACCACGCCCGTCACTTCAATAGCGATGACCTTGACGGGTATGGCCACTGTCCGGCCAGTCAGGATGGCCGTGTTGATGATCTCGGTGTCCTGTGGTGGGAAGAAGGGAAAGAGATAATGTTTTTTAAAAAAAACAGGTTGTTATGTTTCTATCAAGACCTCAACTTACTTCCTCTGTCATTCTTGGAAAAGTATCAGTCGTCCTCATCGTCCCTTTTAAGTCTTCTCCCTCACCTTCAATGCTCCTCCCTCCTATTCTTCACTCCAGACTGGCAGCAAATCAAGTGTGTCTACCCTTGCACCAACATGCAGGTCCAGATTCACAAGCAAACTCAGATACACACATCCACAGGTGCGCAATTCTCAGGTAAATTGTATCACTGAGGTATCCTTCTAACTGGCCTCCTGGATAATTGTTGAATTGAATTAATATTAAACATCACTCTCAGGTATTGTCTCACAAGTTCATTCAGTCACTCTGATCCTTAGTCCCTTAGTCTTTTACTTTCTTCCTCTTCATTTTACTTCTGTTTCTCTCTGTCTCCCACTTCCTCCTTTCTCTTTCTTACCTTTAAGGCTGTCTAGTTTTCTTCTTCTAATTTTATAAATGAGGAAATTTAGAACCAAAGATTAAACAACTTGCTCATCGTTAAAGAGGTTAGTAAGTGACTGAGTCAGAATTTGAACTCAGGTCCCTATCTCCAAATACTCTGCCCTTTCCACTGTACCACACTGCCCATTATGACATGTATGCACCATAGATACGTAATCATATGCACATGAATACACACAAACATTGGGGAGTGCGTATATGTGATTACACAATCATATAAGAACATTCACCGATCAATCAATTAATCAGCAAGCATTTATCAAATCCCCAGCACTATGATAGATGCTATGGATACAAAGGCAGAGATGAAACAGTCCTTGCTCTAATCATCAGGGAAAACAAAGCGGACATAGGCAATTGCGTATGAAACACGGCGGGGGACATTGGCAGCCCAGGGTCTCCATGGAGACCTCTATCATTTAGGAAAGGGCATTATATACACAAATTCCGTCACAGCCAGTCCGGCACTTGGGGTGTCTCTCACCATGGCCAGAGGCAGAATTGCCTGCACATCCCTCTGGATGACGGTCAGCTCAGTCACTGCCCTCTCTAGATCGGGCAAGGGACTCCTGCCTCGGTAGTCGATGTGCCACATGATCCGACGTTTCACGGACTGGCTGGTGAAGTTCTCCATCTCAAAGTCCAGCTGCAGGATCTCCAGGGGTCCCTCGCCCTCCCTGCTAGGGAGGTGCAGGATGATTGAGCAAGAAGGGACGGGTACCATTCTTCCTCGGGGGGATGGGGACCCCAGAGAGCAATGTCACTGCTAGCAATCTCCCTGACCCTTGACAAAGACTAAATAATTGGGACAGGGATCTCTCCCAATCCGGCTCCCCCACACCCCATCTCCAGTTCCTGGCTGTAAAACTTTCTCAGCTTTCTAATTTTCCAGGGTCTAAAGTATTCATGCGCACTGCTTCTTCCCTTCTAGTTTGTGTCAGAAACAGAAGCTTCTCTGTTGGCAACAAGGATCTCTGGTTTTGCCTTATCTGGGCTTAATTTTTTTTCCCTTCTAAAACTCCTTTCCCACTCCTGCCTGGCAATTCTTTCCTGCTCTCTTCTCTAACCTCCCCCCAGTAGTGGGTGCAGGAAGAGAAGGATAAGCAGAGGGACCACCCTCCAGGAGTTCAAGACTGACCTGGGGAGTAAGGGGGCACTTTGAATTCTGGACACATCCACGGTGGCGGTGGAATGCTTTCCCCCAGTGAGTAGCTCTGAAGTCACCTGCCACTGGCCACTTCGGGCCTTGGTGCCCAGTAAGGTTACTCCTTTCTTGGCCTTCACCCTGAGGACGAAGAGGGAAGAAGAAGAGGCTGGGGGTCAAGCTGGGGTCCAATGCTCCTTCCAATTCCAGAGATCACTAAGCAATACCATTTGCCAGGAAAACTTAGTCTAAGGCACGGTGATGAAGGCAGGATAAACTAACTCTCTCCTTTGAACTCAGAAGTGTTTTCTCTCTGCGTGGGGGAAGACAATGCAATTAGCTCCTTTGTGGAGGGGAAGCTCAGAGTATCTGGGGTACTCTCAGCTCCAAGGGTTCAGAGGACTCGCCTCCTTTACTCACCAGCCTGAGGCTGGTTCTGGTGAGCTTTCTCACTTTCTCACACTCAGGTGTTAGTGACTTGTTAAAGCTGACACTTCCCAGAGGGAGTCTTATTGGTAATTCAATTCAAACAATATCCGCTAATCACCTATCTAGTTCAAGGCTACTCTACCAGTTGGTTCAAGGATGAAGAGGGCTCATTTCTTACCCTCAAGGAGTTTATAATCCTATTAGGCTAAAAAGGAGACGGTAATGCTTGATCCAAAGATTGTGGTCCTTTGTCAAGAGGACAAGGGCATCAGGAAGAAAATGCCTTGACTTGAAGATGAATTGGATTTAAGGGAGGGAAGGCTGGGTAAAGTCAGCAGCCTCATTTTTTCCTCTAAAACCACCTGGGTGCAATGTCAGATGTAGATCAGGATGATTAGAGAGGGTCCTGGATGCAGTGGCAGTTGACCCAAAGGAGTGAATTACTATAGGTGGAGTCTCAGACAAAGAATTGGGTGAGGAGACACTTTTTGAGTGTTGGGAGAATGGAAAAGGAACTTCCCTTTGTTCCTAAATGTGTACTCTTCAGTGGAAAGATTGTTGATGCTGGAGAGAGAGAATGTGGGTTTAAATTCTAACTAATTGGTATTGTGCAGAAAGCTCCTGGCTTGGAGTCAGGAAGCATCAAATTAAAATAGAGCTTCAGAAATTTCCTAGCTAGGTGATCCTAGGCAAGTCACTGTTTGCCTCAGTTTCCTCAACTATAAAGTAAGGAACAGCGCTTACCTTTTGGGGTCATTGTGAGGATCACTTGAGATATTATTTGTGAAATACTCAGCCCAGTGTCTGACATATAGGAGTCACTTAATAAATACTTACTCTTGGCCACTTACTACCTATGGGATGTTAGGAAAATCACAATCTCAGTTTTCTTATCTACAAAACCGAGAGACTGAACTAATGCTTCCAATGTGTCTTCCAATTGTAATCTATGATCCTCTCACTTCATGTAAACATCCTTATGGGACTGTGATCTATTCATAAAGGCAGTTCTTATTGGGTTTTCCATTATCTGGAAGCTCAAATTTTAGGAAGTTATGATTTGATGGGACTATATTGACCTGCAATGCAAATGAAGCTGTTGAAGTGCGGATCATGCACCAACAGATCTTCAATTTGCTGAGATACTCCCTGGGAGAGCTGCTGAATCTCACTCTGGAAACTAAAGCTAACGGCTAAAATCTACTTATTCTCCCTTCTCCTTTAGGGACCAGGAGATTGTTGTGACCTTCCACTAGTCCACTCTGACAACAGAAGTCAATGTAATCAACCTCACAACTTCCCAATGGTGCTTAATGAATATGGAGAGAGGGTTTGACCTTGGCAGCTAATTCACCTATTGGAACCTGGGCGAGGCAAACACAGGGAATTTTCCAGACTTTCCCCGATCAACTTTACAGACCCCAACGCTCACCTCTCTGGCCTCCTCCAATTCCTCCATTAATAGGCAACTAGGAGACTCAGCAGATAAAATGTTGAACTTGAAAACCAGAATTCAATGTCAGCCTCTGACACTTATTAACTGTGTGACGGTGGGCAAGCCACTTACACTCTCTCTGGCTTAGTTTCTCCAGCAGTAGAATAAAAATAAAACATCACCCCCCTCACAGGGCTTTGTAAAGATCAAAAAAGGGAACATATATAATACTTTGAAAGCCTTAAAGTCCTATATTGGTTTATTATTATTATCATTATTATTAATTAGTGCTAACGTTTCTCACATTCCTCAATCTGGGTTTTCTTTCCTCAGCCCAAGCCTTCCCCCACTTTTTCTTTAGTAACCCTAAACAAAGGGGCAGGGGATGGTCAATGAGCTAAGTGGGAGGAGTAGGATAATTCCCATTATACAGATGAGTACACTGAAGTTCCAAGGGTGAATTGACTTGCCCAAAGTCAAATTAAGGGGTGAAGCAGGGACTGGAACTCAGCTCTTGAAAGGTCAAGCTCAGCCTTTCCTAAAGGTAACAGGAAGGAGGAGACATTTGGTGAGCTGGACCTCTGTTGGTTTCTACAACTCTCTGAGATCCATATTTTCTAAATCAAGAAGAGGACAGAAGGACTTACCTGTATTCAAATCCTGCTTCTGACACATTAAGTAGGTGACCCTGGGCAAGCCTCTTAACCTCTCTGAACCTCAGTTTCCTCATCTGTAAAATGAGGGATCTGGGCTAGTTGGCTTCCAGGGTGGCTAAATCTATGCCCCTAGGACTATGCCCTGAGACAGGGAGGCCGCATCCCTTGTACCTGAGGGTGAAATGTTCAACGCTGGGGCTGGAGGAGGAGGAGGAGGAGTTGGGTGCCAGATAGAGCAGGATGCTTAACACCTCCCCGGGTTTCAGGGGTCGGTCTGGGAGGCGGATGATCAGGTTACTGTCCAGCCGGTGTTCCTGGAGAGCCCGCTTGGGCGGAGGGCGGAAAAGACTGATGCTGCCGATTCGGAGCAGCGGGTACTGGGTGGGGCCCTCGGCCCGGGCTCCTCCCCCGCCCCGGCGGACCCCCTCCCCGCCACAGCCCCCGTTGGCGTCAGGGGAGTGCAGTCTATAGTAGAGCTCGGCCTGCTGGCTTTCCCCGCCGGGCTCGGGCTCCAGGCCTTCCGGAGCCTTGCGCCGGGCCGGGGGCGGTGCGGCCGGAGCGGGCGGTCCGAACCAGGCCAGGGGCAGCTCGGCCCGGACCAGGCAGGTGGCCAGGCCCCCGCTCAGGCGGCAGGAGCTCTTGACTTCGTGGGCGTTGCGGAAGGCGTGCAGGCGGACGCAGGGCAGTCTCTCGGTGGCCCCGAAGTCGTCCCAGTCCCGGCCGGCCACGTAGAACAAGACCTGGGCCACGGGCTGCGAGGCCGGCACGCGGGGGTGCACTATGAAGGCCCGCACCTTCCAGTTGACCGTCAGCCTCTCGGGGATGTCCAGAGTGCTGGCGGGTTGCAGCAGTTCCCGGGCCAGGACCTGGCTGGTGCTGAAGGGCCCCAGGGACACGTTGAGGATGGGCAGCTCCTTCGTCTGGAAAACTACGAAGGGCTCGGAGCGCTGGAGGGCCCCCCCGCCACTGCTGTTGGCTGTCGGCGGCGGCGGCGGCTGCACCTCTCGAAGGAAGAAGGCCAGGCGCGTGTGGGACAGGCGGTAGCTGACGGGCAGCACCGGGGCAGCGGGCGCTTCTGGGGGCATGGGTGTGGCCGGGTGGGCAGAGCGGCCGGAAGCTGGCAAGATAGAACAGGAGAAAGGCAATCAGCGAGCCGCACCCTCCCACCGTCGTCGGCCCCCTTCCCATCCCTCGCCCCCCATTCCCCGACAAATACGTCAAACAAGGTCCCGTCTCCTTGCCCCTGGAGGATCCAAAACAGACTCCGGGGTATTCTTTCAGTCACGAAAAGCATTAGGAGGGGGTGGTATAGCGCAGAGAAAGAGAAGCCGGGAGCCAGGAAAACCTGAATTCAAATGGTCTTTCTTGTACTGACCGGACAAATCATTGAATTTTTGCAAAGCTCTAGGCCAAAGCTGTCGCGACAGAATGTGGAGACTGCGCAAAATTTGGCCACAGTAAAAGGGATCAGATATCCCACCGAGATTTAATTCTTTAAGTAAAAAAACAAACAAGCACATCCATCTCATAAGTATGCAAATTTGTGCTGTCTTTAGCGAATAGTAAAATTATATGTACGCCCGAGAATTGTTTTAAAATACATTTCTTTATGATTTATTATCAGTAAATTTTGATTTGTATATCTGCTTTCTATGCCTATATATTCGGAATCGTGAAAAAATTTTCAAGTGAAAAGGGACCGTGAATGGAAAAAGTTTAAGGAACTATGTTCTAGGCAAGTTTTTTTTTTTTTAAATTTACTTATTTAAAGCTTTTTTATTTAAAATATATATTTATACATATGCATGGGTAATTTTTCAACATTGACCCTTGATAAAACCTTATGTTCCAAAATTTCCCCTCCTTTCCTTTATCCCCTCCCTTAGATGGCAGGCAGTCCAACACATATTAAATACGTTACAATATATCTTAAATCTAATATATGTATACATAGTTATAGTTATCTTGTTGCACAAGAAAAATCGAATCAAGAAAAAAAAACTGAAAAAAAACAAAAAACAAAATGCAAGCAAACAACAACAGAAAGAGTGAAAATGCTATGTTGTGATCCACACTCAGTTCCCACTCTCTGGGTGTAGATAGATGGCTCTCTTCATCACTGGACAATTGGAACTGGTTTGAATCATCTCATTGTTGAAGACAGTCATGTCCATCAGAATTGATCATCATATAGTCTTCTTGCTGCTCTGTATAATGGTCTCCTGGTTCTTAGGCAACCTTTTAAGACTAAATTTCAGAAAAGATGCTCACTTTCACTGGTAGAGCAAATCCCTTCATGGGGGGTGGGGGTGGAAGGTGGGGGGTCGGTTAGGTTGTTTGCCTGGACTAAAGAAATCCCAGAGCCACTCTCTGTCCTATGGAATTATTTTCACTCTAGTTAAACTAATCATTCTCACACCATCAAACTAAGCATACAAGAGATCCTGAGTAATCAGATCTGTGGTGCAAATAGCAGTGATTTAGAGGGTTTGGGTTCCAGTTTTGGCTCAGTCACTTATTCCTTGTGTGACCGAGCCAGATTCAGTGAAGGCTTGATTAATGTTTTCCAGAAATGGTGGAAGATAGCAGGATAAATCCCAGAGAAGCAAAAGAGATTGCCAACACCATGTTCACCGGGAGATTTACAAGAGAAGGTGGGAAGTATTGCTGAGAATGCTGCTTAAAGTATTTTCCAACTATTTACCCGGCATTTCTATTTTAAGTAAATCATCTCCTTTTGCAAGATTTACATAACATATGGCCTATAATTAATGTTATCTGGTTGGTGGGAGAGGTGTTCAGAGAGGGGGAAAATAGGGGTTTTTAAAACAAGTCTAAGAAGATCTGAACTCAAACTGGCCACAAATAGTGAGAGGTAACATAAAGGGGTGTTACACTTACAAATGAACAATTTCATTTTTTTATAAATCCTTCTCCTAAGACTCCAGAATCTTCCTCTCTTTCGGGGCTTCCAGCACTTGGACTTTAAAGCACTAAAAGAAGTGCTTACTTTTACTATCATTTAAGGACAGTGTGGGAAGGCCATTCCCCCATCCCCTCTCCTCCCACTCACTTCCAGCCAGGTAATTCTTAAAGTAGATAGATTTCAGTAGTTCAAATCAGAAAGACCCAAATTTAAGCTGTGAGACCCTGATCAAGTCTTTTAAGCTCTATATTTTATCTTTTATTCCCATTTTACAGCTTCTTCGTATATAAAATGGAGTATTTACTTTATGGGATCCTGAGATCAATTGAGTTAACACAGAAATTTGCAAATTTTAAAGCATTATACGCATGCATACATATGCCACCCAGTTTTTTTTTTCCTAGAATTTGGCCCTTTCACATGATCAGTTTAATGGCCTTTTCCCTTGAGTTGAGGCTTGGCTCTTTGGCAAGGTCAATGAGCATGGGTGGGCAGGAGCAAACGGAAAAGCAATGTTCTCTGAGATGAGAACAGTGGGCGTCCTCATATTTGGGATGACTTGGGAGAGTCTGGGGAAATGGACTTGAGTGGGGGGATCATGAAGGGCATGGAGCCCAATTAGGGACTGAGCCCTATATCCACTATGGCACTCAGCCCAGCGGGCTAAACATCCTGAACATTGGGGCATTTTGCATCAGAGCATGCTGTCTTAAAAACAGGACCTACAAACTAAATATAAAGCAAAGGAGTTGGACTGTGACCTCTTGACTTTAGATTCTAAACTCTAACATGTTCAGAAGAGATGTCTTCATTGTGAGAATAGATGCATCTGAAGCTGGAGTTAGTGTGAGTAGGTCGTGTGTGTGTGTGTGTGTGTGTGTGTGTGTGTGTGTACACAGCAGGTTAGGACAAATGGGGAAGGATATTAAAAAACTTCCAATCTAGGCTGCACTGATAGATGATTTCTTTGTTCAGCTTGACCCTTGTCTCTTGACTGCTACTTTTGGTAACATTTCCAAGGCTGAATTACTTGAATGAAAAACACGTATAAAAGACATGTTCTCTCATTAAATAATTCAACCAACTTTTATTAGTCACCCACTATATCCCTACCCCCAAGAGGCTTAAATCCAGATGAGGGACAGCAAGAACATAACACTTAATAGGATTAATAAATGAAAAATCATCTGTAGAACAAGGAGACATTCTGCTCTCCTCCCTAGTATCCTGATCTGATGCTCAAGTTAGGAACCATTGGGGCAGGACATAAGATTGTTTATCAGGAATGCAGTTCCTCACTACTCAGGTAACTATGATTTTTGCCACCATGGCCATACACACCTTTCCTTAAGTGTGATCTTCCCCCATTAGAAAGTAAGCTATTTGAAGGCAAGAACATTCCTGTCTCCTTGTACTTGTATTCCAAGTACTTAGCACACTGCCTAGAACTAAGGACTTAATACCGATTCTATCTACCTACATTGCTTTCCTTCTCTCTCTCTCTCTCTCTCTCTCTCTCTCTCTCTCTCTCTCTCTCTCTCTCTCTTTCTTCCCATCTATCTCCCTGTCTATCTATCTGTCTATTACAAAGAGTGGGAGTCATAACCTGAGGACCCACAAACCTAATCTCCTTGGGGGCTAAAGGGCACAGCTGTGTAACATAGCAGACACTTCCTGCACATTAGGGACCCTGACATCATACCTGGGGCGATAGAAAGTAGGAGAGAGGAAGTTGTCAGAATCAGTGACCCTTCCCCACTTCATCCACCCACAGGGGATCCTAGAGCTTGCTAAGTGGCACTTAGCTCTCCTTAGCCCCGTCCCCAGTTCCCAGAGCTCTAGTCTGACCATCTGGATGCCTGCCAGGGCCAGTTGAAGGGAGGGAGGAGATGGCCAGATGGAGTTAGATCAGCATGAAGGAAAAAGATGGATAAATATACCTGCTTTGCCCAAGGGTGGAGGAAGAGGTGGGGGATGGCAACACAGGGATGGACCTGAATCTGTGTGTGTGTGTGTGTGTTTGTGTGTGATATCACAGTAAAGAGCACAGGACTAGGAATGAAGAAGCCTAGGTTCAAGTCTCAACTCTTCTACTTACAAGTTGGGAAGGTAGGTGATAATTAGAGAACCTGGCCTAAAATCAAGAAAATGCAAGTTCAAATTTGATTCAGACATTTACAAGCTGTGTGATCCTAAGCAAGTCACTTTACCCTGTCTACCTCAGTTTTCTTATCTGTAAAATGAGCTGGAGAAGTAAAAAGCAAACCACTCCAGTATTCTTGCCAAGAAAAGCCCAAATGGGGTGACAAAGAGTCAGAGGTGACAACAGCCATCTTGGATTACAAAATCACCTTAGTTTCCACTGCATAACAAGGCACTTTCACTTATACTGTCATATTTGATCCTCTCAGCAAGTCTGTGAAGTAGTCGGGACAGATGTGATCATACCCATTGTACAGATAGAAAAACTGGAGGCCCATCATGTGGCATGATTTCACCTTGCTTCCCAAAGCCCTGTCCCAGAGAACAGCAGACTTCTAAATTTAGCCCTATTTATGCCCCCTGCACAGACTTTCAGCATGAAAAAGAGGACAAGACTGGACTGAACTCGGAATGAATAATTACTATTCATCTGCTCTGTACTAGACAGAGGGCTACATCCTGAGGGAAAGAGAAGGAAAACAAAACAATCCCTGCTGAGCTTACACTCTTGGAGGAATAGATGATATGTATACAGAGAATTAGAAAGCAAGCGAGAATGAAAAGGTCCCAATGAAACAGGCTAGGAAATTTCAAGGAGGAAGAGAACAGTTTTATTTGGGGGTGCGATAAAAGGTCCATGGAAGGATAATAGGGGATAAGTGCCTTAGAAGAAGAGGAAGATTTTGCCAAGAGAAAACGGAGGCGTGAAGGACAGATCTGGAGCTTCATGGCGAATGCTCAGGGCCAGGCGAGGCGCACTGATTCTGAGAACAGCTGGCGGGCTAACTTTGTTTATTTGTAGGGAGCATGGAGAGTCCCTCTGGCAGAGTGAATAGAGAACCGGCCTTGGAGCTGGTAAGACTGTCTCTGGCTGGGTGAGCCTGGCTCCATCTCTCTCCGTTCCCAAGGAGGCTGCCCTCACCCTGACTTCTGAGATCCCTGCCAGTTCTGGCTTTGTGACCCTGTCATCAGCCTCAGCCTAATTCACTGGGGATACCCCAATCTTCCTGCATCCAAGCTTGAAGGCGCTTCTCTGCTCCAAAAAATTCTCTTAACCTGTCTCCCTTCTCCATTGGAGCGGTTACCAGTCCCTTAGATTCTCCCTACAAAGGGTCTCTTCCTCCACACTCCCATAAACACTATCCCCATTCCGAGCTCCCCTTGCCCTTCTCAGGAACTGCCTCTTCACGTGGGAGAGGGAAGGGGGAGGAGAGATTGATATATGAAATAGATGGCCATTTCTGGAAAGAGAAATCACTAACAGCTGCCAGGAATCCATGTCTTGGAAGACGTGGCAGGGAAGAAGGAGAATATTCCGCTCATGGAGCAAAGGCTGGGTGATGGGAGAGGGAGGAACCAGTATGGGGAACAGTAGGTGAGTCTGGCTGGAAGGCACAGTCAGAGTCTATTAATTGACTTGCTTGAAGCCATTTGGCCAGATAGTGGTAAAATCAGGTCTTGCAAGTAACATCTTAGAGAAATGTGGTGTAACTGGTCTTGAAACTAAGATCCAAGTTCAAGTTCAGCCTTTCATCCAAAGGGGTTATGGGGCCCCGAGCAAGTCAATTAACCTCTCAATTTTGGAAGCCAGAGGTATCAAGCTCAAATAGAAAGGGAGCCATTAAGCACTTGATTGTTGATCCATATGTAAGGATCCCTGCAGCCACACACTGACTTAAAAATTACACAATAATACCTATTCAATTTTTGTTTATTTTGTTAAATATTTTCCAGTTATATTATAACTTGATTTAGGAGTAGTAGTGGGTGGGGTGAATTTGACAACTCTGCCCTAGACAAGTCTCTAAGACAATTAATGGCAGAGAAGATGCTGACCTTCATTGATAGTTTCCCAGTTTGGAATTCCCCATACTGGTGAAATAAATCACGGGTTCAAACTCTATCCTAAATATGTTTACACTAAGGCAGAAGCCTGAATTGTAAGAACTCTGGAGGTTTCTACCACTTTCTTGGGATAGTTTTGCACCAAACTGGGAAGAGAATCCGGGAATCCCAATTCCCGGCTAGGGCTTGCTAGACTGTTCATCAGCATCCTCGGGTAGAATGTGTGCATAAGCATGTCAGTGTACACTTCTGCGTAGAGTGCCTTGCACACAGTTGGGGCTCTATACAGTTTTTTTTAAATGAATGGAAGGATGAAAGAATGAATGAATAAATGTACACACGTATGTGTGTGTCAGGCTGCGCGCCACTGGGCCCACTCCCTGCATTTCTGCGTAGAACTTCATACAATTGTTCTCCAGTCATCAGGGTGCCTGGAAAGGGCAAAAAGGGAAAGAGCTGGGAAAGAAAAACTCTTTGAATGTTTCATAAGGTCAGATGCGGAGGAGGGAATCAGCCCAGACACAATGAGAGCAGCAGCTGAGAGCGTGTGGCTGCGTGCACCTCAGAGACGCTTGAACCTAGACACCTACAAACACAGAGATATAAACACTCTCTTATCTCTCTTCTCCTTCCATTCCTCTATCTCTGTCTGTCTGTCTCCCCTCTTTCCCTCCTTCTCTCTGTCCTTTCCTCATTTTTCTTTCCCTTCCCTCTGTCTTTCTCTCCCCACATCCTTACCTTTTCTCTTTTTTTCTCCTTTCTTCCTCCTTTCCTATTTTCCTCTCCCTCCCTTCTTTCCTTGATCTCTCTTACACACACACACACACACACACACACCCCACAGACACATTCAAATACACCTCCTTTAGATATAAGGATTACACAGAGAGACTATAATTTTCTTCTCTAGGAACCTTTAAAGATTATATAGTATATATTTAGAGCTGGAAAGGATTCTGAAACTATTTATTCTGACATTTCCTTTCCCCTCCCCCTATTTTATAGATAAAAAAATCCTGAAGTTGGGAGAGGTTGGATGGTTTCCCCATTATAGTCAAGGAAACTGTGGCACTTACAAGCGGGTGACTGGTCCAGGGCCACACAGCAATTAAACAAAATCCAGTTCGTCCTGATTCCAAATCTGCCCTAACCATCGTGCAATCATGCTGCATCTTTTTTGTGTGTGGGGTGGGGTGGGGTGGGGGGAAGAACATAAAGATTTTAATCCAGTTCTGATTCCCAATCCAGCACTATTTCTACAGTGGAGGAGATGCCTCTGATTTTTTTTTTCATCTTTCCCCTCAAGAAAAAGCCATTACCTTTTTCTTAGCACCTAAACTTAGAATAAATACAATCACTTCCTAATTTGAATGTTTTAAGTGTCTTCCTTCTCCAATTCATCCCACACATTGCTGCTAAAGTGATCTTCCAAAACGATCTTCCCACAGCACAAATCAGATGGCTATTCTTCTACTTAATAAACTCCAGTGGTTCCCTATTACCTTTAGAATTAAATACAGGTCCCTCTGTTTGCTCATTTTAAGTTATTCAAGAACTTGGCTTCAAATGACCTTTCAAGCCTCATTATACATTAACAGCATCCAAACTCTAAAGTCCAGCCAAAATGGCAAGAATACTGTTGTTGGTATGAGTTGTTCTATCTCCCCTTTATGTGCCTTCGTATCATCTGTCTCACAGTTCTTCTTCGATGCAATCTCTTCTTACCTCTAAATGCTAGAATCCTTATTTTCTTTCAAGACTCAGTTCATGTTCCAGCTCCTAAAAGCTTTTTTTGAGCCCCCCCAAAATGAGTACCTTCTCTGACGTTATCTTTATTATTTAATTTTTATATTTTATATAAACCTTGTGTCTCTCTTTTCTATCTCTTCATATATCTATAAAGTCTGTATCGATGTCTCTGTCTATATCTCTTTCCATGTCTATGTCTATGTCTATGTCTATGGCCATATCTCTACTTTTAAGCTCCTCGATAGCAGAATGTTTCATCTTAGTCTATTATTTCCAGCTCCTAGCACAGTGCTTAAAATGTAGTAGGTGCTTAGGAAAGGTTGTTTGATAAATTTAAATATGCTTTAGGAAAAAAAAAGAAAAAAATAAATATGCTTTAGGAGCAGTTCAGGTTAGAGACAGGAGGATGACCTTTGGTCCTTGGTAATTTTTGAATCAGAAGGAATTTGATAATTTCTAGATCTCTTTTTAGTTTCCTAAAAGAGTAAGATCATCATGTCACCTTTGTCTTTGACAGTGGTCTATAGCGATTAGTCATAATCAATATTTAAGTAGAAAAAAGGGTTCCCCTTAGGGGGCTTGCAGTTTTACATCAAGAGGCTCCTAGTCTAAAGGGGGAGCTCAGGGAGCTCCCAGTCTGACAGGTGCAGTCTGCCCTCAGGGAACTAACTCCAAGTCTTACAAGTGGACCCAGAGTTCCTTCCCTGTGAGTGTTCCCAGTGTGATAGAAACTGATGATCAATTTCCAGAAAAATGCTCAGACTAAGTGAGTACAAAAGACCACAAGCCTTTTGTTAAAAGTCACCCTAAAACCAAAGTCTTGAGAAAAGATTGGCAGATAAAGTAAAGAGACATGAAATCTTGTAGGGCTTTACTTTGAAAGATGGCTTGTACTAGTGGGTAGAGAGCTGTTCTCAGAACCAGGGTCCTGGGTTCAACCTCAGACACACAATGACTTTCTAATTTTCTCAGACTTTAGAAAGGTTCCAGCTTATATTTGTACAGGATTGGAGTTTGCTCTTCCAATGAAATCACCAATCTATTCTCTGTCCTCATCCCTGTCTCTTCTTTGCAAGAGAACCTTTGGATCAAGATTGGCTCATAGTCATCTTCATTGGACGGGTGATGGTGTGAGCTGATCTTGGTGCATAGATTATGGCTTGGATCAGAGGAGGTTTTGGTAGGGAAAGATTCCTCTAAGTGATTGAGACCATAAGATTGCAGGAAAGGTAATGTGAAAGGAGCTATCTTTTTTTTTCTTAAAACACACTTTATTTTTTTTTATTAAAACTTTTTATTTTTCATAACATATGCGTGGACAATTCTTCAACATTAGTCCTTCCAAAACTTTGTGTTCCAATTTCCTCCCTTTCCCCACACCCTCCCCTAGATGGCAAGTAGTCAAAAACATGTTAAACATGGTAAAAATATACGTTAAATGAAAGGAGCTATCTTTAATCAACAAGCATTTTTTGAGTACCTATTATATGCTAAGCACTGTACTAAATTCTGGGAGGGACACAAAGAATGAAATTCATAAAGGCTTCATATTGAATAGAATTCTTAACTTTTTTCTTTTTTTCCCATCTACTCTTGGTAGTGTCAGTCAATAGACACTTATTAAGCACCTACTACATGCCAGGCATTGTTCCAAGTGCTTAATAGTACTGTAATTTGTTGCCCACATTCCTAACTGAAGGACATGCTAAATTTCACTTAGAAGTTAGTCTCAATAAAAATGTAATTTTTCCCCATTTAAGTTCATGTACTTATCCAGTCTATGGACTTCAGCCTAAGAACCCTGATATGTGGCAACTAATCTGAGTTTTTCCTGATTATTGCCACTACACATATCCCGACCTCCCAAACCAGGTCCCTCTCTTTGGGTTGGCAGAGAATGGGCAGAGAGGAGTCTGCTTCTGGAAAGAATCATAGATTTAAACCATGGATCTAATTTATCCTAAATTCTTCATTTTACAGATGAAGAAACTGAGTCCCAGAGAAGTGAATAAATGTGAATAAAACTTAGCCAAGGTAACAAGGGGCAGAAGTGGTAGAATCTGGATTTGAACCTGTTTCTATATTTGTCTTTGGTGTTCATCACAGTGCCAGACCACATAGTAGGGACTTAAATTAAGTACAAGTGGAGTTGACTCTGCACTGTACTACTGGTACATATAAGTATATATATATATATATATATATATATATATATATATATATATATACTATATAATAGGTGCTTAATACATGCTTATGACTTAAAGCATGTATTAAGCACCTATTATATACCAGGCACTAGGCTAAGTACTAGGGATTCAAACAACAACCAAAACAGGCAACGGCTTCTGAGATGCTGGGGGTCAGATGCAAGCTTGGGAACGAAGGGGAAGAACTAACTAGCTCTGCACTGGGAGGAGAAAGATCCCCATCCCAGGATGAATCATCACTTCCACCAAACTCCACAAATCTCTCTCCAACTATCCCCCCCAACCCTCCTTCCTCCTGAGATCAGAGATGCTCCCTGTCCCAAACAACCCAGCTAACAGCCTGCTCCTCGCCGGGGAGGCTGTAACCTTAAATTATCTCCTCTAATCGCCTGCTATTCCGGCTAATATATTAACTACTTGGTCAAAGCACAGGTCGTCCTAATGTAAGAAGCTATCGGTGGAAGCAGAATTTGCATTCTGTGGCCTGCAGAGAAATCCACTAATTCTTCTAAATTGCCCAGTTCGGAGAAAAACCATCCCTCCACCCCTCCACCCACCTCTCTCCTTCGCCCGCTGACTGAGGAAGGGGGGGGGATGTAATGTTGGGAGAAAAGAGCCTTGATTTCTCAGTCTGATTTTCCGATGGGTTTCTCTAAGCCATCTATGTCCCCTGCTTGGGACTCCAGGTGGCACTGTGAAAAAACTAGCTTTAAGTAACAAGCATTTATTAAGCACCTATTATATGCCAGACACTAGGCTAAGTACTAGGGACTCAAAGAATAACCAAAACAGTTCCTTCCTGGAATGGGCTCTTGGATTTGATGTCTGATTCAAATCTACAACCTTATATTCCCTTTATGATTTTGGAAAGTAACTAGAGTCCCAGCTTTGAGGTTAGAAACCTGGATTCAAATCCTACCCTGTGCTGACCCTGGCTGAGTCACTACCTGAGAGAACCACAAGCCTCAGTCAAAAAATGTGGGAATTGGTCTAGATGGACCCATCTTGCTGCCCCTTTCAGCTCCAGACCAGATCTTTGCTTCCTCTTATAAAATGTCCCCATCCCACATAACCTGTTTATGAGGGGGAATAAGGGGAAGAGGGAAGTCATGAACCAGACTCCATTTTTCAGAGAGAAAATCCCTACTACTTCCTCATTTTCCCTAAACATCTCTCTCTCTCTCTCTCTCTCTCTCTCTCTCTCTCTCTCTCTCTCTCTCTCTCTCTCTCGTTTGTCTCTGTCTTTCTGTCTCCTAGCTTCTATCCTCTCAGTCTCTGTCTATCTGTGTTTCTGTATCTTCCTCTGTCTCTTCTCTCTCTGCTTCTCTCTCTCTCTCTCTCTCTCTCTCTCTCTCTCTCTCTCTCTCTCTCTCTTCTCCTCCTCCTCCTCCTCCTCCTCCTCCTCCTCCTCCTCCTCCTCCTCCTCCTCCTCCTCTCCTCCCTCCTCTTCCTCCTCCTCCTCTTTGTCTCTCTGTCTCTCTCTGCTTTTCTCTCTGTCTCTCTTCCCCTCTCTGTTTCTTTTCCTCTCTCTGTCTCTCCTCTGCCTCTCTCTCTGTCTCTATCTTCTATGTATGTATATATTTTCTTTCTTTTTCTTTTCTTTTAAAAAAGTTTTTATTCTCAACACCTAGTAAAGCACTCGACACATGAGAGGTGCTTTAAAATGCCTGCTTATTGATTGATTAGAGGTAGATCATGCAAATATTAGAACAGCCAGGGGACAAAGTGGATATAAAATGCTGGGTCTAGAGTCATCACGCTTAATCTTCCTGAATATAAATGTGACCTCAGACACTTCCTAGCTGTGTGACCCTAGACAAGTCATTCCATTCTGCCTCAGTTTCCTTATTTGTAAAATGAGCTGGAGAAAGAAACGGCAAATTCCTCCAATGTCATTACCAAGAAAACTTCAAATGGGGATAGAGAGTGGGATACTAACTGAACAACAATGCCAATATTATTATCCCCATTTTACAGAAGAGGAAAAGGAGAATCAGACAAAATGACAGACCTAAGATCACAGAGCTCTGAATTCTGCTGCCTCAAACATGAAGAGTGAGTCATTCTCATGGTATTGAGCAGTGGGACAAACCCCCTCTGCCTTCTGCCCTCCTAACTGTCCTGAATGAGAAGGGCTGGACTAGTGCTTTCTGGGAGGATGGGCAGCACACGCTGGCTGACTAGACAGAAGAGAAGGGTGGTTCTGTCCTTTTTAGGGGGCCCCATTGCGTGTATAGAGGCTCAGGCAGGGACCTGGAGATAGCCAATGTCTGGACAAGCTCATAGCTTTTGAGATGCTCGGTCACTGATCCACTAAGAATACCTCTTCTCTTCCCCGCCTCAGAATGAGAAATGGCCACTTCTCCATGAGCCAGATTCCAATGCAGACATTTGAGTAGTTGAGACCATAAACCTCCTTGTTTTAGAGACAATCCTGCGGTATTTATAGTTATTTGGCAGTGTTTGGTGTTGAGGGGTGGACCCAGTAGGGGATTAAAAATCTGTCAGGAGATTTCCTTTTTTTTAAGTGGGTACTCAAGATCCAGAACAGACAATTTACATATACACAAGATCCCTGAATTCAGATCTGTTGGGTAATCTTGGACAAGACATACACTCTCTCTGGTCTTCCCTTTCCTCCTCTTCCAAATAAAAGCAACAGATTAAATAGTCATTAAGTTCCCTTCAGTCTCTAATAGTCTGTTAGCCTAAGTAAGTCTATAATTTACTTCCCTTCCTGAGCTTCAGTTTACCTATCTATAAAATTGGGGAGGAGAGGAGATTGGTGGTGGTAAACCAACAAAGAGTTTTGGCCTTGGAGTTGGAAAGATCTGAGTTCACATACTATTTCAGATACTTACTAGCTATATGGGCCTGTGGAAGTCACTCGAATAAATGTCTCTTAGGATCTGTTTTCCCATCCATGAAAATGGGGAATTGAACTAACGAGCTCCAAGAAGCTTTGTGGTTTTATATCTGTGATCTTGTGGTTCTTCAGGTAGAGGAGGGGACAGGGGATGGGCTCGAGAGTCAGAACTCCCAGATTTCTATGCTGTTACTTCTACTGGCCAGTTTTGTAGATTATTTTCCAATCTACAACATGGGGGTATGACTTCATCAGATAAAGGGATGTGATATAACCCCCTCACTCTGATTACAGAACAGGAGGAGGATTCCACTTGCTTAGAATGCCCTCTTATTCTGCTTCTTCCACTTTGCCAAACTCTATCTAACCTTCAATGCTCTGCTAAAATCTCCTCTGCTTCATGATGCCAGTGGGATAGTTTTTTCATTTCATTTGAGACTTCCACCTGAAAACCCTTTGCTGCCAGTGGGCTGAGGCCACAGGCAGAGAGAGAAGGGAGAAGGAAAGGGGATGGCAGGAGTGTGAAAGAGAGAAGGGGAGGAAAGAAAAGGGGATGGCAGGAGTGTGAAAGAGAGGAAGGGAGGAAGGAAAAGGGGATGGTAGGAGTGGGAATCGCCCACTTTTATGAGTTCTAATGATGATCAGATGCTTTGTTTCTTTCCCACTAATTGCCCCCAAATTAAAACTAATCACTTGCAATTAAAAAAAATTCTCATTAGAGTTTTGTTTTGCTTGAAGGCAATCAGCACTGTAAGTGACCAAGGAAGGAGGTACAGGAGGGGAGGGTTGCCTAGGAAAGGGGTGTGTATTCAGGGGCAAGGGAGGATGTCAGGGGCTAACAAAGGAGGCACCAGAACTTTGCTTAATGTGCTTGGAGATCTTCAAGAGGATAGAGCAATAAAGCGTCTTGGGCATGTGATCAATAACACATAATAACAATGATCTATAGCATTAATGAGGATGATGGATATTAATGGTGGTGAGCAATAAGAATAAGATTGATGATAGATGATGGTAATGATAACAGTGATCAATGAAATGAGGCATAATGATGATATAGACTCAGTATTAGTATCTGATCAACAGCTTCCTCCTGTGTCTCCAGGGTCCTCCCTAGGAGGAGGAGGAGGGAGTTCAGGGATAAATATGCCCAGACATAGAAGAAACTAGGTGGCACAATGCCAGACCTGGAGTCAGGAAGCCCTGAGTTCAAACCCAGCCTTAGATACTTACTAGCTATGTGACGTTGGGCAAACCATTTAATTCAGTTTGCCTCAATTTCCTCATTTGTAAAATGAGCTGGAGAAGGAAATGGCAAACCACTCTAGTATCCCTTCCAAGAAAACCTCAACTGGGGTCACTGAAACTACTGAACAACAACAATGGCCAGACACAGTTATTAGTGGGGCAACTAAAGCAGAGAGGATATCATGACATTAAAGACATTAAAACTATAGGTTTAGTGCAGGAAGGGCTGCCTAGCCTAATTTCCTTACTTAACAGATGATGGTCCTGAGGTTAAAATACTTATCCAAGGTCACACTCATTCCTAGGTCCACAGGTTCAAGACCAAGTAATGTTTCCACTATATCTCATGGTATGGTAGAAAGGCCACTGACTTGGGAATCAAAATCTAGGTTCAAGTCTACTTCCAGCAGCTGTCACTGATATGTAGGTATAATCCTGGGATGGGTATTTTTTGAGGCAATTAGTGTTAAGGCTTGCTCAGGGTCACACAGCTAGTAAGTGCCTGAGGCCCCATTTGAGCTCAGATCCTCCTGATTCCAGGGCTGATACTCTATTCCAGTGTTCCTCAAACTTTTGTTCTCAATATCTTTATCCTATTAAAAATGATTGAGGATCTGTCCAAAGAGTTTTTGTTTATGTGGTTTATAGTTAGAGATATTGATCACATTAAAAATAAAAACTAATTATGAATTTGTAGACTCTCTGAAAGGATTTCAGAGATTCCCAGGATGCTCTGGACCAGACTTTGAGAACCACTGCTTATTCACTGAGCTACCTAGCTGCCTCTGGGATAGGTAACCTTGCAACTGTCCTATGACCAGCTCTGACTATAATCCTTCAGAGAAGTGAACTTGACTTTCAGAAGGTCCAAAGTCTCTGCTGAGCAAGAACGGAGCCCCCTTGATGGCCGCATCTACACATCTGGGCAGTCTAGCACCATGGCGACAGATGCCCGAGAAGCATCCAGGGGACAAGGGCGGGACATGCCCTACTGGGTTCCCTGACCAGAGGCAACAAGAACACAAGGATAAACATGTCGTGGAGAATGGCTTCTGCTGAGCCAATCCTATTTGACCCATGGAGTCTTTGAGGGTCTGTGTGGAACATGGAACAGTCCTGTCCGGCTCAGCCACAGAGAGGAAGAATCAGGAAGAAGAATCAGACTTGGAATGGATCTTATTGGTCAACGATTCCAATTCCCTCCATTTTATGGATGTGGAAACTGAGACCCAAATGGGGGAGATGAATTTCCTGTGGTCACATAGGTAGAAAGTGTCAGATTTAGGAACTGGACTCCTCATCTTTGAAATGGAGATAAATAATAGCCCCTCTCCCTACGAGGGTTGTTTTGAGGATCAAATGAGATAAGTAAAATAAAGTGCTTAGCAAAGTGCCCCCGGTGAGTGCTGTGCTATATAGCAAGCACCATATAAATGCTAGATATTAAGTTACAGTTATCTGAGAAAGAATTGGTTGGCTCAGGAGGAGGCGTGTAAGCTACGGCTAAAGGTCTTCAGGTGAAGACTGCATGATCATTTGTTTGGGAAGTTGTAGAAGGGATTTTAGGTCAATTTAATTCACTTCGAGGAGCGTTTATTATCATCAGATATCATTAGGGTCAGTGTTAGCCTTTGGTGTGTGTCAAGGACCCTGTTAGCTGTCTGATGAAGCTTAGAGACTCTTTCTCAAAGTCATGTTTTAAATGTGTGAAATGACTAAGTATGGGGATGCTCCACTGGAGCCCCAGCTAAGGGAAGGCTGAAGCTGTGGATCACCTAAACTGGGGAAGTCTCAGCCAAAGAGGGTTAAACTGATTGGGATTAAACCTGGAGCCTCTAGGCCACAGAGGGCGTGTGTCTGGGTGGGAGGCTGGCGCGGGAGGGACCACCTGGTAGGTTAGGGAAGGGCCAACCAGCTCAGATTGGAAATGACATAGATCGAAGCAGTGTGATCAGGCCTGCAAGTGGTCCATGTACCAACGCCTGTCAGGACTAGACAAGCTGATCAAGGAAAAACCTCCAAAAAATAAAAAGGCAAATAAATGAATGGATGAGTAAAATAAGTTACATAGAATTACAAAGGAAGAACAATTATAGTGAAATCCAGTTATCAAAACTTTCTTTAACTCTTTGTCTCTGTCTCTAACTCCTCTCCCCTCTGTCTCTGTTTCTTTGTCTCTGTGTTTCTCTCTCTCTTTGTCTGTCTGTCTGTCTCTCTTTTCTGTCTCTGTCTTTCTCTGTCTCTCTCTGCTCTGTCCTCTGTTTCTCTCTCTCTCTCTTTCCTCCCTCCCTCTGTCTCTCTGTGTGTCTCTGTCTCTGTCTCTTTATCTCCTTTCTATCTCTGTCTGTCTCCCTGTGTCTCTGTCTCTCTGTTGTTTCTCTCTCTGTCTCTGTCTCTCTCTTAAACCGTATTCACGGACAACTCCTGAAAAGGGAAGTTTCCTCTATCCCTTCCAGCTCTGACCTTGTATGTCTTGTGACTCCTTCCCCCTTGGCTTCTGGACACACACAATTCCTTCTAAGGGGCAGGTCTGGCAATCATCAGTAACGACCACATCTTTTTTCTTGATCAAGTATAATGACTTGATGGCATAGGTAGAAATAAAGTGTACAGAGAGTGGAGAGCGAGTGCTGATTTCTGATCAGGAGGACCTGGATTCAAATCCTGCTCAGATACTTACTAGCTTTATCACTCTGGGTAAGTCACTTTGGGCTCAGTTCCCTGACCTGTAAAATGAGGTGTTAAGCAAGGTTCCTTCCAGCTCTAAATCTCTGCTTCTTTCCCCCAAATTAAATTGAATCAGGCTCCCTTCCCAAGCCCATGATTCAGCTGGCTATATTGCCTTCTTTGCTGTGATAAGACCAACTCAACAATACTATCGATCCGCCCCTGCTCTCCAGGGGGAAAATAAAATATAACTGACATTTGATTGTCTAGCAGTGACATCCCCATCCAGACCTGAATCACCCCACCGGCTCACAAGGCACATGTTTAGGGACCACCAAGGTGAGCCAGAAGCAATTCAGTTAGCTTGGGTCTTCTCCTAGGTGGAGAAATGGGAAAGCAGGAAGCTGAGCAATTCTCCTTACTCTGCCGGTGTCCCGGAGGGCAGACTCATTCACCTGGAGCCTTTGGCCAAGGCATGGGATGGGAGCATAGTGAAGCAACAGCTATAATAGCTAAAATGGGGAGCTTGGTCCTTTGAATGCAGAACTCCCTAGGGGCTGGGCAGATACTCTGGCTCATTGTGGGAGCTTAGTCCTAACAAGGATGGCCGTGAGAAAGTGAGAAAGACTGGTCTGTATCCCTGGGGCCCATCCAAAAGGACTGGTGATTGAATCAGGAGGTCTCACTTGTCCAGGTTTAAGAAGAACAGAAAAGTTCCCTTTCTTTTTGGCTTCTGGCTGCTTTCCTCTGGAATTCCAGGGAGTTAGGGGACCCTCCCAAAGGATAATGGTAGAATGAAATAAGTGTTTATTGAGCACCTACTATATGTCAGGCCAAAAGAGGAATGGAATATGGGTTTCTTAAGCACCTACTATGTGTCGGAATAATGGTGGAATAGATTGTGTTCATTAAGCTCCTACTATGTGTCAGAATAACGGTGAAATAGAATAAATGTTTATTTATTAAGCACCTATTATGTGTACAGTGTTAAATCTTTTTCAAATATTATCTCACATGATCCTCACAACAACCTAGGGAGATAATTACTATTCATATCCCCATTTTCCACTTGAGGAAATTGAGGCAAATAGATGTTAAGTGACTTGATTAGTTACTAGGTATCTGAGATGGTATTTGAATTTAAGTTTTCCTGATTACAGGCTCAGTGCTCCGTCCACTGGGGCACCTAGCTGGTGGAAAGGGACAGAGAATAATAATCCACTTTCTTGACCCATCAGAGACCCTCCTGGGAATTTTGTAGGAATTGAAAAGCTTTCCTTATCTCAGGGTTCTTCCTGGTTATTTGAATCAAAGTGGAGGAATGAGACATACTACTACTGGGCAGAAAGGGAGAAACACAGGGTCCAGTTTAGAAGCAATAAGTTTCCCATCACTCATTCCCTTCCATTCCCTGATGGTCTCAGAGTTCCCCTTCTTAAGTATGAGCTCCATCCTTTCAAAGAATCCTGGGGAATATTCATCTGGGGAAATCTGAGGCCCAGAGACAGAAAGTCATTTTCCCAAGGTCATGCAGTGAATCGGCAGAGAAATTAATGAGGGTATGGAGCTGACTCTGGAAGACTTCTCTGCAGAGAAAGGAGGAGCTGCAATGAAGCAATTGGGCATATTGGAAAGAGCTGATTCAGGAGTCTCCGAGGACCTGGGTTCAAATGCCATCTCAGATATTTATCACTTGTGTGACCTTGACCATATCCCTTGAATGGGTCTCAGTTTAGTCATTTGTAAAATGGACTCCCTTTCTAGATCGGGGATCCAATACTTCAGGCTATGTATGATTCCTTTCCCACCTCATTCTTGGATGGATTTGGTGAGATGGAATCCATACCTTTTAGAATTTGGACAGGCTATATAGGAATGGTGGCAAAAGAAGGAACCTCCCCAAAATCTGAACCAATAGAGCATTAAGAAGATAATTTCCCCAATCCAAGACCTCTCCCCATTATCTTTCTGATGTTCCCACTGATGTTAGGAAAATTTCCCTTTAATTGGAAGCCTTCCCTGAAGATGTTTTTAAGAATATGAGGCAGCTGGGTGGTGCAGTGGGTTTGGAGTCAGGAACACTCATTTTCCTGAGTTCAAATCCAGTAGCAACATGACTTGCAGGACAAATCACTTCATCCCTATTTGCCTTAAATCCCCCAGAGGAGGGAATGGCAAACCACTCTAGTATCCTTGCCAAGAAAGCCCCTTGCCAGCGCTGACTAGCTGCGGCCGACTGAATAAAAACATCCCTTTGGGCTTGTGGACATGTTGTTCCCAAGTCAGTTCCGTGCATGCATTTGTCTGTGGGTCCCGCTTCAATCAATCAAACCCTGCATTTTGCTGGGCTCACGAGAGGCTTATGAAAGTGAAAACAGTTCCTGCCCTCAAGGAGCTTACAGTCATCTGGGAAAACCAAATTCACCTTTGAGGGAAATAGCTGCCATGGGGAGAGGGGTAGGGAAGCCCACTGAAGGAGAGTCTTGAGCTGAGTTCTGAAAGAAATCAGAAACTTCCGATAGTCTAAGGCCCAAAGTGATAGAGCTATTCGTCTCCTCCCACTGGGAATTTTCTAAGGACAGGGGCTGTCCCCCCACTCAGTGGGGAGCTCTTAGGAGACAAAGACTATCTCTCCATCTTGAGCTGCAGTTCCTCGAGGGCAGGGTCAGCTAGGTTTCCCCCCTTTCCACCCAGCCTCAGACTACTAGCTCCCCTCCCCTCCCTCACCCCCTTCCTACCTTTTAATACAATTCTCCCTTTGGTGGCCCCCACAATGCCCCACGGTTCCGTGCCAAGTTTATATATAGGCCTGCAGTATAGAAAGGTAGAGGAGGGAGGGAGCCAGCACTGGATATATCACACACAGGCTGCGTATAAATCCAAACGAGCCCGGCCCCATCCCACAGCTAGCAGCAAGGAAAATGAAATGGTGTTTCTTCCTAAAGGCCCAGAATGGCAGGAATAAAGCCGGGAGCCAGAGATCCCCAGGCCAGGGTCCCCCTCCCCCATGGCAGCATCATTCCCGAGCTGGCTTGGCAGGTCATAAATCCAGTAGATGCGACTTCCCGGCACCACAATCCCCTCCCCATCCCCCCATCCTGGACTATAAAATAAAATGCCGTAATCAGTTGACTGGGTGGTGAAATAATTCCCCTGGAAATTCTGAAGGATCTCAGGTTTCATCTGCAGGGGCACTCCCGCCACTCATGTGGCCAGAAACGCCTCCTGGACATGGCGACTCCCTACTGCAAGCATCCTGTCTAAAAGACAGAAGGTGGGGCAGGCTGAACCCCTTTCCCTCCCCAAGGGCCCCCTTTGCTCTATATGCAGTGGAAAGAGACGCAGATCAGGAGCCGGGGGAATTGCGTTCTGTTCCTGGTTTTGTCCTTGCTGCCCATTTGGATGAATCTGGGCAACTCGCTTCCCGGGGCTTTTAGAAAGAGATGGGACAAGATCAGGAGTTCTTAATCTGGTGGCTGAATTTTTTTTTAATAACTCTTTTAGCATCATGTTTTTTTTTTTTCTTGTAAATTTGTATTTTTTATGCATTGAAAAAGGCGATGAGCAGGGATTTGTGGATCCCATTAAACTGACATCATCTTTAATAAACACACATATATACATCATCATCATCATCAACAACAACAATGTTAAGGTTCCTGGTCCTACATGGTCTCTAGCAGTCTTTGGCCACTTTTCTAGGTCATCCACCTTGCCCATGTGAATGCTCACTGGCCCCTTCTCCTTCTGCTTTTTGGCAGGGATATTTCAATCTTATCTTCCTCCATGATACTGGGAGTTCTCCAAGGGCAAGAAGAATATTTCTTAGAATCATGGAACATTGGGGCAGCTAGGTGGTGCAATGGATAGAGCAGCAGCTTTGAAGTCAGAAGGACCTGAGTTTAAACCTGGTCTCAGACACTTAACATGTCCTAGCTGTGTGACTTATTCTTCTCACTTGCCCCAAAAGAGAGAGAGAGAAGAGGAAAGGAGAGGAGAGGAGAGGAGAGGAGAGGGAGAGGAGAGGGAGAGGACAAGAACATTACAAAGGAGGAATTTTGTATAATCCAATTATGTGTCAGATTAACAAACTCAGATCAGAGGGGGAAGAGACTTTGTCCTAAGTCATTCAAAAAATTAATACCTGGGCTAAAACCTGTATGGAATCAGGTTGAATGGGATGACTTCTGCCTGGCATGGGGAAGATGTAAGCGTCACCTGAAGTATTTCGAGCCCTGAAATGCAAGTGAATTGGATTTAGGTGAGGAAGGCTGTGCAAGGTCACCTGCCTCATCTGGGGCCAGTGGCCAGATAGAGATCAGGACACCTGGAGATGGCCCTGGACGAAAAGGGAGACTTTGGCCTTTTAAAGCTAAAATCTAAAAACAAGTCTCAATCTGACTGAGGTTGCACCCATTCAGTGATTAAGGCTAGGTAACAACTGAGGCAAAGAATCTCCTCTTTCACCTAAGAGTGAAATTCAGATTCAAAGAATCTGAATGAATGAATGAATAAATGAATCTGGGAGGGGAAGACCCTCAGGATTTCTGGCCAAAGCAGAAATGACTGCTATTTACATTCAGTCTGAGTCAATGGAAGAAGAATCATGGAGTAGTGGATAGGGAGAAGGTCTTGGTGTCCGGAATGCCAGCTGGATGTGCAATGGACAGAGTGACAGACTATGGAGTTAGAGACACCTGTGTTCAAATTCTTCCTCAGGTACTTACTAGCTGTATGACCTTGCACAAATAACTTCTGCTTGCCTCAGTATTCTCATATGCAAGGATAATAATAGCACCTATCAAATGAGATAAGATTTATAAAGTATTTAGTAAAACATAGTGATATAAAATTGCTAATTATCGCTGTAATTATATTAATCCTCCTTCTACTACTTCCTCCATCACTACTACCACTCTCCTCCTATTCCTTCAATTACTGTTATTTACTACTACTACTACTGCTACTGATATTTCTACTACGATTATTGCTACTACTACTACCACTATTACTATTACTATTACTGTTACTACTACTACTATTAATGCTACTACTACTATTGCTACTGCTTCTATTACTACTATTACTGCTACTACTACTACTATTACCACTATTACTGTTATTACTACTACTGCTACTACTACTATTACTACTACTATTGCTACTGCTGCTGCTATTACTACTACTATTGCTGTTATTATTATTACTGCTATTGTTACTACTACTGTTGCTACTGCCATTACTACTACTACTACTACTACTGCTGCTACTGCTACTACTGCCACTGTTATTACTGTTACTACTATTACTGCTGCTGCTACTATTACTGTTGCTACTGCTATTACTACTGTTGCTACTGCTATTACTACTACTATTATTATTACTTCTACTACTGCTACTAGTGCTGCTGCTGCTGCTACTGCTGCTGCTGCTACTACTGCTATTACTATTACTACTACTACTACTGCTATTACTATTACAACTACTACTGCTACTGTTACTACTACTACTATTACTGCTACTGCTATTGTTACTACTGTTACTACTATTACTGCTGCTACTACTATTATTACTATTACTACCACTGCTGCTGCTACTATTCCTATTCCTATTCCTACTGCTACTCCTACTCCTACTATTATTATTACTACTGCTACTACTATTACTGCTACTACCACTACTATTACTACTGCTGCTACTACCAGTCTATTATTACTATTACTACTACTTCTACTACTGCTACTACTATTACTGCTACTGCTATTACTATTACGACTATTATGGCTACTACTACTACTACTACTACTACTATTACTTCTCCTACTCCTACTGCTACTCCTAGTACTATTACTGCTACTCCTACTATTACTATTACTGCTACTATTACTACTACTACTGCTGCTGCTGCTGTTGCTGCTTCTACTACTGCTATTACTACTACTAATGCTACTGCTATTAGTACTACTACTGCTACTATTAATGCTACTGCTACTACTGCTATTACTACTACTACTACTACTGCTACTGCTACTGCTGCTACTATTACTACTACAATTACCACTGCTACTGTTACTACTACCCCTACTACTGTTACTACTACTACTATTACTGCTACTGCTATTACTACTACTACTACTATTGCTACTGGTATTACTACTACTACTACTATTACTGCCATTGCTATTACTACTACTACTGCTACTACTACTATCACTATTACTCCTACTGCTATTACTGCTACTGCTATTACTACTACTACTATTAATGCTACTACTGCCACTGTTATTATTGCTACTGCTATTACTACTACTATTACTGCTAGTACTACTACTATTACTACCACTACTGCTACTGCTACTGCTATTGCTACTATTACTATTACTATCACTACTACTATTATTACCATTGCTACTACTCTATTATTACTATTACTACTACTACTATTACCATTGCTACACTACTATTACTACTAATACTATTATTGCTATTACTACTACTACTACTACTATTACTACTACCACTACCACTACTGCTGCTGCTACTACTACTATTACTACTACTACTGCTACTGCTACTGCTACTGCTACTACTACTACCTGGGTTACCATACATAAGTCAATCAAGTGACTAAGACTTTTCAGTTACAGTTGAATTGTTTGTCTGTAACTGGGCGGAGACTCTTACCTTTATGAAATAACGGATTTTGACCCTCTCACTTAAACAAATTGAAACAATTCACAAAAGACCATAGGCTGTGTTTTGAGGGACACGGTGCCCAAAATGAGGGAAGTAGATGTTCTGGTTGGTCCATATCTATAGTATTTATTCAATTTGGGGCACCACACTTTAGGAGTGGCCTGACCAGCTGGAATAGGTCTAGAAGAACTCAATGATGATGACGAGAATGAAGGAGACCAGGTCATTTTAAGATCAGTTGAAACAATTGGGGAAGTTTATATCAAAGAGGTGGCTCTAAGGTGACGTGGCTATCTTTAGATAACTGAAAGACTATTGCCTGAATAAGGAATTAGATTTGTTCTGTTTGACCATAAAGGGCAGCAGTAGGGATAATCAATTCATCCATCTATCAATAAACATTAATTAAGCACCTACTGTGTGCCAAGTGTTTTGTTAAGCACTTTCTAAGCTATTTTATAATGGGGGAACTACTGCAGAGATGTGGAATGTAGGCTGTATGCAAGGAAAACCTCCCTAACAATTAGAGCTCTCTAAAAACATTGCTGTCTTGAGAAATAGTGGGTTCTCCCTCTGGGATTTTTGAGCAGAGGCTAGCTCAATCAATTGACATTTATTAAACACCTATTATGTGCCAGGCACTATGCTAAATGCTGGCTTTCTACCTTGGAAAGAATTATTAGTTAAATATGTTTTGGAGTAAACAGTCTCTAGAAATCCTTCTGGTTTGGAAGTGCTTGGGAATTTCTATCATTACACAATCTGATTTAGGGGGCTCATATCCCAGTCTTTTATTTAAAACCCCCTTTAGAATCATGAGTTCTAAAGACAGAAGTGATCTCAGAAACCTTCAGTTTTCAGATGAGATATAGAAATATTAAGCCTGGAGTCACACGGCTAGCACATATTTGTGATGGGATTTGAGCCCATGCCCCTCTTCCCTATACTACACTGCTTCTTCCAAGTAAGGAACTTGCAGCCTGTGGTTCAGGGCTCCTGCAAACCCCTTTCCAAAGCTATTGAAAGTTCTCTTCCTTCTCTCTTGCTCTCTCTCTGGCTCCCCACTTCATTCCCCCAGAGAAGTTGATAATTCTTTATTCTCAAGCTGTTCCTTGGCTTGGAGGATCAACATGGCCCAAGATTGTAGTACTCATGTTCAGGGAACCTTGGAATGCATCTTCTCCCTCCCACATTACCCGAAAAACATGGGAAGGTGGAGGAGGCTGGGCAGAAGGTGCCCCACCCACCTCCATTTGCTTTCATCCGGCAGTGAAGGGGAGGACTTGACCGTGACTCATAGCCTTTGGAAATGAGAAGAGAAGAAAGATGGGGAGAGGAGCACACATTCACATACAAAAAGAACTGGTAAGCCAAATATAAGACAGCCTTCACCTCCACGAGCCAACCGGTCCATCTCCAGACACCAGCTGAGCCCAGAACTCTAGGGAACAGTGTGCCTTCGTGGTTCAGGCTACCTGGGGTGCATGGTGGGGGAGATGGGGAGAGATGATGCAGAAGACTTAAAAGAGAAAGACTCACTGGTTCTATTTCTGCCCACTTCTACATGGGAGAATCTGGTCTAGGGAAGTACCTGTTTGAGGCAGCCCCGGGGGAGCATAATTAGCAAGGCCTTCATTAGTTAACAGGGGTGTTTCTTAGCAAATGATGCTGTCACTAGACTCACCTCTCACCTTGCTACTTCTTGTGGAAATGCTAATTAGCTTTTAAATAAGGAGCTGATGGAAGTGGGAAAGGAGGCAGAAGGGGATGGGGGAAGGGTTGCTTCTTCATGAATGGAAAGGCCAGATACATCTTCAAAATACCCAGTTATCTCAGGTCTGGACTTGGAGACTTGGAGTTCCGTTGGACTGGGTCCTGAGTCCCCTCAGGATCACCGGGGATGGAAGTTAGGTTACTCTGGGATTATGAGGAAGGCTTTTCCTTCAGAGGATGATGGTGGGGGGATGAGGTTGTAGGAGGGCTTTCAGCTACATCCGGTCTCTGAGATTCTCGCATGATGCATGAAAAGGAGGAAAGGGAGGCAGGAAAGAGAAGGAAGAAAAACCTTGTTTCTGACCTTAGGGAGCTCCCGGTTGGATGGGGAAGGCTTCTTGGATTGGCACATAAAGTCCCTGCCCTCCCAGTCTGAGGAGGCACTTCATTTCTTCCCTCATCTTGAGTAGAAATTAGTCCCTGCCTAGGAAGGTGGGCAATCTGAGCAGGGGATGCTGGACTCCGTCCTCAGGGCACTCTCAGTCTGATGGAGGGGGTAAGACTCAGTCACCAGCTTCAGTAGCCACATCTCCTCCACTATAGGTGTTGGCATTTCAGGCCAGGTCACTACTGAATGGCTGCAGACCTGGCCAGGGGCCATGACAGCGACAGTGGAAGCCCCTGTTCTGTGTAGTTCCTGCCCTATCTTTGCGGAGCAGGAAACAAACAGCAATGTTAGCGCAGGGAGAGGGTCTGAGCAAACGCTGATTGGCAGACGACTGAGGGGTCAGGGAGAATGATGCTGGCTGGGGGAGCGTGCCATCGCTGACAGACCAAGGCTGGAGAAAGGAAGAGCTGGTTCATCTAACCCCAAATAGCCAAGAGAGCAAGCTGCAAGGCATCCTCCCCTGCAGATCACACCTCAGGGTATAAGGGTTAGCAGCGGTCTCCATCTGTGCCTCATGTGGCTTCTTGGGACAGAAGCCCAATCTGTCCATTGGGCTCAGCCATTTTCCCTCCAGCTGAGCCTTTCTTCTCCAGCACCCCTTCCCCTTATCCTGTCTTCCTCTACCTGCCCAATCTCTGGGGGTGAGCAGAGGGTGGGTTCTAGGGCAGTAGAAGTAGATAACAGAGGAAATATAATTACTTATCCCAGCTTTCACACCCATCCACAAAGTCAAATTCCCCTCCACTGGAATTTCCCTGTCCTCCCCCCAAATACACAACCCTCACCTCCAATTAGCCATGGCTCCAGTTGACACTCACTGAAATATAACTGCGCAAGCTCATAGCCCTTGGATAGACATGTCCACCTCCCCCCAAATACAGAGCTCTACCTATATTCCCACTCCTGTTCCTGACCGTGGAGAATGATTTCCATATATACATACACTCCCACATGATGTTGGACAAATTATTATCCCCTTTCTGTTCTTCAGTTTCCATTTTGCTAAAAAGAGGGGGCTGGATTAGAGGAACTCTAAAGCTATAATCTTTTGCATCCTTCTCTTCTCACTATAACCAGGATCAGATTTCCCCCTTTCTGCCTCCCATGGGCGAGGGGTTGAGCGAGGGGTTGGGCGAGGGTGGGGAGCCGGTCGAGCTCCTTTTCCAGGGCCACACAATCCAGACACCAAGAAGCCCCGTCTGCCCTGTCTGGAGGCATCTGACTAGAGGGCTTGGTCAGGGAGAGGTGGGGGCTTGGAATTGAGGGTTCCAGGCAGCAGAGGTCTCAATCACAGGCTCACCCTGGCCCCCACCGCCTGCCCTCTCAGTGATTTGGAGCCGAGTTGTCTGGGTCGCTCCTGATGATGGAGAAAATGTACCAGGTGTCTGTCCAGCCTGCCCGGCCCCCCTCCCTTCTCCTCAGCCACTGGACTCTTGTCTTTGTCTCTGGCAAGTCCTTAATGTAGGTCAGAGGAAGGCAAGAGATTACCATTGCTTGACATCTTGTGTGTGTGTGTGTGTGTATGTGTGTGTGTGTGTGTCTGTTGCTCATCCCACAGCTGCTTTTGGGTTTAGTCCCTGATTAACTCTTTTTCATACAGGCTGTCTCCCAGGCTCAGGGGAGGGCTCCTGGCCGACGTTAGCTTCTAGGACAGGTGCCTATAGCAACCTCCCTGTGTCCCCCCTCACACCCAGCTGGGAAGCCTCCTCCACTGCTGGCACTAGAGCCCATTATCACAGCGCTTTACAGTTTACCATAAACCTGTGAGGTTATTGGACTACGAGATGTTCCCCAAACTCTACGTGACATCTCCCGCCTCCATGGATTCACAAACTGAGCCTTGTGCATGATAGACACTCCCTCCCCAGCTGCCTTCCTGGACCATAGTACTTTTCCTTCCAGGCTCAGTTTAGGTTCTGTCTCTTCTGGGAAGTCCCCCATGATTTCCCGCCCAATATCTCCTCGCCCCCAATTCCTCCAGCTCGCCCCCTCGTCCCTGTGTCCCACAGAAACCCTTGTCTTCTCTTTACATTGTCCCTTCTCCTCTCTCCTTGCTCTACATGTATTGGGATTCAGATCCTAACCTCTCATAGAACTTCAAGCTTCTTGAGGGTAGAGACTGTTGTTTTTTGCTTTTGTGTCCATATGGAGATGGGGATTTCACTGGTAGAGGGGTCACCCGAGTGAGGAAGCCCCCTCACAAAACAAGGGAGTCCCTTCCCTGCCACTTTTAACTTTAGAGAGCTGCCTGGGGCACTGAGAGACTTAAGTGACAGCGTTAATGTGGATTAGAAGGAACCTTGAATCCAGACCTGCTTAACTCAAAAACTGTCTACTGTCCACCTTCCTTTCATCTTACATCTAGATTTGTCCAATTGAATAAAATCATTACAGTCTGATTATATCCATTGTATAGACGAGGCAAGTGGAGGCTGGCACTCAGGTCTTCCATTTCCAAGGCCAGTGCCCTTTCTACCATAATGGATATAAAATTTGGAAGGGTTATAGGATCATGGATTTTGTGTTGGAAGGAACCTTTCAGAGGGCATCTAGATTATACTCCAGATTATACCACTATAAACATACAAGCCTGTCAGTTATATAAAGGGCAATGACTTGTCCAAGATTACACAGCAATTTAGTGATGGTAACAAGTAATAATAACCGCTCATTTATATACTTTAGTATGTGAAAACACTTCTTTGAACAGTTCTGTGGGACAAATCGCACTCTGTATTATCTTCATTTTACAGATGAAGAAATTAAGGTTTCTGAGATTTTAAATCACTTGTCCATTGTCATATCTATTTACTGAATATCTAAGGGAGGCTTCAAACTCAGGTCCTCCTGACTCTCCTGGTCTAACGCTGTCTCCACTAACTCTATCAGGCTATTTTTTGGGGAGCAAGGCTGGGGCTAGGGAGAAAGTCTTCTGTTTCCTTTTCTGTTTCTGTCTTTCTGTCTCTTGTCTCTCTATCAGTCTGCATCTTACTTTTCTTTTATTGCTTAGACATTGACTATTTAATATGTTAAGCCCTGAGGGAGATTTAAAGATAAAAAAGGCATGGTTCCTATCTGCAAGCAATTTACCATCAAATAGTGATAACATTTATATATTGTATTTAAAGTTTGTATATACATGAACTCATTAAAGATTCACAAATATATTCTAAGAAAGGAACTACTACTTGTTTAGTCATTTTTTTTTCAGTTGTGTCTGACTGTGATTTCATTTGGGATTTTCTTGGCAAAGATATTGGAGAGGTTTGCCATTTCCTTCTCCAGCTCATTTGGCAGAAACTGAGGCAAGCACAGTTAAGTGACTTACCCAGGGTCACACAACTAATGCATGAGTACTGAAGTTGGATTTGAACTCAGGATGATGAAGCTGAGCCCGGTACCCTATCCACTGCCCCACCTAACTGCCCACAGGTATTTGCATTTTAAAATGAGGAGGCTGAGCTCTAGAGGGATTAAATGAATTGCCTCAGGTCACACATTTAGGCAATGGGATTTGAACCCAAAATTCTTCATTTCGCCTCCCTATTGATTATTCCATGTTGACTCTATGGGTGAGAAGTTGGACAGAAATAAAATTTCATTTAGAATCTCACAAATTTGTAAGAATTCTAAAGGCCTATTAAACCATAGGAAAAGTGGCATGGAATGGTGGAGAGAGAGAGAGAGAGCCAGCAGAAAGATATGGATCCAAATCCTGCCTGTAACGCCATTCCATGCTCTCTAGCTAATGCTTAAGATTAAAAATGACAGAGGAAGTGCTGATCCATATTGAGAGTATGAGTTTTCCTCCCCTGGAACTGCCTACCCCTCAGTCTAGCCTCAATTCCTATAGAATAGGTGAAAGAGAATAAGAGGGGAAAGGTAGACCGGTACCATAGTGCAAAAGGTCGTAAATGCCATACCACTGAATTTGGTCTCTATTCTGTAGGCAACAGGGAGCCATTGAAGATTTTTGAGTAGGGGAATGACATCATTAGAACTATGTTTTAGGAAGATGGCTCAGAGACATGGATTATGGGAAGGATTAGGATGAAATGGAGGAGGGAAGGTGGGGGGTATGTATGGGGGGTCGGGTTTAGGACAGGGATCAAGGGGGAGAAAAGTGGAATACGTGGATTGGGTAGACATGGAAGGGTTCTAATCAAGGTTCCCCCAGCCCAAACCTCAGGAAAGTTCCCTTCCTGCCCAGGAGCAAAAGTCAGAGTATAGAGGTATGGCTATTGGCAGTGAAACTTCCACGGGATGCTACAGGGGTGTGCCATTTCCTTCTCTAGCCCATTTTACAAATGAGGAAACAGAGGCAATGAGGGTTAAGTGTCTGCTTACAGCTAGTAAATGTCAGAGACTGGATTTGAATTCTGTCTTTCTGTCTCTGTCTGTCTCTCTTTGTCTCTGTCTGTCTGTCTCTCTTTCACACACACACATACACACACATAGCCAGTGTACATACGGAGATGCATCATGCCCATCCACACTCCCCTTCTCTTTATACATGCCCCAGCCAGATGGACTCCTTCCTTGTCTTCACTCTCTCCCATTGGGTGGGAGGAAGAAGGCTCTCCTTCTGAACTTGTCCTTAATGGCCCAGGGTTCTCAGGCTGCCATCCCCTGACCCACCCAGCCAAGGATTTTGCCGCCATATTCTCTCCTCCTTGCCCTGATCTATCTCACACTGATGCAGTGTCTCATCTCTTCGGAACCAGTTCTTTGTCCTGACAAGGAAATCCGCAATGATGTAGCAGGAAGGATGGACCCAACAAGAGCCGAAGTGCTAGTTAGTAACCCCGAGTCCCACTGGCTGAATAACTCCACCCCTGGCTCCTGGACTGCTATGAGGTTGGTTCTGACTTTCTTCATCCCTCGCCCCGTACCCATCCTCCCCATCCCAAACAGACCCTTGGAGCTTTGTTAGTTCCTGGCTCCTGGTTCAGACAAATAAACTCTAGTCTGGGGCTCAGTGTTTTGAAGGAGTCGGCAGGAGACAGGCAGTCGTGAGAAGAGGTGGGAAGAGAGGTCAGGAAACTGAGAGGCAGATCCGAGCTCCAAGTATGGGGAGGGGAGAGGAAAAGAACAGAAAGGGAGTTGGAAAGAACCAGAGAGATAGCCGGGGCAGGCGAGGATGGAGAGATGAGGGAGGGAAAGGGAGAGAAGAGAAGAGAAGGCAGCTGAGAGAGAAAGGGAGCTAGAGGGAGACCCAGAGAGCTGGAGAGCGGAGGGAGCATTAGCAGGTGAGCCGAGACGTGAGCAAGGAGGGCGTCTGGGGGGCCGGGGGCTGCTTTTGGAGAGGGATCCATGTCCAACCTTGACTTCTTATCAGGGATGGAAATCAGGGGAATGGAGAGGAGCAAAGCGGGAGGGGAGAGGAAGGAGCAAGCGGAGGAGGGGGGCTGCTCTCTCTATACCCTAAATGAGTAATGTGCATTATCCTAATTATAGCAGAGGCAAGCTGAGCCTTCCCACTGGTGCAACTGCCTGAATCTCCTAATAAACAATTAGATGAAGGGAAAAAACCCTCACACACACACACACACACACACACACACACACATACACACCCTGAAAAATAACACCCAAACAAGCCAGTCTGGAGAAAGAAATCTGTGGGGCTGGAGTTCCAAAGTGGAGAAAGGGGGGGCTCTGGGGAGAGGTCATGGAGCTTCTCTTCCTCCCTTCTCTGGGGCAGAGTCTCTGACAGGGTCTACTGAGTATTTATGCTCCCTAATCTCACCTGGGCAGAGATGCTGCCAAGCAATCTTTTATTTCCCTCTGAAAGTTGTTCACATGACTAAGGAGCTTCCGGGTTTACAAAGTATTTTCTTCAAAAAAACCTCATGAGGAAGTGAGTACCCGTGTTATTAATACATTTAGAGTTTTTCACAACCTGACCTCAATCTATCTTTCCAACCTTATATTACAGTGTATTGTATTGCGATTGTAATAGTGAATCAAATACAGTTAAATTGTAACCTAAAGATCCTCCCTAAAAATCAGGGACTACCTTGTGTATTTCTTTTTCTTTCTTTCTTTCTTTCTTTCTTTCTTTCTTTCTTTCTTTCTTTCTTTCTTTCTTTCTTTCTTTCTTTCTTTCTTTCTTTCTTTCTTTTCTTTTCTTTTCTTTTCTTTTTTTCTTTCTTTTTTTTTTTTTTTTTTGGTATCCCTGTGTATCACTGTAATTAGCACAGTCCCTGGTGCATAGTAAGGTGCTTAATAATGTTGATTGATTGATTATCATACAAGATTCCCCTTCATGCACCTCTGGCAAAAGCACCCTTATTTAGACTCTGGCACCTTTACCTGCCTGTTCCCCATATTTGGAAAGCTGCTGCTTCCTAAAATCCCTAGTTTTCTTCATCTGTCTCTTCAAGAACCGCCACTTTCTGATCGTTCCCCTCTCCCTCCCAATCTGATTGATTGCCTTCCTTCCAAATCACCTTGTACTGTTGGGCATCTGCTCACATGTCACATAGCATCTCTTCCCGTTTACCCAGATAGTAGGCCCTGGGTATGTTGCACACTTGCCTTTGTCCCCAGTGCCTAGCTCATAGAAGGCCCCTGGCAAATGCTTGCTACCTGTGCTAAGGGCTCCTGACTCCCTTATTCCTGATTCTTTTTTTCTTAGTAGCTGTCTGCCTATTACATTTTCTAACTATTGAGTTCTCCAAGACATGGATTTTTCAGTGCGAGAGTATTTATTCTTTCAATGTAGTTATTTGTACATTATCTCATCATCTCTCCCAACATTTACCACAATCACCACCTCCAGAGGGTCAGCCTCTCTTCTGTTTTTTTTCTTTTTTTGTCTCTTTACCTTTGTATCCTAAGGGCCTTGAGTAAGTACAGTCATCAATAAAAAGAAAGGAAAGAAAGAAAAGAGGCAGGAAGGGAGGGAAAGAGAGAGAGAGAGAGAGAGAGAGAGAGAGAGAGAGAGAGAGAGAGAGAGAGAGAGAGAGAGAGAGAGAGAGAGAGAAGAAGAAGAAGAAGAAGAAGAAGAAGAAGAAGAAGAAGAAGAAGAAGAAGAAGAAGAAGAAGAAGTAGGAGGAGAAGGAGGAGGAGGAGGAGGAGGAGGAAGGAAGGAAGGAAGGAAGGAAGGAAGGAAGGAAGGAAGGAAGGAAGGAAGGGAGAGAGAGAGGGAGGGAGGAATGGAGGGGGGAGGAGAGGGTGAGGGAAGGGAGGGAGGGAGAGAGGGAGAAGGGAGGAAGAAAGAAAGAAGGAAGAAAAGAAAGAAGGAGGGAATAGAGGGAGGAAGGAAGGAAGGAAAGAAAAAAGGAAGGAAGAGAGAAAGGAAGGAAGAAAGAAAGGCAGAAGGTAGTAAGAAAGAAAAAAGGAAGGATGAAAAGAGGGAAGGGAAGGAGGGAGGAAGGAAGGAAGAAAGAAACCTTATCTATGATTTCATTAGCAAAGGAAACTCCCAGTGAAGAAATTCCCTCTGCCCAAGCATACTGGCATCTGCCTTATTCATTATAGTCTTAGAGAGTTGGGACATTGAGTTTCCTGCCCAAGGTAATATAGTCAGTATATATTTTTTTTAAAATGGCACTTGAATCTAGGTCTTCCTGACTCTGAGACCAGCTTTCTATCTACGAAGACCTGCTGTCTCAGTGCTAAATAAATGTCTCAATGGGATAGTTTGTCCTAAACTCTGTTTTTTCAGGGAATTAATTGGAATCTTTGTTTTCACCTCAACTTGGAAGTGATTTCACCTCCACTTGACTCAGACAACTGAAGCAAACCATTGTGAGCTCACTCATTTTACCTTCTCCCCACTTAATCTCTCCATCTCCTTCCTTTTGTTCTTAGAACATGGTGGGACATGACGGTTTTCTGGTTAAAAGAATATCCTTAATGCTGATGAAGGATTCAGTCTGTATGTTTTCCTGAATCTCCTTTCCCAGAGATTCTAGCTCCTTTTCAGAATGCCCTGGGGACCCCTGCCTTTGGTGCTGTCTTGCTACTTTCTAAACTTTTACTGATTGGTAACCTCCAACTGGTAGGGTTAAAGATATAACCCATCTTATAACATATACCTGGTTCCCTGAGTTCAGAGAGCTGTCTCACCAGGCTCAATAAGTGCCTTTTAAAAGCTCTCTTCTGCAAAGGTCATTGTAATTGGATGCCAGGTTATGGCATCTACTTCCCTTCCCAGACCATAAGGCTAGTTTTCTAGGGATTTATTTACGATGCAAAACAGGAGATATAGATTCATAAATATTATCTTTGGTATGGCAATTATAAATGTGCATTTTAAAGTTCCTGTGTTCCCAGACCTGAAAATCCCTAATCTTTCTTAGCTGTTATCTGGATTCAGGTCCTGGGGCTCTGTTCTAAACCTACAGTACCTAGCCCCAATTCTAGAACACAGAAAAGAATGATGATGCTCATTCTTGAAGGTCATTTAAAGTGTAGATGTATGTTCAAAGAGATCAGAGAAAGAGGAAAATGATCCATAAGCATAAATATTTATAGTTTTTTTTATAGCAGCAAAGAATTGAAAACCGGGGGGATGTAATGTTTTGGTCATGTATACTTATTGTGTATCTAAGTTATATTTTAATATATTTAATATCTACTGGTCATCCTGCCATCTAGGGGAGGGCGGGGGGGTAAGAGGTGAAAAATTGGAACAAGAGGTTTGGCAATTGTTAATGCTGTAAAGTTACCCATGTATATATCCTGTGAATAAAAGGCTATTAAATAAAAAAAAAAAAAAAAAAGAAAACCGGGGGGATGCTCATCAATTCAGGAATGGCTAAATATGATATATACATGTCATGGAATACGATCGTATTGGATTGAAATGATGAAGGAGATGGTTTCAGAAAAACCTGTGAAGATTTGTATGAACTGATGCAGAGTGAGAGTAGCAGAACCAGGAGAACATTGTACACAGTAACAGCAATGTTGTAAAGATATTCTACTGTGAACGACTTAGCAAATCAGATCAATAAAACAACCACAATTCCAAAAGATTCATATTGAAATACTCTACCCCACTTTGGATAGAGACAAGATGGCCTCAGAGTACAGAGGAAAGTATAATTCTCCTTTCTTTTATCTTGGGGAGAGGGAAGAACATGGCTAATTCAGAAATATTTTTTGCATGATTATGCATATTTGTAATGGATTCTGTTTTTCTTGCCTTCTCAAAGTAGAGGAGAGTTGAGGGGAGGAGAAAATTTGGAACAACAATAACAAAAAGAATAAAAGGAAAAAAGAAAGCTAAACAAATAAGCTAATTAAGGCCAAACAAATGAAGTATATGTTTATGGGGAATATAAAAAGAACTACCATGGGAATATGGATTTAGAGTTACAAGAGGTGTTGGGTAGGATTTTTTAATCTTTCTTGTATCCTATGCTCCTTTGATGGAAGTCTATGGATCCCTTCTCAGGGGAATGTTTTTAAAATGTATAAAATAAATTGCATGGAATTCCAAAAGAAATATATTATGTTGATATAAAAATTATCAAAATGTTTTTAAGAATAAAAATAAGATCAAGTTCATGTACCCAAGGTTAAGAAACTTTGCCTTACACTTAATGTAATCCTATTCCATCATTACAAAGAATGAAACTGAGGCCCAAGAAGATGTAGTGCAATGGTTTTCCAAGTATAGTTTGGGAAGTCCAGGAGATCCCTGAGATCCTTTCAGATGGTCCTGAAGCTCAAAACCATTTTCATAATAATACTAAGATAATTTAATATTAATGAATATTAATTTAATAGGTAGATGTTGATAGATATAGAACCTGATGGAGGTTGGACAGTGAGTGGGGTGATGAAGACACAGCAACAGCAAAAGCTACTTTTTTCTAGAGTTTTATATCAACGGGCAAGAAGATGAGTTGGGGGGGGGGATAATAATTTGAGGGTATAGCAGTGACTTTAATGATCAGATTAAGTAACTTGCCCAGCACAGCAAGTGTCAGAGGCAGGATCTGAATCAAATTCAATACCTTATCCACTATGCCATTGGTTCTTGAATATTTGGTCTCAAAACCCTTTAACACTCTTAAAAATTATTGATCCCCCAGTAGTTTTATTTATGTAGATAATATCTACACTCTCATTTTACTGAGGAGGAAACTGAGGTTCAAAGGAATGAAATGGCTTGGGTAGTCACAAAGTCACCCAGTTGATGGATCACAGGCAGAGTTGACAGGAGAAACATTAATATACCTCCAGGTATGGTGCTATTTCTACTGTGCCATGTTGCCCTCAAGCCCAAAACTTCCAGGCCCTTATCTTAAATTAAAAGGCTCTAGTCATTAGAGACCTTTGTGGGAGCTTGGGTGAGGAAGACTAGGGAGTCTTTTAGGGTTCCATTTCTCAGGTTCCTTTCTTTTATTCCTTAAAGAAGGGACAAGACTGAATTCCAAAAGGGTCAGGAATCAGATGACTAGAAAGGCAGCTGTTGGTGCAGTGAGTGGATAAAGCACCAGGCCAGAGTTAGGAAGAATTGAACTTAAATTCTGTCTTAAACATTTTCTACTTGTGCGATCCCTGGCAAGTCAGTTAACCTATCTCAATTCTTGTAAATTGAGGGAGATCAAAAGTCACTTCCATCCCTAAATTTATGATCCTTCAAGTCCCATTAAACACAAGCTCAGAGTTTGAGGTGTGGTGAGTTATATGGTACAAAGAGGAGGGGACAGAGACCCAACTTTGTCCCTTTGGACTTTGGTTCCCTGAATAAAGAGGGGGTGCACTTTGTGACTTCTAAAGTCCTTTCTAGATCTAATGACTTGTAAAGTGGAGAGAACCACCTATTTTCCAGACTCAAGAGGAGAGCCAGAGAGGCCAAACTTCTATTCAGAACAAGGCATAAACTGCTCCTGGAAAGCAAAGGAATGAAGGCCTTTTTCATTCTGCAGCTGTCTTCCCAAGAGCCTAAGTAACTCTCAGACAGTGGGTTACACCAGGAATTTCCAGATCAGTATCTATGAACTTTAAGCCAGTGAGAAGAAGCAGTCAGGCAAGCAGAAAGGATTAGAGAGAACAGAGAATGAGATGGTTATCTCTCCAGGCTATGGAGACCCGGGGGAGGGGCGGCGGCAAGGAAAAAGAACAACTGAGAGGTATTTTAAGGGAACCAATCCAAAGGGGAGGCGCAACGAGTACCCAACTGTCCCGTGCTCCAAACAGCTTGTGCATCATGCCCCCTTTCCCTCATCCAAGACAACTTCTTTTCTTCTGGCAGCCTTCCCAGATTACCAAGTATGATAATTTTTTACTTATTTTTGCATATCCATAGTACGGGAATAAACTTCCCCAATGTCATTTGCAGGGATCTCAATTACAATTTTTCAGAGAGTCATGGTATGTCAGAGCTACAGGGGGGATTTAAGAGCACCATCATTTTACAGAGAAGAATGAGGTTCAAAGTAGGGAAGTTACATATCTAAGACTGAACAGATGATTGGAGGCAGAGCCAAGTCTTGAACTCAGGTCTCCTGGTGCTCAATGTAGGGCTCAAATGTATCCTTCTTTCCCTCATTAGATTGGAAATTCATCAAGGACAGGAAATCTATATTCTTTTTCACCAGATTGGGCTCTCCCTGATGTAGAACTGTAAAATGAAGATGACAACAGGATCTGTCTCCCAGGGTTTCTGTGAGGATCAAATGAGATATCCTGAAGTAATTTACAATGCTGCTGTTATCATTATCACCACCAGCATCATCATCACCACCACTGCCACTACAGTCTCATTATCATCAAGATCATCATCAAGATCATCATCATCATCATCATCATCATCATCACATTATCATCACCATCACCACTGCCATTACTGCCCCATTATCATCACCATCATCATCATCATCATCACCATTACCACCACCACTACTACCATGACTGCCCCATTATCATCACCACCAACATCACCATCATCACCACCATCATCACCATCATCATCATCATCATCACTATAATCACCACTACTACCACTACCAACAACATCACCATCATCATCATCACTATCACCATCACCATTATTTCCCTTCCTAGACTGAAAGCCCTCTGTGGGTAAGGAACCTCTTAAAAAACTAGGAGCTCCTTGAAGGAAGGGATCGTATGCCTCCCCATAGGAGCTCCCTAAGAACAAACTCTGTGTTTTCCTCCCATCACACTGGGAGCTCTCTGAAGATGGGAAGGATATCTTTACCCTTTGATTAACAACAGTCCAAAAAAAACATAGAATACAGCCACGGTCACCTGGGGAAATAAGTGGGGACAACTAGTTTCCCAGGAGATATCAGTAAAGCGAGTAATTCATTTCCTGAACTTGATCTTAACAGTCCCACAGATCGCAGCAGTAAATGGATTTCATATTTCTGTGACGATGACTGCCTGTCTATCTCTTTCTGGCTGCATCTTTCAGCATCTTAATGTGAGAACAGTCCTCCCTGGGACTCTTAGCTCTCCCCCATTTTCCCTGCAGGAAGAAGAAGGGCACCCAGTATTGTTGGTGAGGGGAGAGGAGCTAAGTTTACAATATGATGGATGCCTTTGCCCATAGCCTCCAGGACCACAGTTAACTGATCAAGTGATATAGAAAGAGAGATGATGTGGAATAGCAGATGGAGAGTCAGAATGGGTTCAAGTACTGGCCGTGACCTACATATATGACCTTGGACATATTGATTCCTCTAGGCCTTATTTTATTCCTCTGTCCAATAAGAAGGTTGGACGAAAAAGCTTCTAAATCTTCTTTTACCCCAAAGGGCTCTTGGGAGAGTGGAACAAGTGGAATTGAGTTGCTTCATGTGTTCTAATTAGTTAGAGGACCATTTGCCAAGTCCAGTACAGGACTTGCTGTCTAGATATTGTTTTTTGGATCTTGCAAGGTGTAAGAATTGTGTTTGGTCCAGGGTCATTTTTTTAAATCTTTAAAGAAAGCCGTATTTCTATATCACTCTGGGTTAGACGTGCTGCTGGGATAAGACCAAAAAAAGATGAAAGAAAGGAAGGCAGTTGGGTGAGATGAAAAGAGCAGCGACAATGGGAAATCAAATTTGACTTTCATTTTGGTCTCAGAATTTGCAATACATAACTTGTAGAGGAGGCAGTGGGATTAGTGAAGTCTGCTGGCTTGGGAGTCAGGGAATTTGATAAAAATCTCAGGTCTGCTACTTACTAAGTGAACTTGGCCAAGTTACTTAATTTCTATTTCCTAATCTGTAAAATGGGGAAACTGGACTAGATAGTCTTGAGGCTTTTCTAGGTCTAAATTTAGGTGGTTGTATGTTGCTTCCCTTTGCTAGGCCTGTGCTTGTATCTGAGGCCAGTGGTGTCCAACCTTATTTTGGTACCCAAAGCCTTTGGATTTCAGTAAATTTAATTCTATTGTACTATTTTAGAATTCCCTTTTTATTGTGAAAGGAAATACATTCTAGAATTGATCATGCATAAGAAATGAGATTAATTTCCAAAGGATAATAAAATTATTTGCCAAGTATTCTCCATGTCCCTCATTAAGCTTCTTGTACCTATTTTGGGTACGTATACCGCCGATTTGGGAAAACTTATCACACACTATTTCTTATCCTTTCTTTGTAGAAACTTGTGAAAAAAAACACATGTATACCACATTTATCTATAGGTTTATCCTACTTCTTCCTCCTACTCCTGACATGTACATATGTATATCTCTTCTAAATACAGACCAACAATAGAGTCTTTAGGCAGGAAAGATATAAATATGGATAGTCCTTGAGCAAAAAAACAGGTCTTAACCTAAAGAAGAAGAGGGTAAGATAGAGGTTTTGGGGACTCTATCTCCCAGTTATCCTAGAATATTCTAGGATACAGTTTTCTTAGGTTGGAGAGTTCTTGAATTCCTTCCAATCACCATTTATAACCTTTTGGTTGGTTCTCGGGGATAAGAACAATCATTCTTGATTTTTAAAAAAATAATGTTTATTATTTATTTGGCAAGGCAATTAGGGTTATGTGACTTGCCCAAGATCACAAAGCTAGTAAATGTTAAGTGTCTGAGGTCAGATTTGAACTTGGGTCTTCCTGCCTTCAGGGCTAGGACTCTATCCACTGTATCATCTAGCTGCCCCCATCATTCATGATTTTTAAGCAGAAGACTTCTAGCCTTTCTCAGGTCTCCTTAAGCTAGATAAAGTAGTAGTAATAATAGTAGTACTACTAGTAATAGTGGTAGTAATGTAGTGATAATAGTAATTATATAGCAGTGGTAGTACTAATAGTAGTAATATAGTAGTACTAGTAGTAGTAATGGTAGTGGTGATAGTAGTAATAAGCAGTGGTAGTAGTTGTGATAGTACTAATGGTGATGATGTAGTAGTATTATATAGATACTACTAGTAGTAAATAGTGGTAGTAGTAGTGATAGTGGTAGTAGTAGTAGTGGTGGTGAGGGTAATAGTAGTAGTTGTAGTGAGAGTAACAGTAAATGATGATGATTAACATTCCCATGGAAATAAATATTTATATATAGCACCTACTAGGTACTAGACACTGTGCTAAATACTTATCTCTGTCGAGACTCACAACAACCCTGTGAAAGTGATCTTATATGCTTTTTACAGATAAGGAAACTGAGGTAAACAAAAATTAAGTTACTTTCCCAGAGTCACACAGCTAGTAAGTGTCTGAGGCCAGATTTGAATTCAGGTTTTCCTAACTCTAAGCCCAAGGGCCTATCCCTTGTACCACTTAGTTACTTCTTTTATAAAGTATTTTCTTTACTATTACTAATTTACTATTTACTAGTACTAGTACTAGTAGCAAAATCATGAGTGAATGAATGAATAAATAAAAATGCATTTATTCAGCCTTGCTTTGTCCTAATTGTTGTGCTAACAGATAAATAGAGCCTGATTTCAAGGAGTTCACACTAATCACTAAAAAAAAAAAAAAATGTACTTTCAAGGAAAATGGTATGAGCCAGGAACTTCCATTTTATAGATGAGGAATTTGAGGATTAGATATTTGTAATTTTCAAAGCCACTATGTGCTGAAGCCAGGATTCAAACCCAGCTCCAGCAAGCTGTCCAGATTATCTCCCTCAAAGGAGATGTCTCTTTACTCCAGGTTTGCAAAATAGGATAGTGAGGCTGGAAGCTGGGGAGATGGAAGTGTAAGAAGAATGCATCCCCTTGACTTTTCACCTCTCAGTGTTCCATATATTTTCTTGATCACAGACTCCCCAACCAGAAACTTGGAGACCCCTGAACTTCCTGGCCCTTGAGTCTACAAGATTCCTTGAGATCATCAGCCCTTCATGTTTTCTATCCTAAGGAAATCCCACTTTTGTGGCCCCATATATGAAGACTCTCCTAGAAAGGAGATAGAGATATATTTGTCTGCATCTGTCTCTATGCATCTGTGAGCAAACATTGGAAACCTAATTATTTGTTCCCTCTTCTGGGATGTGGCTCATTGAAAAGAGAAGTGGATCTGGGGCCAGAAATCCCAAGTTCAAATTTGGCCTCTAAAGCTTATTAGCTTTGCAGCCGTAGGCAAAACGTTGAATCTCGCTAGGTGGAGAACGTGACATATACTGTCAGACTTGTTGATGTGTGGATTTGTTTTGCTGAACTGCTTCTCTCTTTTTTATTTTTTAGCCTTTGTTACAAGAGATAACTCTCAGGGTAGGAATGGGGATAGAGGGATTATCAAGAAGGAAGGAAATATGAAAACAAGCTATAACAACAATTTTTAAAAGGATTTATAAAAGAAATAAGCTAGTAAGGCTGGGTAAAACCTAACCTCATATTTAAGTGGGGTTCTAAGGGTTTGGCTCGGCTCATTTTCTTTTTTTTTTTTTTTTTTGGCTCGGCTCATTTTCATTCTCCCTCCTACCAAAGGCCTGAACCTCTTGCCATTCTCTACTCCCAGAAGAACAGATAAGAATGGATGTTTTTTCTTCTAGTTGGGCTCATTGGATGGTGCTTACAGCTCCATGGTCCTAAGCCTGAGCTTACTCTCAGTCAATCAGAAAACTGTCAGACTTATGATGCTGCGAGGTTGGCTGTTAAGGTAATGACACCCTTCTCATTATGAAGAGAAAACCAAACAACATACAAATGATACAGACAGGATTCTTATCAATTCAAAACAGTCAGAAATCAACCACTAGCTAGTTCCAGAGTTCACATGAGATTCCTCAGCCTTTACAGTTATCGCCAAGTTTATGATTCAGAAAGCCTGGGATTCTTTTGTTTACATCTAACTGATGTTTTCTTTTTTAAATTATTTTTTTGTTGAGGCAATTGGGGTTAAGTGACTTGCCCAGGGTCACATAGCTAGGAAATATTAAGTGTCTGAGGTCGGATTTGAACTCAGGTCCTCCTGACTTCAGGGCCAGCACTCTATCCAACTGATGTTTTCAAGGCAGTGCCAAACAGCCAGAACCTCAGAGATGTCTTCTTCCCTCTTTCCCATCTCATCTCACTTCTAATCAACCATTCAGCAAGAATTTATAAAGTATCTGCTATCTACTTGTGGATAACTAGATGGCACAGGCCGGGCTAAAATCAGGAAAACTCATCTTCATGAGGACAAATCCATCCTCAGACACTTAGTAGCTGCATGACCCTGGGCCCCCTGTGACCTTGCTGGCCCCAGTCCCTCATCTATAAAATGGGCTAGAGAAGAAAATGTCAAATCGTTCCAGTATCTTTTTAAAAAAAATAATTATAACTTTTTATTGACAGAGCCCATGCCTGGGTAATTTTTTACAACCTTATTCCTTGCACTCATTTCTGTTCTGACTTTTCCCCTACCTCCCTTCACCCCCTCCCCCAGATGGCAAGCAGTCCTATATGTCACAGTATATCCTAGATGCAATATATGTGTGCAGAACTGAACAGTTTTCTTGTTGCACAGGGAGAATTGGATTCAGAAGGTAAAAATACTCGGGAAGAAAAAACAAAAATGGAAACAGTTTACATTCATTTCCCAGTGTTCTTTCATTGGGTGTAGCTACTTCTGTCCATCATTGATCAATTGTTGTTCCAGTATCTTTGCCAAGAAAGTCCCAAATTGGGTCACAAAGAGTCACACATGATGGAAATGACTCAACAATAACAAACATCTGGCACTGTGGTAGACCACCAGGGTTAAATGGCATTCTGGGTTCTACTACTAATAAGTGCCTGAAGCTGGATTTGAACCAGGTCCTCTTAACTTAATTATGTGATCTACCCACTGCTCTACCTCTTTGTCCTATCCCCATATTTTTTACAAAGCTTTCCCAGATTTGTCAAAGTAATAATCAAGGCTCCTCCTAGCTTGCACATGGCATTTTCTTAACTACTTTATATCCACTAGCCATTGACCCCCTCCATTAAAGGCTAAAAATGTCTTAGTCCTTGACTGGCATATGGTTCAAATACTTCCCTGTTAGACACTGGTATTGATTCCCTTAGGACACCATGTCCTGGTTTAGGGAACTACAGAACATGAGAGCCAGAGGGAACCACCATCTGGTCCAACATCCTCACTTAAGACATGCATTGATGAGAGAGAAGATCACAAGACTATAGATTTGGGGTGATCTCCTGGCCCAAACTTATCAATTTACAGATAAGAAAACTGAGGCTCAGACGAGTTAGTTAAAGAACTTGCCCAAGGGAGGATCTGAATGAATATCCTTTACCTCCAGAGTCAGGGCTCTGCCTGCTGGACCATCTTGCCTGTTATGGCCCACTGGGCTCCAGCATCAGGATTTAAAAAAGATCTGGCCTGATCCTCATGATGAGCCTAATTCCATTGACTCACGCAGTACTTCAAGGAATTGTGAGCTTTCTGGTGTGGCTATTCCCTCCACCATCACAAATCACAAGCCCTCCATGACTGTGGAGCTGCTCATCCCCCTACGGCCAACGAGGTGAGAAGGGCTTCTGAACCTGGCGAGGCTGGTCCCCAGAGGGGAGATGTACCATCCAGGTCCAAACTCAAAGCTCTCCTGACCTTGCAGGATCTGTCAGATGTAATGTTCTGCTGACACAGCCTAGAGCCCTTCAGGTCATCCCCTCCATGATAAAACATCAGAACAGAACCAGAATGGAAGAAGGTTAGATGTACAGGGATAAATGTCAGGTCTGACATTTAGATTTTAAAAGTCAACAGCACAACTTGAGGGATAGCAGGCTTAGAGAAGCAGTTTTATATGAAAAAGAAAGAGAGCTGGAATTGATCAAAAATTCAATGTGAGTCAACAGTGTGATTAGCTGTTTTAAAAAGCTAATGAGACCAGGCATGTGGACACATACATGTAATGTCTGCTGGGGGGAAAGCTGAAAGTGATGGATCATGTGAGCTCCGGAGTTCCGAGCTGATCAGGTGTCTGCTCTGACCCTTGCCCCAATGTGCTAAGCCCCCAGGAGTGGGGAACCATGAGTTTGCCTAAAGAGGGTCAGTTTACCTCAGATCAAAAGGTAGCAGGTCAAAACTTCTGGACCATTCAGTATTGGTTTTGGACCTGTGAGTGGCCATTTTAAGACATTGGGATGGGACTGAGGATTCGACCTATAATAATAATGGTATGAGGAACTCCCAGTATGAAAACTCCCTCTGTCAATGAAGATCAGCATCTGCTTTGTAATTTCCAGTTTCAGAGAATTATCCTGGAACACTGAAGCTTGCCCAAGGTAGCACAGCCAGAATGTATCAGAAGCAGGTCTTTATGACTCTGAGGATGCTATTCTGCACTTTCTTCTCTCAGTGAGATGGTAGTCAACATTACTAGCAGCACAGGGTCCAGCTGGACGGAGGTGAGAGTTTCATTGTATTCTACCTTGCTCAGATTATAGCAAAATGTCCCCTCCTTTTTGGACATCGTTACTTAGAAGGATTTCTACAAATCAAAGTGCCTTACAAATACAAGAATCATGAGAGGAAGGTGCTAGTAGTATCTCCATTTTTTTTTTTTTTTGGATGAGGAAAATGAGCTATTTAGAAGTTAAATGACTTATTCAAGGTCACACAGCTAGCAAATGCCTGAGGCTGGATTTGAAGTTAGATCTTCCTGACTCCTGGATGGCGATGGGCTTGGAATCATGGAAACTCATCTTCATGAGTTCAAATTCAGCCTCAGTTGTAGTGTGACTCTGGCTAAATCACTTAACCCTGTTTGTCTCAGTTTCCTCATCTGTCAAATGAGCTGGAGGAGAAAATGGCAAATCATTCCAGTGTTTTTTCCCCAAGAAAACCCCAAATGGTTCACAAAAAGTAGGACGTAACTGAATACTTCCTGGATCTAGGTCCAGTGCTCTGTCCACTGACTCATCCAGTTTCCTCTAGAAAGCCTAATTTAGCTTAGGGAAGTATAGAGGCTGGGAAGGGATATTGGGGTGTGGAGGACTACAGTCCAAAGTATTTTCATGCAGAAAAGGGATTAAGTCTCCCCTGTAGAGCTAGAATGAATGGGTAGAAACCAGGAGTGGGCTGCTTTTAGCTCTGGCGAAGGAGCAACTTTGTCTGGAGGAGAGTTGGTCCAACAGTGGGCAGAGCTGCATTGTGAGGCAGTGAACTCCTCGTCCCTGGAGGCGCCCACACAGAAACCAAATAACCACCTGCCACAGGAGAGGAGTCCTTTGATGGGGAAGGAGGTGGGACTGGCTGACCCCTAAGATCTCTTTCTACTAAGGTTCTCTTGTATTAATGTTTCTATATTTCTGAATGTACGTGGATATTCAGAGGAGGAAGAAAGAAGGGAGGAGTAAGATCCTTGATTTAGAGCTGTCTCAGAGACTCTCTAGCCCAACTCTTCATTTGACAGATAAGGAAACTGAGGCCCAAAGAAGGTAAGGGATGTGTGCAGGGTTACATTATAGTTTGGGGGGATGTGAATCCAGATCCTCTGACTCTGAAGCCAGTGCTCTTCCCACGGAACACTCTTGGGAGGAGGAAGAGGAGGAGAGGAGAAGGGGAGGAGGAGGACATGAACAGATGATTGGAGGGGCTGTAGCTGCCACTTGGATGGAGGTAGCAGCAAGGCAAGGAAGAGCAGATGGGATGCAAGTGTGGAAAAACCCAAACAGTGGCGCCTGTGATCATTAGAAGAAGCCGTGGGAACGAGGATGGCAAACATTCTCCCTGTTGCCTAGCCAAGCTAGGGCTCTCCCAGCCTCTGACTTAGCTGAGATGCAGTTGGAGATAGCACAGTGGCCTCAGGTCTGAGCAAACTCCCATCTCCCTGCACTTCCCCTTGCCCGCCTCTTAGGCACTCTGTCTGTCTCTGTGTCTGTCCATCTCTCTGTCTCTGTCTCTCTCCTTCTCTTTCTGTTTCGCTCTCTCTGTTTCTCTCTGTCTCTCTCTGTCTCTCTGTCTTTGTTTCTCTCTCTGTTTCTGTCTCTGTCTCTGTCTCTCTCTATCTCTCTCTCTCTCTCTCTCTCTCTCTCTCTTTCTCTCTCTCTCACACACACACGCACACACACACACACACACACACACACACACACACATTCTGAAAACCTCAGGTACTGTTATAGACACCTGGCAAGCGTGGGATCTTGCTTTAGTTATGGTAATAAACCTCCATGGAACAGTAGATTCAGAAAGGACCTTTGAAACTGTCTAATCCTAGAATGCTTAACCTGAGATCCCCTGACTCCTAGGGGGTCTGTAATAGATTTCGGGAAGCCTATGAACTAAAGGAAAACATTTCACTAATCTCTAATGGAAATTTAGCATTTCTTTCAATTATTAATATAGGCAACAACCCACAGTTCTATTAGGTTCCATTGGATTGCCCCAAGAATTCAGGACTGTGAAAAGATTAAGACCCTTTGATCTATTCCGACCCTTTTCTTTTTAGAGGAAGGGATGGATGCCCAGAGGGAGGGCATTTTCTGGTCCAAGGTTACAAAACCAGTTCTTGATTGGGCTGGCACCAGAATCTAGCTGTCCAGACCTCTTAGCTACATTATCCTGTCCTCCTGGAGATGAATGAATAAAAGTGAGACAGAGGAGAGACACTTTGAAGAGTCTCTTACCTATGCTGTCCTGGGATCTTTAGGGACCAGAATGGGAGAGAGCCTTAATTTTGTCCATCCCTCTGCCTAAGCCAGGGCTCGGCGAGAGCTTCCCTTCCCCCTCTTCCCGATATAGGAAGCACACTTCCAAGGGGGGAGGGGAGGAACAAGTCGTGCAGCTGATTATCTGTGGTGATTCACGGCATCCCACACCCAGCCTCCACACTGCTGATTCCAAGCCCAGCCAAGGAAAATCTTCGTTCTAGTAAAAGAACCTGTTGGGGGGCAGGAGGATGGGATCCAGGGAGAGCTTGCTATGGATGGCTTGAAGTACATTTTAGCAGGAGAGGAAAGCTCTCCTTCCCCTTCAAAAAAGCAGTGGGGGCTAGAAGTAGCAATGTATCAGACAGAACTCTGGTGGGGAGATTTGGGTTAGGGCTTCCTGACTCCAAGCACCGCATTCTGTTTCCCACGTCACTCCACCCCACTCTTCTGATCTTCAGTGTCCTTCTCTGTGAGAGGGGGGGAAATGATACCTATTGTATCACCTCAGCCCACGGGATGGTTAAGATCACATGAGATAATGAATTATGCACAGTGCTTTACAAACCTGGGAGTACATTACTAACATCAGTTATTGTTATTAATTCATGTCATTAGTCGCTGAAATTTTTTTGAAAAAAAATGTCATTTTGATCTTAAATAGAAAAGAGCATTTCCATACATAGAGCAGAATGCAAAATGAGGATGCCTTGTGATTGTGGAATGTGGATTTCCATTCCACATGGCTTTCTTGCTTTATATGTGCAGTTTCCATTAAGGGGATGAAGCAGCAATGGCCTGAGCCCCTGGAGCTCTTCTTCCAGTACCCTCTCTGGATGGTTTTGTAATCAGTGGTGGAAAGACATAACAAGCTTCAGACTTTGAAGGGCTATTTAGTCCAACTGCCTTATTTTACAGATGAGGAAACTGAGGCAAAGGAAGTATGATTAACAGAGCTGGATTAGAACTCCTGTCCTTTATCAGCCCAGCTTTCTTTCCACTGTACTCCCTAGGTTTGAGGTGAGGTGATGAACCTTAATTACCAAATTTAATGTCCTCTCCATTTGTCTTCCATTCACTGAAGTGACAAGCTAGGGTCCTTTGTCCGGCAGGGAAGGACAAATTGGCCAATCGGTTTGGGAAACTCTGGCTACTGTCCAAACTTCTGGCCCTATGAAGAACTTGAAGGAAGACAGCTGATTCTCACTTATCTGGGCCACCAAAGGGGACCCAGGATGCAGATAATCTCATGGAGCAGAAAAATAGTTGTTACTATTAAGCCTTGGGATGGAAAGCAGGGTGGTTTTTGTATTTCCCAGTAGACTTTCTTCTGCATGATGTGTGCTTCAGGCTGACAGGTCCATAAGTTTGCCTTCTCTGAACATATGCTTGGACTGAATGAAACAAGTCAGGAGACATTCTTAGGTTTGATTTTTCACTAAACAGACCAGATCTCATACAGAAGAGAAGCTACCTAGGAGGCCAGTCCCACAATGCTGCTGACAAATGGGTGAAATATGAGTTTCTAGAGGGCGAAGAAGATTTTGTCTTTGTCTCGGCATTTTCAGCTAGCAGCACCAATGCCTTGTGTATAGATTGGATGTTGATGATGGCGGCAATAGCAGCTTACATTTCTGCGACATTGTTTAAGTAAAAAAAAAAAACATAGGAGGCAGGTAATGCGAACACTCCTCAGACTCTTTTGGATGCATTGAGGACCAGTTTCTGTGTTCAGTTTCTGTGACATCATCCGTGATGGCTAAACTTTGTTTCTTGTGGATGGATTTTATCCAAAAGCCTTTGGAATCAAAATTTCAGAGTAATATGGGTAGTCAAGCTGGGGATTTACATGTTAGGCCAAAGGTAAAATGCAATTTTTGAAAAAAAAAAAGGGGGGATAGCTAGATGATAAAGTGGATAGAATACGAGCTCTGGATTAGGAGGGCCTGAGTCCAAATGTGGTCTCTGACACAACATTCACTAACTGTGTGAACTTAGGCAAGTCATTTAACGCCAATTGTCTCACCAAAAAAAAAAAAAGATATGATAAAATAATAACAAAATAACTAACTGATATTTAATTCTCTAATGTTTGCAAATCACTTTGTCTTATTTGATCTTCACAAATACCTTCTGAATTGGAGGACATGGGTTTTAGCATAGCCATTATATAAACGAATAAGCTGAGATACAGAGTTTAAGGGAATTCCTTGTGGAGCTAGCAATCAAAAAAGGCCAGCTTAAAATCCAGGTCTGATTTTCCTGTGGAAATTGGCTTTGAAGGAGGACATTTAGGTCAGTAGGCCTTTTAAGGATAAGGAGGGGGGGAAAAATGTGAGATGAAACTGAAAGAGTAGAGTCAAATCAGGCTGTGAAGTCTTAACTGCCAGACTCAGGAGTTTGGAGTTTGTCTTGCAGTGGTTCATTCTAACCTCCATGTCTTTGCACTGGCTGTGACCCGAATTCCTGGAATGCATGCCATTTCTTGTTTTCTTCAAGGTGACCATCTTTCTGACCCAATCTCCACAGATCCTAGTGCCTTCTTTCTCCAAATTGTTCAGTTGTGACGTGTTCTTTTTTTTTTTTTTTTTTTTTTTGACAAAGATACTAGATTGATTTGCCATTTCCTTCATCAGTGGATTAAGACAATCCCTTCCTTGCTCAAGGTCACATAGCTAATGTCTGAAGCTCGATTTGAACTCAGACCCAGTATTCCACTCATTGAGTCATCAAATTCCCCCAAAATGCTTTCAAAATTACCTTGTAGTAAGGTGTCTGCAGCTTGCAAATACTAATAAGAAATCACTTTCTTTGATAGACTATAAGCTTCCTGAAGGCAGGGACTGTTTCCACTTTTTTCTCTGTGTTTATGACTCACACAAGCCCTGGAATATCATAAATGCTTCCCAATTAGGAGCTGATTATCTAAGCAACATGTTCCATCCCCATGCCTTCAGGCTTATTTATGTCCAACCCAAACCAAACACATGGGAAAGATTTCCCCATAAGGTGATTCCACTCCCCCAATCTGTGCCTGGCTGTGAAATTTTATCATTTCCATCATATTATACTCAGATCTAACTCCCATCCGTCTTGCTGCAATCACTCCACTTTCTTCAGGTTTCTTTCCTACCTGATGGCCAGTTGGTGATGTTCAGATACCCTGCCCACACCTGTCCATATCTCCTGTCCATAAGACTTCATGCTTTCCAAGAGCTAAATTTACTTCCAACCCACACAGACCTGCTGTTCCTATCTTCCTTCTCTCCGTGTAAATGAGTCAGTTCACACAGGGGGGGACTGAGAAGCTGGGGTTAGCAATGATGGGGACGCTATTTCTGCCACAGTTGCTAATCTTTCCCCTGCTCTGCCTCCACAGTTTTATATAGGCTCCTTTCATGGGACATCCCCATCATTCCTCAGGAAACGCCACTCCCAGCACCCCAGGAGAAGGTAAATAGGTCAAGCTCCTATATTGCAATAGTATTTCTGATATATTTTGAGTGGAGAGGTTATGTAACCATAGGTAATAGGCAGGTGAGATTTTTATTCTTTCAGCTATAGGTCCTTGAGATATAGATAGGATGGGGCAGGATAGAGAGGATGAAATGGTCATTAAAAGCCTTTCCCAGGAAAGTGTTTCACCTCCTCAAATCTCCCTCACCGTGCAGACCGTTTCAAGGCAGAGGAGAGCTGAAGAATGCTGGGAAGGAAGAGAGGAATACATGTAGCAATCCTTTGATCAAATCATGGCAGCAGTACTGAAATCTCAGACAAAGATTCAGGATAAGATTAATTTAGATGAAGAACTTTAATGATAACTGGGCACCTTGATCAGTTAGCCCAAATTTCTTTTACCCTGAATCCTTACTAGGCTTTCATAATACTTCTCTCTCTCTCTCTCTCTCTCTCTCTCTCTCTCTCTCTCTCTCTCTCTTCTCTTCTCTCTTTCTCTCTCTCTCTCTCTCTCTCCTCTTTCTCTCTCTCTTCTCTCTTTCTCTTTCTCTCTTCTCTCTCTATTTCCCCTACCCTTTTCCCTCTCTCTTTTTCTCTTCTCTTTCTTCTCTCTCTCCTTTTCATCCCTCCCCTTCCCTTTCCTTCTTTTCCTCTCCTATTTCCTCCCTCTCCCCTTCTCTTTCTTTCCCTCCCTCTCTTATATACTATATCTTGCTCTCCGTAACTGTCCTTGGAACCTCTTCTCTCCTTTAAACTCTCTCCCTCACCAGCTTCCAGGGAGTCTATTATTATATCTATGTAGATGATTCCAGTTCTATGTATCTAGCACTAGACTCTCTCCTGCACTCTAGTCCTCCATCATCAACTACCTATTAGACATTTAGGAATAAAGTAGGTTATCCAGAGGCATCCAAACTTAACATTTCCCAAACTGAATTTATCTCTCTTCCCCAACCCACTCTATTGAGTTTCCCTATTTTGGGTAAGAACATTACCAAGATAGTTCAGATGAGAAGTAAAGGAAGGGCTATGAAACAAGGCCCCATAAAGCTTTTCCATCCCCAAGAGGTGGGGTATTCCTGCTGGATTCTTTCCCGGGCTTTCCCTTGCTGCAGACATAGCTCCAAGTGCATTGTGGCAAAGTGTCCCACTTTATGGCACAAAACCAAATTGCTCAAATTTGGACCTAAACCTTGAGATTAAGAATCAGGCATGTGAGTTTATACTGCCAGCTGTCTCATCAACACAAATCAGTCACAATGGAAACAGAAGTGGGACAGGGAACTGAGAAGAATACAAGCATTTAATAAGTGTCTACTATGTATCAGGCGCAATGCTTTACAATTATTTCGTTTAATCCTCACAACAATCCTGGAAGATAGTATTATTGCTATTTTACAGTTTGGGAAAGAGAGGCAGATGGAAGTTGTGACTTGCTCAGGATGATACAGTGAAAACATGTTTGAATCTGGGTTTGAACTTGGGTCTTCCAGAGCCAAGTATTCTATCTACAAGTCATCAAACTGCCTCCAACTTTGAATATGTCAGCTCTACTACTTTCTGACTAGGTGACTTTAGGAAAGTCACTTTCTCTCTGCTAAGTAATAATTTCCTTACCTGTAAAATCAGAATGATCCCCACTTCTAGAGAGGGCTGGGTGGTATTATATTCCTCCCCTACGTATGTATTCCTTCCCACCTTGTCAGTCCTGGAAGACGCATGACAGTCTATTCTGAAAGAGAGCTCCAGCAGCATAATATATTCTACAGTAGAAAGATGATCACTCATTGAGTCAGAGGCCTTGAGTTTGGGTCTTACTTCTGACACTACTTGTGTATAACCTTGGGCAAATTCAGGGATATGCTGGCAAATGTTGAACAATCAACTCTCTAGGAAAAAGAAATTAAAGTTTAATCTGAAATAGGAATGATAAAAAAGTGATGGATTTCTCTTAAGTCTAGATAATTAACAAAATAATAACTCAAATTCCAATGTGTAGCATTTGGTGATTTCTGACTTGTAAATGCTGTCACGAAAAAGTCAACAATCAGCTCTTGCTAGCCAGTTCATGCTGGCTCAGCACACTCTTGCAAATCTTGTATCTCCGTTCCTCCAAAGAGATTAGTTGGACTTTGAGGTCCCTTCTAGTCCTGAGTCTATGATCTTATGATCCCCCCCCCCCATTTAAAAAAAATCTATCTTTCAAATCACCTCAATCTCAAAAAGAGCTCTCCAATCTCAATCTTGGGGAAGGGGTTATTAAGCCTTTATGGTAGGAACAAATGTGTTTCATGGAAATGATTTTCTATGTGTTTTGTTGCAAACACATTCAAAGCTATTATCTTAAAGACCTGTCCCCTGCCACTCTCTAAGGTGTGATAGTCATGGATCTAATTTTAGCTTCTCACCAGAAGTTGACTTGATTTGAAGGATGGGGATGTTCTGTACCACTTAACGAAGACAGAGCGACAGTTCTGTATAGATTTCACAGAATCACATTTTCTGATAGGAGGGGACTTAAAAGCCAATTATCTGTTCTGACTCTACCATTTTGCTCTCTGGGAAGTCTGAACAAATTGGTCAGATACTTATTATGAGACTGGAAAAGTTCTGGTGCAGAACTTCCTGGGGTTAGGAAATGAGAAACTTTAAAAAATGGAGGTCCCTATTGCCTGCAAAGAAAGGGGAGCAAAGACACTTTTCCCAAAAAAGTTATGTTGTTGTTTTCAGTCTTGTCCAACTCTTTATGATTCCATTTGGGGTTTCTTGGCAAAGATACTAGAGTGGTTTGCCATTTCCTTCTCCAGCCCATTTTACAAATGAAGAAACTAAGGCACAGAGAGTTAAGTGGCTTGCGCAGCATTACTAGTAAGTGTCTGAAGTTGGATTTCAGCTCAGGAAGATGAGTCTTCCTGACTCCAGATCACCTAGATGCTCCCTAACAAGAAAGAGACCTGTTCAAATCCATGATGGGGATTTTCTTTTGTTTTGCATGTACTGAATCTGTACTGGCCAGCATCCCATAGCTACTAGGGTCTCACCATTCTGTATCTTACTACCATCCTAGGATTTCCTTAGGTTCTTTTGGACCCAACACAGACACCTTCTTTTCCCTCTATTTAATTTCTTCTAAAGGAAAAGTTGGGACATTTCCAAAAGGAATTTATTAGCATTTAATGGAATTAAGGTCAAATGAAACAAAGGACAGAAATGAATGACATAAAAGACCAGACACAGCTTTGTGGATGAACTTTATACCCTTCTGCCATTAATCTAGCATGTAGACTTCTTATATTTTCTTCTTGGCTTTACTTAAACCTGCATCCCCCAGTTCCCTTTCCATTTCCAAGCAGGTACCCCTTATGATTCTATTCAGTGACTTCTTGGATCGAGGCTTTCAGAATCATTAGCAAGGCTCAACCCAACAAAAATAATGCAGGAATGTTTTCTTCTATTTATAATATTGATTAATCCAAAGTCAGAGGATTTGGGTTCAAATCCCAACTCTATCACTTTCTCCTCAGTTAAGTCTCTTCTTCTACTTGTTTTCCTCATCTAAAAAGGAAATAAAATGAAAGGATTGACCTTTGATCTCTTCCAGCTCTAAATCTACAATCCTGTGATGCTGTTTGGAGGAAATCTTTAATTAGATTATAATTATGTTATTACTCTTATAATCACAGATTTAGAGCTGGTGGGAACCTCAAGGTTCATCTAATCTATTTCCCTTTTCCGGGCAAAAGACCCTAGAGATGAAATGGTTTCGTTGGAGGTGACACTGGCAGCCAGGACAAAAACTTTCATCCTCTGGTCCTAAAACCAGCGTTTTTGCATTGAAGTATACATTAGGTAAAGCAGTCATTTAACCCATCTGAGATCACCAAGAGAAAGAATATAGAAAAGAAGGTTTAGGATGGAGCCTTAGGGGAATACCCATAATTACCTACAAATACAGTTTTAGCCCAATCATCTAACCAAGAACTTCATCCTTCAATTAACAAGTCTCCAGTCTCACCCCATTCTAATCTAGCCTCTACCCTGTTACCAAGATTATGTTTCAAAAGTGTGGATCTGATCATGTCACCCCACCCAATTCAAAAAACTACAGAGGCTCCCTATTATTTCTGAGATCAAATAGAGAGTGCTGTGTTTGGCATTTAATATTCTCTGCACCCTGGTCCTTTCTGAGTTTTCCAGCCTTCTTTCTTTTCACTCCAAGCATTTCATTCCCCCCAAGCATTCTAGGATTCAACAACACTGGCTTACTTGTCAATCCTTAGACTTGACAGTGCATGCTCCCCATCTCTATGTATTTTTCTACATGTCCTCTCCCCTCATGCTTGGAATGCTCAAACTCCTTACCTCCCCATTTGGTTTCTTTAGCTTCCTTCAAGACAGCTCAGATCCCAACTTCTGGGAGAGACCTTTCCCATCACCCCTTCTCCTCCCCCTCCTTCCCTTCCCCTACTGCCTTCTTTCTGAGACTGACTTCCATCTGCTCAATATTTCTTATATGTAATCTTCTCTATTAGATTGTAAACTATGAAGGCAGGGACTAATTTTTCCTTTCTTTGTATTCTTACACTTGGCACAGTGTCTGGCCCACAGTAGGCACTTAATAAATGCTTGCCTTCCCTCTAAGACTCGAATTAATTAATTCTATCTATAGCTTGTTTGTCCATGTTTGTTTGCATGTTGTCTCCCCCATTTAGGCTGTGAATTCTCGAAGAGTAGAGACCTCTTTCTATCCCCGATGTTTAACACAGAATAAGTTCTTAGTAGCATACAGTAAATGTTTAATAAATGTTTTTTGTCTGACTATGTACTATGGGAAAAATATCTAAAGTGAGATAACTGGGGGAGTAGATTTCTCTGCCAAGTCTGGTTTTTATTTTTTTTATTTTTTGCTTATTCATTTTATTCATCATCTCTATGAAAGCCATACTTATTGGTTGGGTGAAGTTGGTGAGGGGAGATTCATGGGCAGACAGGGTGGAAAACAGAAGGAATTAAGAGCAGAAGTGATAGTTTCCCAACTTCCTCCTTCTCCTGGAGACCTCAGAAGGGGCTGGAGTCATTAGAGGGGAGGAACCTTAACTGACAGAGACAAATTGGCCTAATTGTGACCTAAATTAGCATCAGGGAGGTCTGAGAACCACCTTGGTCCTTAGCATCTTTAATCACTGTCATTCCTGTAGCCAAGAGCAGGAATGAACAGACCCCCCACTCTCATCCTTGTTTCCTTCCACTCCCCTGAGCCCCCTGGGGCCAGCTTCCCTATCACCTCTTATTCCACAAGTCCACGGGTCTATGTTTCTTTACCTTCTCTCCCAACACCAGGACTCATAGAAAAAAAAAAAACATTGGGTTTGGAGGCAGAAAGATCAGTATTCAAATATGGTCTCCAATACTTACTAGCTGTGTGATCCAGCTATACAATGGGGATAATAATAGCACCTCTCATAATCTTATGAGTTATGGGGATTGAATGAGATACGTCTGCAAAGCATTTGGCAAATCTAAAATAACTATATAATTGATAATTATTATTCAGTTCAGTGAACATTTATTAAGCACCTACTATATGCAACATATTGGGGATAGAGAGACAAAAAGGAAACAGTCCCAAGGAGGAATAAATAAATATTGATGGAGAAAGAAATGGAATAAAGGTCATGGGAAGCTCTTTCAGCCCCTCATCCCCAGACCAGGCCCTGAAATATGTAGGCCCATTCATTCCTCAAGAAGTCCAGACCACAGGACAGAATGGTTTCTTGGAACCCAGGATCTTTCTCAACACACACAAATACATACACTAAGAGGAAGTTTCAAAGATCAATTAAGCTACCTCCCTCACTTTACAGAAAGGGAAACTGAGGTCCAGGGTGCTGAACTGATATTCTCAAATCACACACGTAGTAGCAGACTCAGTCTATGTTTCCTTCCTTTCCCCCTAATCCCAGATCTTCTCCTGCCACCCCAGACACCATCCCAACCCCAGGACATCATCTCAATAGGTATATAGTTTCATGCCCTACCAGTAAAAGAACTCCCCACTACCTAAATGGAAGTGATGCTTGCCATGCATGGTAAAGAAGGATGCCTTCCACATGATTTTCTCTGTTGACATATATATTAATAATTTGACAAGTATGGCTATCTTGGGTACCCTGCGGGATTGAGTGGGTGTTATCTGAGAATCGAAAAGCCACAGAATATCTCAGCTGAAAGGGACTTCTACAGATCAGTTAGCCTTAACCCTTCATTTCACAAAGGAGGAAATTGAGACCTGTATTTCTGCAAGTGGCTTGTCCAAGGTCACACAGTGATTAAGCAGTGGATCCAGGCCTGAAACTCAGGCTTCCTAACTTCAGGATCATAAGCTGGTCCAAAGTCATCCCATCATCAAAGACTGAAAATCCGCCACTGAATCAAGCCATCCATTCACAAACTATTCTGTGCCAGCATCAAGGTCACAGTCCTCAAGGAGCTTCCATTCTATAGTCTGATCATGTGCATGAACCATATTCCCTAACCACTCTCCAGCTCTGTCTTATTCCCATTCTCAATGGTTCGATTCCTCTTCTTGACTTTTTTTTCTAGGGCAAACACCCCTGCCTTCCCACAATCACATAACTTTCTTGAATTAGATAGGATGGGAAGGGATAAATGACCCCTTGTTCTCTGGCATAAGATACAACATTTAACTCCAGGCACCAAGTACAAGAGGATGAGTAGGAACTCTGACCTTTTATTGGCGTGCCTCCCATCTCCCCCTTTCCTGATTCTCTTTTCCATCCCAGAGGAACCACTTTGCTTCAGCTCTTTAGATGTTGTTTGTCTATCAGGCTTAGGAATGAGGCTCTGCATTGCGGACAAACCAAGGCTCTTGCTCTGGGGGCAATGGCTGATCAAGGCCAGTATTTTTCTCCAGTTCTGTCCAGAGGGAGAGTAGAGCCTTGAGTAGGAATGCCAAATAAGAGAGACAGAAAAAAAGGAAAGGAGAGGAGAGGAAAGAGGAGGAAAAGGAAGGGAAAAGAGAAAAGGAAGGGGAAAGAAGAAAAAAGAAGGAAAGAAAAGAAAATGGAAGGGAAGGGAAAGGAAGAAGAGGGAAGAGAAGGGAAAGGCTGAAGAACCAAAAGACTCATCGATTGTGACTCAGGATATGAATTCTAGGACTGCCAGGTGTTTGATTTATATGCTCAATGTCTCTCAGACATCTGGATGTGCTAATAAACGAGAAACTTTGTGGAGCTACAGCAGACCTTCCATAACAGTATCAGCTGCTTTAGGGGCTTGGACTTGGGGGACTGAGCTCAGATCCTGACTGCTGATCACAACCTATGTGACCCTGGGGATGATGCAGTGAATAGAGAGCTGAGTTTGGAGTCTGGAAGATCTTAGTTAAAATCCAGCCTCAGACATTTACTAGCTGTAAAGTCACTTAACCATTGTCTTCCTCAATTTCCTCAAATGAAGAATAGGGATAGTAATAGCACCTACCTCCCAGGTTGTTGTGAGGATCAAATCAGTAATATTTGTTAAGCCCATGGTACAGTGCCTGTTATATAGTAGGTGTTTAATCAATGCTTGTTTCCTTCCTTTTATTTATAGAATGAGGCTGTTGGGTAAGATGAAAGCTGAGTTCCCATCTACCTCTAAATCTCTGATTCTGAGGTCCTGAGATTGCAGTTGTCCATCAGACAGTTTAGCTAATTAATGACTCATTGTTTTTTATCAGACAGTTTGTCTCACTTAGATGCCTGGGAAGAATGCTGGTGCTGAATGAGAACATGTATTAAAAATAGGGCCTCTCTGATGATTTACTCCCTGCTTGACCCTGCCCAAGTCACTTAAACTCGCTGGATCTCAGTTTCCTTATCCAACTTCATGTCTCTCTGTTTAAAAAATCCAGAGACCAAAGATAGCTTGCAAGATAGCTTAGAGAACAACTAGATAGATAGAAAGATATGTGGATAAACAGACAGACAGATAGATAGTCAGACAGATAGATAGATATGTAAATAAACAGTGAGATAGATATATATTCAGACAGACAGACAAACAGATAGATGTGTGGATAGACAGACAAATAGATATGTAGTCAGGTAGATAAATAAATAGATACATGTGTGGATAGATTGACAGATGGATATATATAGATTTATGTACAATTATCTGTATGTATACCTATATAATATACACACATCTCTTATCCCCCCTCTCATTTTCCTCCCTGCATGCTAATCTCCTAATCTTAATCAAAATGGGTAGATTGGATAGATAGACAGATAGATAGATAGATGGATGGATGTGTGGACAGACAGATGGATATAGATATAGATATAAATATATGTACATTTATCTGTATGTATATATATATATATATATAAAATATACATATATACCTCTTGTCCCCCCTCTCCTTTTCCTCTCTGTATGCTAAATTCTTAATCCTAATCCAAATGGGACAGGAAAAATGAGAATTTCTCTCTCTAATCTAAGGCCTAATTTATCTTTTTTGGGGGGAGAGGGGAATAATTGGCATTAAGTGACTTTCCAGGGTCACACAGCTAGTAAATGTCTGAGGCTGGATTTGAATTCAGGTACTCCTAACTCCATTACCAATGCTCTATCCATTGTGCCACCTAGTTAACCCAAACCTATTTTATCTTTGATCATTCTTTTCTTTTTAGTTTATTATGGACCAGACCTTTGTTTTCATGGATATCCCAAGTTTCCAATGAAGAAATTCCCTCTTCAAATGTAGATTTTTACCATGTACAGAGTTGGGAGAGTTGTCTGATAGTATGGAAAGTCTACGATATTTGCCAAGGGTGACAGGGACATATGGCTCAGGAAGGACTTGGGTGCTGGTTTTCTTGGACTCCAAAGCCAACCCTTGATTTATTCAGCCAAGATTCCTCTCTGCAAACTTAGGAAGGGCTTGTGTTCCAAGAGTCTGTGAGTAAGTCAGCTGGAATGCGATTTTGGAACACATGCTCAAAGAATTCTAGAAATTTAAATAGAGGAAAGACTTTAGGTTATCTAGTCTAACCATCCCTATTTCCTCCCAGGAACAATTTTATAAAGGATGATTAGGATCTCAGCAAAAGCATATTTAATCCAAAATATACAGTCCAGTAACCCTTACACTCACATCCTCCTCTGGTGCCTTGTTATGACATGGATATGATAACTTTGAGGTCTCCAAGGTTATTCAAAGAAAATGTAAGAGAGGATATGGTTGCTCAAGTTGGAAACCTTCAAGCACATGGATTGTTGTTCAAACATCAGCCCAGAGTTATGGGCAGAGAAATTTCACTCCGAGTTAGCTAAAGACCATGAAGCTTTGGGCTGTGGCAACTCTCTAGACTAAGTCATTGAGGGGTTGTAAGGTGTCTTGGAGGAGGTAGTGTCTGCACCAGTGAAATGATAGATTTTGATGTATGTTTCTTGAAGGAAAGCAGTACAGATTTATAGTATATGGTACTAATAGCACTTGCCTAATCTCTGAGCGTTATTGCAGCATCAGCTGAAGCTTGTCTGTTAGGAAAGGTTTTAAAGTACAATTAGGAAGAAGAAATGTCCTCCCCAGTCCCTGGATTCAGGGCTGTCCCATTCGGCACAATCTTGAAACAGGCAAAGTTCTTCTTTGAAACTTGCCTTTTTTGAGGACAAAGAAGTGATAATGGTAATTATCACTGTTAGGGAATGACAAATCACATTGTGGTACATCATTACAATGGGATGCTATTATGCTACATGAAATTACAAGTGGGGGATTATATATACATGCAATAATAACAACATTGCAAGGACAAACAACTTAGAGAGACTTAAGACTTCTGATCTATGTAGTGACCAACCATGATTCTAGGAGATTCGCAATGAAACTTTCTACCCAGCTCCTGCCAGAGAGATGCAAAATAAAACACACATTTTTGGACACAACCAGTATAGAAACCAAGCCTATTTGTTACAAGAATTATTATTTTTCTTTGTTTCCAATGCGGGGTGGAGGTGAGTGGGAAAAAGATTTTTATTAATTGAAAAAAAAATTAAAGAAGCTTGCGATTTCTGCATTTCACAATTATTTAGCAGCAGGGATCCGTAACTTAGAGTGTGAACTTTTAAAAAATGTAATAATTGTCTTTCAGTATAATTGATTTTCTTTGTAATCCTATACATTTTTTGCATGTAAAAATATTGCTCTGGGAAGCAGTCCGCAGCCTTCCCCAGACTGCCAAAGGAGTCCATAATTAAAAAAAAAAAAAAAAAAAAAAGAACCCCTGCACAGCATCCTTTTTCCCTAAACACAAAATGTCCTTGATTTGCCCTAAGCCCCAGGAAGAAGCATCTCTTATGGTAAAAAGTAGCAATTGGGGAGACAGAATTCTAGGTTTGGGAGTTAGTATGATGCCACTAACTCTGAAGTCAGAAGATCTGGTTTCAAATGCTACCCTTGAAACTTACTGGTTTGACTGTGCCTCAGTTTACTCATCTATAAATTGAAGGAGTTTGGACTAGATTGTCTCTGAGATCTCTTCCAACTCTAAGTCTGTTATTCTATGAAACTTCCTAGAAATCACTTCATCTACAGAATCCCAGGTTCCTTCCCTCTAAAACAAGGTGATTTGGAATAGGGGTTCCATAAGATTCCTTTCTGTAGTATAAATACTTATTTCTCTCTCTTGATAGCTAAACTATGAAACTTTACCCTGGCCTGTTCAAGTCCTACATTGTCCTATGGTCAAAATGACCTTCTTTTCCTCCCTCAATTATAGAAATTCCCATTTCCTCAGCATAGTTGATCTCAAAAGAAAATTATTGATTATATCAATTCATGTTAAAGTGTGAGAGATTGGTAACACATTTCCTCCTGTAGCAATTTACAAGAAGTGACTTATGAGCCCAAATAAATCTCCCACTGTAAGAAATTTAGATGGGGCAAAAAAGGGAAGGGAAAAAGTCTGATAATGTCAAGGGAGATGTTTTGGGCAGGTTGCCCACTCAGCAGGCATGCAGTTGAGCTCCGCCTAAGAATCAGCTTCTGCGATCAGCTTTCCTCAGCTGTTCCTACTTTTCAAAGCTTCTTTCTTTTCTCCATTCTTGATTTCTGAACTCCTGTTTCTCCTAAATGCTTGTCACAGTTGTTCTCAAGACAACAGTGTGAAGCTGCTGGAACGGGAGAGAAGAAAATTCCAGTAGTGGGAGTGCCAGTATTTGTATTCATGGGTCATTTATAAAAGAGGTATTCGTAAGTATGGAGTCTTGTTCTCTCTCAATCTCTATCGCTCTGTTTGTCTCTCCCTCTTTTTTTCTCTTCTTCTTCTCTCCTCCCTTGCCATTCCCTTCTCCTCCCCTAACTCCTCTTCCCTCCCCTTCCTCTTCCTCCTCCTCCCTCCTTCATCTTCATTTTCCCTCCTCCTCCTCTTCCTCCCTCCTCCTCCTTTCTCCTCTACTTATTCTCTTTCTTCCTCCTCCTCCTCTTTCTCCTCCTCCTCTCTTCTCCTTCTCCCCCTCTTCCTTCCCCCGTGCCATCCTTCTTCCCTCCTCCCCCTCTTCCCCCTCCTTCTCCTTCTCCTCCCTCTCTTTCTCCTCCCCTTTCCCCTCCTTTTCTTCCTCCTCCTCCTTCTCTCTGTCTCTGTCTCTCTTCCCACATCCATATTATCTATATATATGTATATATATATATTATATACCTACACACATATATATAATACATATACACATAATTCATACATACACACACACACACACATATATATATATATGCAGATCCAGAAAAAAACTATTGAGCCCAGTGGATCTGCTACTGGCTCCTAATAAGAACAGTCACCATCAGCTAAATAAACCAAGTATTACACTGAGAATCTGTGTGTTTTGATCCAAATGGTTAAGTTATATTAAGTCACTGGATACTTAGTCAGTTGATAGACTTTAGTCCCACTTACTGCCATCCTGTACTGTATATGGTGGATCTAGAAAGCCCCATATTGTGACTGTCTAATCTATTATCACTGTGTAAAGCCCTGCATGTGCTCATCCTCTTCTCTCTCCAGTCCCCAGTCTTTTCAGTCTACTGAGCATCTTGTTCTTTGACCCTTCCAGAATTTCTCAGCAATCCTAGGGTCTCCCCAGAAGGTTTCATTCTCCCAGGTTTAAACCATCTGGGCACATATCCCCGTGTCTCTTTCCTCAGGGATGCTCTAGACACCACATGGAGCTAAGGCAGGTGACTGGACAAGATGACCCTTGGATGGGAAGGTCTTGTGGGTTGGTTCATGGCTGGGGACAGAGGGAGGCAAGGTAACAGACAGAGGCAGAGCCAGGGCTGCCAAGATACCAGCCTTTGCACTAGTCTGCAGACTCAAAGCCAGAGGGAGTCTCATCAGCCAGCCGGGGAGGTAAGAGGAAGCAGGAGTGATGCTCTAGGCTCTACAGGCTCATTTTGAATGCAGACTTGGCAACTCATTTCCACAAGTTGGTGGAAGGTAATTTTACATTTGTAACAATTATTCACTTAATTGGGTTCCAATTAGATTGGAGGGGAAGCGAAGGGCTGTGTGTGGTTTCCCAACCCCTCTTCCTCCTTCCTCTCCTTTATATATCAAAGGGAATTCGAGTGACATGGTCTTTTTATCTCATTCAAAACAATTTCGAGCCCTTTTGTTAGGAAAGAAGGCTGGTGTCCCCCCCACACTGTGTATATCTCAAGCTTGCCTTCATTTATCTGTTGCTGGCCTCTCCCTAACGATCTGTGGGGTAGACTTATTAACTCAGTAGGTGGAAAGGATGTGGGTGGAATTGGTCCCAGATGAAGAAGGCAAAGGTAGCTGAACCATGTCCCTTACAGCCAGGGCAGTTTCAGTTGGGGGAAGAGACCCCCCAAGGAAGAGGGGCAAGGCAGAAGATCGAGCAAGGAGAAAGCTCTGATATAGATGGATGGGGGTCCTAAGATCACACACCCAGGGCTGGCACGAAGTTTAGAGATCAGTGAGATAAGAAATGTGGACCCTCCCGAATCTGAGCCTTTGAGTCTATGATCCATTTCGTACAACATTCTTATTATGTGATTAAGGAAAGGGAGACCCAGGGACCTTAAGTGACTTGTCCAATATTGTGTGGTAAGTATCAGAATTGGGATGCTGACTTCAGACTCCAGGTCCTTCCCAGTGAACCCTGCCCGGGATCCAGTGGGTATTATGGTAATCATAAGGGAAGCTCTTCTTTCTCCACTGACTCGGTTTTCTCATATATAAAATGGGGGCAACTAATAATGTTTGTTCTCTCCTTCTGTCTTCAGGGGTTACTGGTCAGTATGTTCTCTAGAGGTACTAATGAAAACAAGGTTGGCTTCCAGACTCCAGTATTTCTCTGTTATGCAGTGACAGAAATGTTCAGGGCTGTTATGACCTCGTTTGCCTCTATTTCCTCATTTGTCAAATGAGCTGGATAAGGAAATAGCCAACTACTCTGATATCTTTGCCAAGAAAATCCCAAACTGCAAAATGGTAGTTGTGTGACCCTGGGCAAGTCACTTCTCCTTGTGCACCTCAGTTTCCTCATCTATAAAATGAGCTGGAGAAGGAGATGGTGGCCCCCTCCAGTATCTGCCAAGAAAATCCTAAAGGAAGTCATAGAGAGTTGGACATGGCTGAACAACAACATGCTCTTCCATTGGGGTCAGGAGGTAAGGAGAAGCAGAAAGGCAAAATCAAAGGCAGGGGGTTCTGGAAGGGAAGAGGACCTTCCTCCAGGGAGTTTCTTGGTCTGTTCAGGGTTTGGGCAGGGGGCTGCCTTTTTTAACTATTCCCATTTCAGGAGGAAACAGAGGTAGGTTAGCATGCTAGAATGCTGGTTGGAAATGAAGTGGGGGAGTTGTTCAACCCCAGGAAAGGGAACAGGAGACCATTAGGCAGGAGTTACTCTCCATCCTATCAGTTCCAAGAATTGACAGGCCATGACTTAACCCTCTGTGTCTTAATTCAGGAATTACAGGAGGTCAAATGTTGAGTTCAAGAGAGACCAGGAAGCAGTGTGGCGTGTTGGGGTCATTCAATCAATGTGCCAGGCACCTTGCCAAGTGCTAGAAAACCATGGTCTTCGAGCTAAAGAGCCCAGGTTCCAATCCCATCTCTCTTGGTCTGTTTCCTCACCTACAAAATAAGGGGAGGGTTGAAATAGATGGCCTCTAAGATTGTTTCCAGCCCTAGATCTGTGATCTCTACTGTTCCCTAACTATATTTCATTCCCAATCAGTAAACCCAGGTCCTCTTCCTCTTGTTATCATCACAACCACATCCTTTACCCTGAGCTTGCTGGATAAGTGCTGAGCTGATGGAAGAGGGAGGAATCATGACCCATAGATGTATGTTCAATGTGTGACACAAGGTTTGGCAGAGTAGGTGTCCAATATACTTATTGATTGATTGATTAAATGACCCATGCAAACCCTAGAGGGCTGCCTGCCTTCTCTTCTGTGCTCTTATACCCTTTGTTTATGGATGGATATGCCCTCATTTCTCTTCTATTCTCCCCCGATGTTCCTCTTCTTCCCATAATCCCATTGGAAATGGTCACATTTAAGATCAATTTCTGGAATACTTTGGGATCATAGGAGAGCTAGTTTAGTTGGATATAATAGAGGGAAGAAAGAAGAGGTTTCCACTTACAAGACTAGTAGAGACTCCATGAGGAAAAAGACCCTATCTTAACTAAAGTTTCAAACCATACATACATATGTATATATAATATAGAATATAGAATTTACATATACAACTATATATGCACATATTCACACGTGTGTATATATGCATAATATATTATTTATACACACATGTATGTATATATACATATATTCATGCATGTATGTATTTTTATATACACATACACATATATGCATACATACTCATATATAGTCTTTGTGGATGTCACATGCAGGTACGTGGAAAATCACACGGCTGAGGTAACATATAACCTAACAGGTCTGGTAGGAAAAATGATATAAGACAAAGTACAGACACAGAAGTCAGGAGACCTGCCCTCGGTGTGATTCTGGGCAAGCAGCCTTGCTAGACCTGAGTGTCTTCAAGCATAAAATGAGAAATTTGGATGCAGTCCTAAGGTCCCTTCTAATTCTCCATATATAAATGAACTTTTGAACCAATGAGATATTTTAAAGAATAGAAGTAAAGGATGACGACAGACTTTGTATGAGAAGATGGACTGGTTTCATGATGAGGATAAGGGATGACTAGGGGACAGCTGGAGCAAACTCCGTGGTTACTCTCAGTGCCAAGAAAAATGGAGGGAAAGCCTCTGGCACAATAAGTGGCCCCTTTCTGATGAAATTATGATACAGGTGTGAATCACACATCTAGGAACAGACATGGATGGAGAGTTGGGCTGTGATCTGAATTGCTGAAAAGAACTTTCGCCATATCTATCTATGTAAGTATCCCCAGGGCTTACTTAGTGCATAGAGTAATTGCTTAATAAGTGCTTGGTGAATTGAATGGAATTCTTTTGGAATGTGAGGGAGGGAAAGAAGGAAGGAAATTAGAACAATATTTTCTGAATGTCTATCTACTTCTTGACCTTCTATGGAGATTAGCCTTTCCCATGAAGTATAGACTGTCTACTATTTTTTTTTTTATTGAGTTCTCAGTGCCAGGTACATACTGAAAGATTGATAGATGTGACAATAATCTCTTCCTTCTGGAGATTAATTTATTTTTTCTAAATTACTTTTCTATACATGATACTATTTGGTCCTCAATATCCCCATGAGATAGATTGTATAGATATTATTGTCCCAGGTTTTCTGACTTTCTGAACAAGAATCTTTCTATAAGTAACCTGCCTCTTAGAATCTTCACTGCTTCTCAGACTCATCCCTTCTGTAACACTGGAAATTAAGTTGCTCAAGAATTAGATTCGCTGAAAGGTGAATAACTGGACTAGAGAGGGGTTCTTTCCTATGACAACAATGTCGCTGAGTCTCTTCATAGTAGATAACAAGTGGAAGGATTTAAGGAAGATTTAGGAGAATGGGAGAGAGATGAAGTCCCTCCCTATTGTCTTCTTATTTACTAGGAACAAGGAAAACTATGGGTGTTTCTTGGAAGGACAAAGGAAACTGGAGGCAAAGGGTGGGTAGGACAAGAGATGTTTGATCCTTATTTTTTAAACACATTTTGATACTTTTTGCTTTCATATCACATTCATTTTCATATATAACTTTCCCTCTTTCTATGCAATAAGCCATCTCTTTATAGCAAAGATTAAAAAAAGAAAGAGGAATAAGGCATCTCAGTAAAACCAAATAATAAATCAACCATTGCTGACATTATGTACAGCATTCCACACTCCTAGGCCAAGGAAGATCCTTGAGGAGCAAGGAATGGGAAACCAATCTTCTAACCTAAGGCTAGGTTCCCCAAAGCCGGTTAAACCAATCCTAAGGATGTTAGCCCAGTGGATTTCCATTGTTTGGGGATGATAAGACTAATAGAGATCACCTCAGGAACATTTTTGCTGTCCCTTTCACCAAAGGAGATGATAATGATCTAGGTATCTATTTGAGAGGGACACAGTTCATAACTGGAATCCTTACATGCATAAAAGGATGTGTTTACACCTGGGCTACAAGTCTGATTATTCCTCAGGGGATGATCTGGATCTGAAGGTCTTTCTATTTCACTAAATTTTAAACAAAGCCTTGGCGTTAGGGTCTCAGAAGTTCTTGTGGGCCTGGGTCTTCTCAGAGGAGTGTGTGAACCCTAAGCCCTGAAGGAGGTGAAGAGAGAACAAGAACATATCCTTAGTTATGACCTGGGACATCGAGGTGATATGGTGGATAGATTGTTAGACTGCAGTCAGGAAGACCTGAGTGCAAATCTGGCCTCAGACACTTACCAGTTATGTGGCCCTAGGCAAGTCACATCACTGTGCCTCAGTTTCCCCATTTGTACAATGAGCTAGAGAAGGAAATGGCAAATGACTTCAGTATCTCTGCCAAGAAAACCCCAAATGGGTTCACAAAAAGTCAGGCACGGCTGAACAACAGCAATAGGGCAGTAACCCTGGATCTTTCACAAGCTATCTCTGTGATGTTAGTCAGGTATCCAGTACTTTCTCTCTATGGATTATGTGCAATTTATTATGTATGTAGCTTGTTTGCATGTTGTATCCCTCATTAAATTGTGAGGCCCTTAAAGATAGGGACTGCATTTTACATCTACATTTTCAGTGCTTAGCACAGTTCCAAGGCATATAGCTTAATAAATGTTTATTGATGTTTTGGTCATGTATACTTATTGTGTATCTAATGTATATTTTAATATATTTAACATCTACTGGTCATCCTGCCATCTAGGGGAGGGGGTGGGGGGTAAGAGGTGAAAAATTGGAACAAGAGGTTTGGCAATTGTTAATGCTGTAAAGTTACCCATGCATATATCCTGTAAATAAAAGGCTATTAAATAAAAAAAAAAGTTTATTGATTGACTCATTGACTGATGAAAAATTTCTCACATTTCTTTCCTGTAAAAAAAAAAAAAAATTGGGATAGCCTAGGGCTTCTTTTTTTTTTTTTTTTTAAATAAATTTACTATTGATTAGAAACATCCTTTTCTTTTTAAATTTTGATTTCCAAATTCTCTCCTCACTTCCCCCACCTACTGAGAAGGCAAGCAAAATGATATCAATTATAAATGTGAAATCATGCAAAACATATTTCCATATTAGCCATATTGCCAAAAAAAAGAAAAAAATAGCAAAAAAATAAAGAAAGCAAGATAATTATACTTCAATGTGCACTCAGAGTTCATCAGTTCTTTCTCTGGAGATGAATAGCATTTTTCATCATGAGTCTTTCAGAATTGTCTTGGATCACTGCATTGATGAGAGTAGCTAGATCTTTCACATTTCATCATCGTTTTTTTCTTTCCTTAGTTCCCCATATTTGGATTCCTATCCACTTCAGACCCTCCACAACCCACATCCTTCTCTGCCATCTGGTTTTAGTGTTACTCTAAGAAATCTCCATGTTACTATGAAGAAACTTCCCTTTATTTTGGATCTTTTCACTCCACACTTTCCTTTTCTTCTATTTACTTATTTTTGGCTTAGAATAATTTTTAAAAATAATTTTAAATTTCCCCAGTTACATGTAAAACAATTTTTTTACATTTGTTTTTTTTTAAACTTTGAGTTCTAGATTCTCTCTTCCTCCTCACCCTTACCCTCTATTACGAAGGCACATGTGAAATTATGCAAACCATTTCCATAAGAGTCATGTTGTGAAAGAAAATATTTTCTTCCAAAAGAAAAAAATGAAGTTAAAAAAACAAAGTATGTTTCAATCTGTATTCAGACACAAGCAGTTCCTTCTCTGCCTGTATTGCACAATGATCTCCCAATTCTTCTCACTTCACTTTGCATCAGTTCATATAGGTCTTGCCATTTTTTTTCCCCTGAAGCCACATCCTCCTTATCTTTTCTTATTGCACAATAATATTACATCACAATCAAATTCCACAGCTTGTTTGGCCAGTCCCAGTTCATGGACACTCCCTCAATTTCCAAATCTTTGCTTCCACAAAGAGCTGTTATACATATCTTTGCACATATAGGTCCTTTTCCTTTATTTTTGATTTCTAAGGCCATGGATTCTTTTTTAAGTGGAGATCTTGGATAGCAACTTTTAAAGCCTATGGACTCCTTTTCAGAATAATGCTAAATACATAAAACAAAAGACATAGAATTATGAAGGAAACCAAATACATAGAAACACAATTATTTTAAAAATTCCCAGACTCCAGGTTAAGAACCACCGACTAGATACCCTGAATGGCTCTCAAACTTCTTTTCAGTATCTTTATGCTATTAAAAATTATCATTGATCTGCCCCCAAATGTTTTGTTTATGTGGGTTATCTTTATCAAAATTAACCTTATTAGAAATAAAAACTACTTTTGAATTTGTAGCTCCTCTGAAAGGCTTTCAGAGACCCCCAGGATTTTCTGGATTACACTTTGAAAACCACCTCTCTAAATTGTAATCTCATGATTTTAAAGTCCCTCTGAGTTTGGACACTACTAGGATGGTAGAATACACACTTAAGAGCCCAGTTGGGGAGAATAGGATTTAGGACTAGAAGATAACTTAGAGAAGAAATAGTTCAATCCACTTATTTGACAAATTAAAAAAAAAAACAAAAAAACAAAACTGTGGCCCAGAAAGAAAATTTCTCTCAAGTCACAGAGCTAGTAAATAGAAGAGTAGAAATTTGAAAGTGAATCCTTCAATAACCAGTTCACAGTTCTAGTCTTACAATGTCTTTTTTTTCCCCCATACTAGGTAGGGTGTGAGGAGAAGGAGGCATACGAGTCACTGAAAGACTGCCTTTTACCCTGGGGACAGAGCTGATGAGCTCTGGGGATGAGTACCCTTTCTGGGTCAGAGCCTTATTAGCTGTAGGTGCCCCAGAAGGAAATCTGAGAAATTCCCTCAATGGAATAAAAATTCATACCCAAGGCTTTGCACTAGCAGTTGTTCAACACACACTAAATTGGTGGAATGAACAAAACAGAGGAACCCATCTCCTCAAGAAGCAAGAGAAGATACAGACAGAAATGAGACCCCAGATCTACATAAAGCCAGAGACTGAGAAAACCTCACCTGCTTCAGTCTGATGTATTTTTGTCCCCATGGACCTCCCCCTAAGTAAAGGTGACACACAGTCTCGAACCCTAGGAGAGCTGGAAATCACATGGGGATGAGGTAGATTTCCTGGCCTTAAGGTGCTTCATGAGACAGACCCCAATGCAAAACCGAATGCTTCCTGTTCCTTTTTTCTCAGACTTAAGACATTCCTAGGGAAGAGGAAGAGGGCCTGTGTAGCAGGAGGCAGCTCTATCGACATTCTGGTCAGGCTTGGAGACATTGAGTTATTATATATATATTTTTGAGCTACTTAGAGCAATTTACAGAAATCATTTAGGGGCCGTTTAGGGAAAGGAAAAAAGATGAGGACTTTTAAAAGCAAAACCCCGGGATGGTTTTATGCAGAAAAGCTTTGCCTAGAGATGGGTGAGTGAGTGTATGTGTGTAGGGAGTGTGTGCAGAATTCCAGGAAGGACTTGGAGAGAGAGAGAGCCTGAAGCACTATTCGGGCTGGAGAAATATGATGGGGGCCAAAGGAAGAGAATAGGGTGGTCCTGTCAAGACTATATGGGGCAGTGGGAAAAATGTTAGATTTGGATTCAGAAGCTCTGGCTTCAGATTCAGACTATTGAGTGTGGACAAATCACTTTCCTTCTCTGTAAAAATCCCTTTAAGATGACAATGTGAATCATCACAGATAAACTCCACCCAGCAAAGATCTTTAAAATGGGGATTATAATAACTCCTTCCTAGAAGAGTTTACAAGGTTAAAATGAGATATTTGTAAAGCACTTGGTAAACCTTAAAGCAATGTATAAATGCTAGCCATTATAATAAAAGCAATAGTAACTATTATTATTATTACTCTTTCAAAAAGAGGGCTGGATCAAATAATGATCCATCCAGAAATCCAAAAAGAGACTATAGTAAGCACTTTAATCTAGGAAGGCCTGTTTAAAAGGATTTAAAGATGCTTGAGGGCATTGGGAAAAGAAATCCAGTACAAAAACAGGCAAATAAATTGATTGCCTGCTATTAATGATCAGAGACACTCTAAGGGCTCCTGAAGCATGCAGAACTCTGAGAAGAAGAGGAAGAGATAAGGGAGGGGTTGGAACAGGGAAACCAGAATGTTCCAATGAGGAAGCTCCATTATAGTGCTTAGTCTATTCTACTGACAGATAAATAGTTAAGAGTCAGTAGCAACCAGAGTGAGTGTTTGGGGTGCTGGAAATTCTCAGCCTGCTTACCTAAGGGACTCCAGAAGTCCTTGAAAACCAAAGCTCTATAGACCAGGCTTACTTATCACCACTGGAACTCAGGAAATAAGTCAAGGTCAAACAAAACTTGACTATTCCATCCAAAAGGGTAGAAGGGAGCATAATCTGGCTCTGTCAAAAAATTCCAAATCAGGAAAAGGAGGAATAAACAGAAGACATTGAACACTACAAAGAAATCTTTTGAATTCAGAGATAATCCCAGGAAAAAAGAGAGAAATTCCACAGACAACTATAAGCAGAGATTTAGGGTTGAAAATGCCTTGACCACAAGGACTTGTAAGACTACCAGGAAGAAATGAAATAAAAAATTTAAAAGATCAGAGAATAGAAATCCTCACCAAAATAACAGAATCTCTGAAAATTAGAATGGAAGATACAGATCAATGTCTCTATGAATCAAGGAATGTTAGAACAAAATCAAAAAATTAGAGAAACAGGGAAAATGTGAATTATTTATTATTAAAAAAAAAGATTTGGAAAACAGTTAATGGAGAAATAATTAAACCATCATCAGACTCATTGAAGATTATGACCAAAAATCTTTGGATACTAATCATAATTCAAGAAGAAATATATCAATATTGTACAGGGATATTAGAATCAGAGGGCAAATTAAAATAGAAAGCACATATTGGTAATCATCTCCTAAAAGAAGCCTCAAAATGAAAACTCCCAGGAGTTGAAAATCCAGAATTTTCAAGGCAAAGGAAACTTATTGTAAACAACCAGAAAGACACAGTTCAAGTGCTAAGGTACCAGCATTAACCAAACAAGACTTGGCAGCTAGTATATAAAAAGGAGAAAATCTTGGAATAGAATATTCCCACAAGACAAAAGGTATGAATTCATAAGCAAATATATTTAATTATAATCAAGATATTTTTTGCAATATAATATATTCTGCAAAACAGTATATACTAGAATCTCAAATAGACCTGAGATTTTACTGGTTTAAGGAGCTTCTAGTGAGGAACTTCCTATACCAAAAAAGGTCAACACTTTCTCTGCAATTCATACCTAAACCCTAGAGAAAAATTAAGTGATTTCTTTCATCTATGTATGGTATTATTACAAAAAATGATCATGTGTTAGGGCATAAAAACATCACTAACAAATGCAAAAGAACAAAAATATTAAATACATGCATTACTGACCACAATGAAATAAAATTTATAATAAATTATGAGACTTTGAAGAAAGGATTCAAATTGAAATATGCTTATATAATGTAATCCTAAATGAAGTGGTGAGTCAAAGAACAAATCACAGAAGCAATAGACAATGTAATAGAAAAAAGAAAGGTGACAACAATGAGATTACAAATCAAAACTTTTGGGATGCAGCCAAATAAGTCCTTAGGGGAACATATGTAAACACTTTAACCAACAAAAGAAAGAACAAATCAAAGATTTGTTCATGAAAGTTACTTAATTAGAAAAGCAACAAAGCAAAAATCCCAACTAACCATAAAATAGACATTCTGAAAATCACAGATGAGATGGACAAATTTACAAGCAAAATACTTCATTAAATTGATAAATCAATCTTGAAGCTGCTATTAAAAACACCTAATAAACTAGATAAGCTATAAGCCATTCTGATTTGAAAATAAAGAAAACCATTTTCTGGTTCAAAAAATTTTAAAAAAAGAGAGAATGTTTAGTGACTTTTGTCCAATTATATGCTAAAAAAAAAAAAAAAACCCAAAAAACTCAACTTCTAATAAGTCAAACAAATCAATAATTTATACAAATAAAAAAATAAACAAAATGACAGAATAAAACCCAGAGAATTTAAACGACTTAATCTGAAAAATAAATTGAACTAACTATAAGTGAACTTCTAAAGAAAAAAAAAATTCAGGAACACATTTGATTTACAGTCAATTGTTCAAATAACAATTTAATTTCTTTTAAGGAAAAATGGTTTTGATGTTTACAGCAAAGAAAGACAAAGCAGAGAAGGAAAACATAGACCAAAATATCAAGTGATATTAATGCAAAAATATTGAATAAAATACTAACAGGTTCTAACTATATACACATATACATGTATGTAAGCATTCATGTTTAGGGATATGTACAGTTAGGAATATATATCATATACATTTATATTTAAATAATACACTATGACTAAATAGGACTTATGACAGGAATTCAGGGTTGCTTCAATATTGAGAAAATTATAAGCACAATAGACTATATGAAAAATAATACCATTAAAAACTACATCATTCTAGAAATGCATTTAGAAAAAATCTTTAGACAAAATGCAGCACTCATTTATGTTAAAAATATTAAAAGAACATTAAAAAGCAAAGAAATAACTGAATCTTTAATAAGGAAAAGATATCTATCTAAAATCAAAATCCAGAATTCTATAAAATGGGGAACACTAAAGGCCTTACCAATAAGATCAGTATAAGGCAAGGATGTCTTTTATCACCCCTACTATATACAGTTCCAGCAGTTTTAGATACAAAAATAAAATAAGAAAAAAATAATAAGTACAGAATAAATTATAGCTTTTTTTGCAAATAATATGATGGTCTATTTGGAGAACTCTAGAGATTCAATTAAAAATAAATTGAAGAAATAAATTCAGCAAAGTAGCAGGATATAAAATAAATCAGCTCAAATCATCAACTATTTGATATATCATCAACAAAAGCTCGGGGAGGCAGCAAGAGAAATAGACACACACAGTCACAGAGAAAGAGAGAGAGAGAGAGGACATACACAGAGAAAAAGAGAGAGAGATTGAGACAGACAGAAACAGAGACACAGAGAGAGGGGGAGAAAAGGATAGAAAGAGAGGAGAGTAGGAGGCAGAGGGAGAGAGCAAAGGAAGGAGAGAATGAGAACCAGGCACTGTGTGTTAAGAACTAGGGATACAAATAAATTCAAACAAAACCATTCCTGCCTTCAAGGAGCTGACATTCTAATAGAGAAGACTAAACAAAAAGAGAATCTGGAAAGCAAAGAGGAGGAAGTTACATCCAGGTAATAGCATGGTGTGGTTATGGTAAGGAAGTGAAACAGAGGCCCGATTCCTGCCAAGATAAAGAAAACTTGCTTGTCCAAGCAAGGAAACTTTGGAGCAGAGATCAAGGTAGTTTTGGGGAGAGGGAGTGGAGAGGAGATGAAGATGATGGTTAGAGTGTAGGTGCATTGTGAAGACCTGGCCAGGAAGAATACACTCAAAATAGTTACAAAATGTATAAAATCCTTGGAAGTTCACTTTCCAAAACATACTCAAAAATTATATTCAAATAACTAAAAAATACTCTTTACATAAAGACTGAAATAACTCAAGATATTAAATCCTCATTGTTTGGGCCTTGCCACTATAATTTTTAAAAATGACAGTGCCCCTAAATTAATTTAATTATTCAATACTAAACCAATCAAATTAGCAAAGGTTATCTCATAGAACTATTTTTAAGAATTCCTTTGGAAAAGGAATCAAGAATGTGAAGGGAAATAATGGGGAAAAATGGGAAGGAAAGGAGCCTCGTTGTAACAGATCTCAAGCTACTCTTCCAAGAAGTAATTGCTGAAACTATCTGGTACAGGATAAACCACAGAAATGTTGGCCAATGAAACAGATTACATACAGAACATGCAATGCAAATCAACATTTTAGCATAGTGTTTACTTAGTCTCAATACTAACTAATGGAGTAAGGATTCAATATCCGACAAAACTCTGTTGGGAAAATTAGAAAACAGTCTGTCAGAAATGGGATATAGACCTCCACATCATATAAAATTATACAATGAGTTCCAAATGGATATATATGAGCCAAACTTCATTAAAAAATTAGAGTAGGGAAGAAGATACCTTTGCATCTATGGGTAGAGAAAAATTTCTTGACCAAAAAAGAGATAAAAAAGATCACAAAGATTGAAAAACTTCTGTAAAAACAAAATCAATACAGCTAAAATTTGAAGGGAAATAATTAATTGGGAAAAATTCTTTGCAAAAAATTTCTCTGATAAGCATCTGATATTAAAAATACATAGGGAATTACTACAAATATATGAAAGAATATATAGATGTGTATGTTATCATAGTTCTACTGTTTATGCACATACATTGTCAGTACACACACACATATATAATGTAAATAGTTTTCAAGGCAAGAAATACAAATTATCAGCAATATTATAAAAATGCTACAAATAACGAATTAGAAGAGAAATGTGAATTCAAATTGATCTCCTATACCTCCATACCTATATATACCCTTTGACTTAGCAATACTGTTACTAACCTTTTAATGAAAAGAGATCAGAAAAATAGAGAAGGGACCCATGGGTACAAAAGTATTTATGGTAGTACATTTTATTGTACTGGAAACAAAATGATTTCTATCAATTGGGGAATACCAAGATAAATTATGTTATATGAAAGTAATGGAATAGTACTTCACCATATGAAATGATGAAAATGATATATTTAAAAAAACCGAGGAGGACTTGTGTAACCTGGTCCATAATGAAATGAGCAGAACCATGAGAGCAATTTATTCAATAACTATACATTGTAAGAAAAAACATCTGGGCAAAACTGTGGAACTGTGATGACTTATAGGAAAGACTTCAGAACACAATGACCAATTACAGCTCCAGAAGACTGATGATGAATCATGCTTCCCACCTCCTGGCAGAGCGGTGATGAACACAAGATGTTCAGAATGAGATACACATTTTCAGAAAGTCAATATGTGAATTTGTTTTGAGTTACTGTGTTTGTTTTGGGGTGGTTATAAGAAAGGGCTTTTCTTTTTCTTTTTTTTTTTTCAGGTAGGAGTAGAGTATAGAGGGGTTGGGAGACAATGATGGTAAATCTTTTGAAAAAGAAAGAAAAGAAATAGAATCAAAAAGTTACTAAAAATAAATTGAAGAGAGAAGAAGGCAGTTCAGAAGGGGAGACAGACAAATAGCTAGGGTGGTTTTGAAACCACTATAATAAATGTAAATTTTACACAAACTAAAACAAACCTAAAAAAGGCAACATAAACATAACTGGAGTTCATAATTTCATATATAATTCTCTTTTTCTGTCTATATTTAGTTGTTCAGGTTCATTTATATTTAAGTTTTAATTTTAAGAATTCTTATGAATTGATGTCTGAGAATTCAGTTCTTGAATTGTTCATGTCATAAGTGTCTTTTCACCTATTTGCCTGGTGATACAGCAGATAGAGTGAAAATGGATATAAAATACAGGTTCAGAAACTTATTAGCTCTGTGCCTCTGAATGTCTCCATCACTAATTGCCTCAGTTTCCTCATCTGTAAAATGGGAACAATAATGTTACCTATCCTCTGGAATTGCTGTGAAAATCAAATGAGATAATAGTTGTAAAATGTTTAGAACAATTCCTGGAACATAGTAGGCACTTAACAAATTCTTGTTTCTTTCCTCTTTCTCTCCCTTTTCCTCCCTCCCTCCCCTTTCCTCCCTTCCTCCTTCTGTTCCTCTTTCTTCTTTCCCTTCCCTCCTTCCTTTCTTCCTTTCCTCCTTCCTTCCTTTCTTTCCTCCTTCCTTTCCACCTTCCTTTCCTCCTTCCTTCCTTCCTTCCTTCCTTTCTTTCCTCCTTCCTTTCCACCTTCCTTTCCTCCTTCCTTCCTTCCTTCCTTCCTTCCTTCCTTCCTTCCTTCCTTCCTTCCTTCCTTCCTTCTTCTCCTTCCTTCCTCCTTCCTTCCTTCCTTCCTTCCTTCCTTCCTTCCTTCCTTCCTTCCTTCTTTCCTTCCTTCCTTTCCTCCTTCCTTTCCTCCTTCCTTCCTTCCTTCCTTCCTTCCTTCCTTCCGTCCTTCCTTCCTTCCTTCCTTCCTTCCCTCCTTCTTTCCTTCCTTCCTTTTCCCCACAGGCCTCTATGAATGCAGAGCAGTGAACCAAACTCTAAGTCTTGTGCTTAGGATTTGTCTTATAATCCTCTGTCACTGCAATGATTCTTTGGTGACAATCAGAACAAATCCTGTATTTCTACTTCAGAGGAAGCATCAGGTATGAACTCTGTTCTGTCATAAGAAGGAAGAGAGGAGAATGAAGATAGGAATGAGGATGGGATAGGAGACGCTACCATATGCACTTGCACTGACACTGAAAGAAAAAAGGCTGAAATTCATGAAATTCTACGTCTAAACTCCCAGAAGGTTACTCAGTGAAGGGACCCAAGTCACCAAACGCTATTACTCCAAACCATGAAGTTTGAGGAGGTCTTACAGACTAATTCCAGTATTTGTTCATTAGCAAAGCAATTGAGATTAAAAAAAAAAAAAAAAAGCAGTGGTGAATAATAATAATAATAAAGGTGAAACACCAAAAATATAAAACAAATCTTCAATATAAGTCTAACATACTAGTAGATAAATCAACAGAGAGGAACCTAAAAAGAGAAGGAATAAGAAGTAAAACTTTAAAAAAAGAATTCAAAATTCTTTAAGAAAATATTGTAATGTGAAAGAAAACAAATAAATAATTCTTAATGAAAAAAAAAACACAATCCTATAGACTCCCCAGAGAGGATGGAACAAGAAGATACTCTACAATAATTTGAAAGAGCATAAAAAAAACAAATTAGTGGTGAATATAGGTCAGAAATTAGAGTTCTTAGTGCAGAACTAAAAACATAATTAACAGACCATGGAAAATTAAATCCAAGAAAGAGAATCTCTCCAAACAAGTGAGCAATAGATAAACAGATGTAGAATGTTAAAAAAAAAAAACCCCAAAGTGGATGAAAATTTAGCAGAAGAAAACCAAAAATCTACTCTGCTAAAAGAACAAATGAATTCTACATGAGCCAAAGCAATTGACCTTGAAGACAGGCTGTTAGAGATGCTTTAAGAGTCACGGGTCTGGAAGAACATGACACATCAAAAAACGGGAATGTAATAATGCAAGAAATAATAATAAAAAAAAAACTGTCCAGAACCTCTGAAATATATAGGCAACAAAGCATCAGTTGAGAAAATTCTTTTATCAGGACTAGAAAACAAACAACAACCCCCTCCATGTTAGATTAAAAGAACAATAGGATTCTAAGAGGTCCCAAGAGGTCATCCAAGCCATTTTGCTATATAGGATTATATGTAATCAAATCATTCCAGAAAGATAATTATGTTTAGAAGCTATATTTTCCAGCACCTAGCACAATGTCTTAACAAATGATTGTTGAGTTATTGATTTATTCTTTAATAATACACAGTAATGGAGGGGAAAATGGTATGTGAAATATAAGACAAAAATAGAAAAAGTGGAGGTTGGTGCTGATATAATTATAGGAAGGAGGCTGTGGTAGTAAAGTGAGATCTCTTCTTATTCCTTGTGACCTCTCTATAGCTCCACACCATTGACCATTTTTTCCTTATTACTCTCGGCTCTCATGCCATTGTTCTCTCTTTTGATTTTCCTCTGATCTGTCAAATCCCTCTCAGTTACTTTTGCTGGATGTTCATCCATGTTATACCCACTGACCATCAGTGCTGTTCAAGGATCTTCAGCCCCCTTTTCTCTCTATCTTGTCTCACTTAATCTCACCAGCTCTCATAGGTTTAATTATCATCAATTAACTTAATTATTTAATTAATTTAAACAAAAAAAAATTAATTATTAATTCATGTTGATTTCCAGATCTATATATTCAGTCCCCAGCTCCAATCTCCCATCACTACTTTCTATTGGATATTTAGAATTAAATGTTATGTAATCATTTCAAACTCAACATGTCCATAGCAGAATTCATTCTGTCTCTTCTCACTCTTCTTCTGAACTTCTCTGAACTGTTGAGAGCATCACCATTCTCCCACTCCCACTAGGTTCGTGACGTGGGTATGATTTTCAATTTCTCATTTTCTCCTGTGCATAAGTTGGAAATCAGTTGACAAATCTTGTCATTACTACCTTGCCAAAATTTCTCACATAAATCTCCTTTTCTCTACTTACACAGCTTCTGCTTCATTTCAGGTCCTCTTTGCTTCTTGTCTGGAGACAATTACATTGCCCTGGATTTCTAATGGTCTCTTTGCCTCAAAGGTCTCTCCATATTCTTCCTCCATTCAAATGCCTGAGTGATTTTCCTAAAGCACTGATCTGATCATGTCAACCTCACTCAATAAATTCCAGAGACAACTGGTGGAGCCATAGCTCAAGAGCTCAGTTCCGAACCTCAGACAATCATTAGCTGTGTGACCCTGAGCAAATCACTTTTGTTTGTCTCAGTTTCCTCAACTGTAAAATGGGACACTGATGACCTCTAACTCAAAGGGTTATTGTGACAGTCAAATAAGAAAATATTTGTAAAAATAACTTGGCACAGTGTCTGGCACATAGTAGGTATTATATAAATGACAATTCCTTTTCCTCAGAGACTCTTTCACATTTTTACTATAAAATATAACACTTTGAAACCTGGCTCTTCAGGCATTCTACGATCCAATCGAGCTGGCTGACTCGCTGTTTCTCACACATGAACCTCCAACTCCAGTCTCTATTCCTTTGCACCTTATGCTTCTCACACCTAGAATTCTCTTCATCCCAACTGTTATCTCTTAAAAGTCCTGGCTTCCTTCAACACAGCTCAGATGTTACTTCTGCAGACGGCCTTTCTCCCAGGTGCTAGAACTTTCCTGTCTAAGGTTACCTTCCACCTACTTATTTACACATTGTCTCTCCCATTAGAATCATTTCTTCCTTTGCTTTCCCAGTGCTTAATAATTCAGAGTCTGGCACAATTATTAAACATAAAAATGCTTCATAAATTTTTCTTGATTGATTGAGAGACTCTGTTCTTTTTTCTTCATGAAATGGGGAGAGAGTATGGGGTAGGGAATGTGCTACCTGCTGCTCTTCTCATAAGTCACCCTGAGTCACTCTGCCATCCCCTCCTCACTTAGGGCCTTCCATGAGATGTGATTCTGACACCTGCCTCTCAGTTACCTTTATTCTTCTGGATGCAATTCCTGAACTGACTGGATGGGCAAGAACATCTCTTTTCCCAGGGCATGTGACTCCTGGTGTCTGTGTGTGTGTGTGTGTGTGTGTGTGTGTGTGTGTGTGTGGTGTGTGTGTGTGTGTGTGTGTGTGTGTGGCGAGTTGAGGAATGAGAGATTAAAAAAAGCCTTACATTTAGCAACAGTTCCAATTTCATGCTGTTTGGTGATGTGATTATAGAAGATGAAATCAAGTTACTTTGTGTAAACACTAGGTTGGTGACGCCCCGTATGATGATGACTGCATTAACAGAAAAGGAGAAAAGATGGGAAGGAGAAAGAAACAGAAAGGAGAGATGAAAAGGTACAGCTAACCCTGAGGGACCATTGGCAAAGCTCTATCCCCCCATTTATCTTCCCCCACACCCTTCATCTCCTACCTCCATGACCTTTTCCTCCTCTTTTTTCATTTTCCTAAAACCCCAATGAAAGGAGCAATTGGGCAAGAAGACAATTCTGCTTCTGACCAGCAGGGCAATTTCAGGCAAAAGAGCTCCCTTCTTCCAACCTGTCTTTTCCCTTATAAAATGAGAGCTGAAATAGCTGCTCATGTTATTCAGTCATTTTTCAGTCACATTTGACACTCCATGCCTCCATTTCTTGGCAGAGATATTAGAGTGGTTTGCCATTTTCTTCTCCAGATCATTTTACAAATGAGAAAACTGAGACAAACAGGGTTAAGTGACTTGCCCAGGATCACACAGCTAGGAAATATCTGAAGGCAGTTTTGAACTCAGGATGATGAGTGTAGAAAGACTCAGCACTCTGCTGTATCATCTCCCTGCAGAAAGCTTGTCATAGATCATAGATCACACATGAAGATCACAGGTCTTGAAGCAGAAGGCATCTCAGAGGCCATTTAGTCCAACACCCTCATTTTTCAGATAAAAAAATTCAGACTCATAGGTTAAAGTACTTGTCCAAGGTCACACAATGTGCTGGAGGTAAATTTTGGGTCCACATCCACTAACTTCAGAGTCAGTGTGCTTTCAATTGGAACAAAGCTTCAGTTCTAACAGCCTCTCATTTTAAGCCTCTTTCTTCCCTTCCCACCATTCCCCACCAAAAACTTGACAGTGTTGATGCTCCAATTTAGCTGTTCCACGCAGGCCCCCATTTTCAGGGCTTTATCATCCTCCCAGTTCAGGAAGCATAGAATGGAACTGGGAAGCCATCTAGCCCCCAGCTTGTTAAACCCTGAAAAGGAACTTTGAAAGTCTAACCTAATGCCCCATTTTACAGATAAAGAAAATGTGGTCCAGAGAAATGAAACAACTTGTTCCAAGTCACACCGGTGATGAGAGATGAAGCCAGGATTTGAATCTAGCTAGACCTTTTGACTCCAGATGAAAACCTCTTTCCTCTATCCCTTGCTACTCTGGGAGGAACAGATTCCTCATAGGAGAGAACCAAAGCCCAGAGAGGGGGAACTTATCCAGGGTCACCCACCAAGTCAGTGACAAAGACAAAGGCAAGAACATCCACATTTATTTCTACATACTCTTTATAATTTTTCTGTATAACAACAGCTAAGTTTTATATATCACTTTAAGGTTTGCAAAGAAGTTTATAAACATTATTATCTCATTTTATTCTCCTAGCAATCCTGGAAAATAGGTGCTATTACCAGCCCACTCTACAGATGAGGAAACTGAATTAGACAGAGACTGTCAGTCAAAAAATAATTAAGTGCCTACTAAGTGCCAGACCTGGTGCTAAAAGTGCTAAAACTCTCTGACTTTTTTTTTCTGACACTCTCTCTTTATCTGTGTGTATGTGTGTGTGTGAGGCACACACACATATGTAGGTAGGCACACACACACACACACACACACACACATACACACACACAGGATGAGGGGCAAAGAGAAAGTACTCAGTAGTGGCAGTAAGAAATTAAGGGTGATTTGCCCAGGGTTCTAAAAGCTTAGCCCCTCCCCAAAAGAAATATGACACTTTCCCTTGCTCCTTTGCAGAAGTGGATGTCCCCAGGCATGGAACATAGCATTTATTGTTTTTTCAATGTATTGATCCATTTTGTTGACTTTATTTTTCTCATATTTAAAAAAAAATTCTATAAAGATGAGCTCTCCAGGAGAGCATAGAGAAAGAGATACACCGGAAATTTCTATGATATAAAAATGAAAAATAGCCATAAAAATTTGTTTTAAACATAAATGCTTGTTGATTGATTGATAAGAATGTTGCTCTGAGAAAGCATTGAATCCTTTGTTGAGGCTTCAGGAGACAGAGAGCTTTGTATTTCAGACCCAGAGCTAGTTGAGAGTGAGATAGGGGGTAAGGGTTAGCCCTTTTCTTTGGCTAGTAATTTGGGGCTGGTCATTCTAGAAGCATCTCATTCACAAACTATAATTCAGAACCCCAAAGTGCGCCAGTTAAAAATGAAATTTGCAGTGTGCTGGTTGGTTATATTTATGTTGTTCTGGTATATGGGAAGGTCCAGGGCTGCACCACAAGTATTCCCTTCCCATCAGACTCCTATCTCCAAAATGTCTTTCCAGCCCTATTTCTCTTCTCTCTCTTCTCTCTCTCTCTCTCTCTCTCTCTCTCTCTCTCTCTCTCTCTCTCTCTCTCTCTTCCTCCCTCCCCCTCCTCTCTCTCTGTCCATTGCTCCTACTGTCTCTAGGGATCTGAGAATAGAGAGCTTCAGAGGGGATTGCATGAATGATAGAAAGAAACGGCTTTAATAGTGAGATATGGGCTGCTTGCCGCATCCTTTGGGGGAGTAGGGGCAGGGGAGGGATGTTGTTATAGATGATACTGTCTATTTCATCAGCCTGGCATTCTGATATATTGGGGGGGGGGAGTGTCAAGCCAGAGTCATTCCTAGATGAACCATGTGGGGACTACTCCCCAGGGATTTCAAGCACAAATAGTTCATTTCTCCCATCAGCCTTCACTGTGGCTGCCCTCTCAACTACACATTCTACCCTTTGCTCCCAGTCTCATCCCTGGAAAGGACAGCAGAGCATGTAGGAGGAGAAGGATGGAGGCAGTGATGCTGGCTCAGTTGCAATGATGAATGGGACTTAGGTAGGTTGTAAGACTGGTTCTCTCCTAGCAGCATTTGCTAAATTAACAAGACAGACATCCCCAAAATGAATCATCTGAAGACAAAAGGCAGAGCCAAAGAGGTTTCAAATATGGCTGGGAGTTTCCAGAGATAGTACAGAGGAGGGCAGAGAGGTGAGTTGTGGTGGCAGTACCTCCCTTAACTGCTGCTTTCCACCCCCAGCTTTTAATCCCCCTCCCCCTTTCTCTTCATAGACACTGAAAAAAATCGCAGAATCACTCTAGTGGAGCATCTCTAAAAGAACTACAGGATGTTAAGAGCTGGGAAAGGCCTTAGCAATCAGGCAATCCAACTCTCCTCATTTTATATAGGAAAAAACAGAGACCCAGGGAAAGGATGTGATATTCAAGGTGAAGCAGCAAATTAGCGGCAGAATTCCCCTTCCTATACATCTTTGGAAACCTGGTTCTTGCAAACATTGTTCATGTCACCAATTGGACCGTGTCTTAAGTTTTAAAAAGCACTTGTTTCATTTCAGCTTTGTGAGGGAGATAGTCCAAGTATTCTGTCCCCATTTCACAGATGAAAACACCGAGGGGCAGAAAAGACAACTGGCTTGCCTAAAATCCTGCTGTTAGTGTTAGTGGCAGGATTTGTACCAGTGCTGCTGACTTCACATCCGGCCTTTTTTCTCACTTGACCAAGATATCTCTCTGGGTCCAGATGTTTAATCGTTGGTGATTTTTCCTTCTTTTGAATTCTTAGGGCACTCACTACCTGAAAGGCACATTTGACTATGTATCTACACTCTCTTTTACACTTACGTCACTCTTCATATGTATGTCTTGTTTCCCCAGCAAAGTTATGTCTCCTTGAAGGCAGAGACCATAATTGTTGTAGTACTCAGTGATTCTAAATAGAGTAGGTTCTTAACTGGTGAGATTATTGATTAATTGGTTGAACTAAATTTGAGAAAGAAGTTTTCTCTGAACGAGAAGGAGGCTTAAATAGAATGTAAGCACCTTGAAGGAAGAACTTGTTCTGCTTTTATTTTTGAAATCCCCTCCTTCCCTTTTAATACTGGAACTGGTATGTAATAATAATAACTGGCACTTATAGAGAGCCTCTAGGATTTGCAAATATGCCATTTGCTATCTTATAGGGAAGAATCATTTAATAAGTGTTTGTTGATTTGATTGATTAAACCATCTCAGGGAGAAGACAATTGAAAGAAATCTAGGCCTTGTGAGATAGAGCAGGTAGCAGATATCTGGTCACTGCTTAGAGAGAGATGGAGCAGGGATGATGAAGCCCTCTTTACAAGCTTTTAAAGTCGTAAGGTCTTGGGAGTCACATAGACCAAAGATGAGGCTGAGAAGTGAAGTGACTTAGCACTAGAGATCAGGAGGGGACCATATATGCCATTTAGTCTGGGCCCTTTGGTTTTACAAATAAATAAATGGAAGGTAAGATAATCTAGCTAATAAGTAATTGAGGTGGGACTTAAATCCAGGTCTTCTGAATTTAAAGTCAGTGCCCTTTCCACAATACCACAATGGTGAGGAATCTGGGAGACAAATATCAGGGTGCAGGTCCATCTAACAGTGCCTTAGGGAAATGACTTCTGTAGAAAAAGCTGGAAATGAGAGGGGAAAATGGTTCTGGATAGGGACCAGTGGGGAAGGGGTGAAGCAAAAAAGTCAAAAAGATCTTGTATGGGATTAATACAAAAGGAGCAGCAATTTATCCCAGCTTTCTTCCTTCCTGGCTACAAGTTTGTTTTTCTGCCAGCTTCATGGGCTCTTGACCAGCTTTGGGAATATTTATTTCCATCATTTGTAATATGAATGGTTCACGCATAATTGTACCCAAGGCTAGCCCATCTCTCATTCTATTCTCTCTCTGCCCAGGCCACTTCAGCTTCAGGGGCAAGGAAAGCAAATAGAGTTGGGGATTCCATAGAAGTAACCTGGAAAGACTATAAATCAAGCTGGCTATGGCAGCATCTATCCCATTCTAGACCATGGTTTTCCATTTTCCATTTCAAAGAACACTATTGACTTTCCTTCCAGAAGGCTCTTACTGAACTTATGGGAAGTACAGCTGGATGGTTCCATGCTCAAAAAAGAAAACACACACATACATATGCAGACATACATATTCATAGTGATTACCTTTGGAAAAGCTAATTGTGAGGAGGAAAAAAGGGAAAAGTTTTGCTCAGCTATTCTGGGACAATGTACTTGATTAATATTTTTGTATTGTTTGTATTTGATTTATTTAATATTTTCCTCCAGTTATATTTACAACAATTTTTAAATATTTGTTTTTAAAAATTTTGAGTTCTATGTTCTCTTCCTTATCCCCACCCCCAATTAAGAAACCACATGTGAAGTTATGCAAAACATTTTGCATTGTTTGAACTAATGATTGTACTCCTATCCATGAAGCTGGATAACTGTGTAGCTTAGAGAAGTGGGAAAATTGTCTAGCTTAAGGTCACAAAGCTGATAGGCAACAGAAGGAAAATCCCACTCCAGGTTTTTCTGACTCCAATTCAAAACCAAATCTCTATGTAGTAGGTCATATTACATTTCATCATCATCATCACCACCACTACCACCACCATCATCATCTTATCATCCTCCTCCTCTTCATCACCACCACCACCATCATCATCATCATCCTCCCCACCACTATCACCACCATCCTCCTCCTCTTCACCATCACTACCACCATCACCACCACCACCATCATCCTCCTCACCACCATCATCACCATCCTTACTATCTTTACAACTGAGGTCAAGGGCTCAGAGACTTGACCAGAATTCCAGAGTTCCTTAAGTATCATCATCATCATCACTATTATAATTGTTCATTATATCATTAATTATAATTCATATATTTTATAACATTTATTATAATATTAAATATTATTATTAATAATAATAAATGGTCCAGACCTGTGAGTTCATTAAAATAAGGAATTCTGTCCAAGCAAGTCCCTTTGCCAATGCAAATCAGCTACTTCTAGCTTTAGTGAGTTCCCTGAAGGTAAAAGGATGTTAAGCCACTGGCTCGGGGTCACACAGAATGTTAGGCCTTGAACCAAAGTCTTCATGATTCAGAAATTCAGTATCTACTACTCCATGCTGATAGCAGTAATAACAGCTCCCATTTATATAGGCTTTAAAACTTTCAAAGGTCTTTCCACTTTCCCATTTAATCCTCACAACAACCCTGTCAGACACAGGCTATTATTATCCCCACTTTATGGATGAGGAAACTGGGGCTCAGAGAGAATTGGCCAGGGTCCCATAGCCTCCTAACTGTCCGAAGCAGGGCTTGGCCCCAAGTCTTCCAGGCTGCAAAAAGTAGCCTCTCTGAACTCCTGACAGGCTGCCTGTCTGTCTTGTCATTCTTCCTGACATATTGTGAACTGGACATTTGAGGACAGGGGGTGCAAGCCTGCAAGACAACTTCTCTTTGTGGAGGAAGATACAGATCCAAGAGCAACTCAGGCTGATTGGTGCAAAGCATCTGACTAATCCTGGTGTCCATCTAGGCACTGGGGACACACATTAAAAAAATGAAATAACCCTTAGTCTCAAGAATCTTACATTTACATCTTTACAAAGTTTCCTTAAGCTTTCAGTTTACTATGGAGAGAGAGATGATGTACAGGAATGGATTACAAGTAGGCATTGTGTGAGGTCAGAGGATCTGGATTAAAATCCTTAATCTGATGATTACTCCCTGTGTGACCCTGGATAAGTCACTTCCCCATGACTTTAGGCTTTTTATTTACAAAATTAGAAAAGTTCTAGATACATAATCCCAAATATATAATTAATTATCAATTATTTATTCGACTCTATTATTTGCTGGGCATTGTACTATGCATTTAGGATACAAGAACAGGAATTACAAGAGCTGTAGAAACATTTCCTGATCTCCAGGAGTTATATTCTTTTAGGGAAGACACTCTGTAAATAATTACATTCAAATACATACAAAGTAGATAGAAGATAACATTAGAAGAGGAGGAGCTGGAGAGACCAGAAAAGGACTCTTGCATAGGTGAGATCTGAACTGAGGAGTGAAGGAAGCCAGAGATTTAAAGAGGTAGGGCTAAGGAAGGAGAGAATTCTGCATATGGAGAGGGAGGAGAGCACACAATTCAAAATCATGGAAGAGGGAAACGAGTGCCTTGGGTTAGAGGCAATAAGTACATCAGTGTGCCTAGATCACAGTATGTGGAGGTTCTGAACTAGAGATGACAATGGAAATGGAGAGGAGAGTTGGGTGCCAGAAATGCTGCAAAGTAGAAAAGGACTGATAGACATGGCAACTAATTAGATGAAAGAAGTATTAATGAAGAACAAGAATCAAAGATGACTGTGAGTTTCCAAGGCTACATGACCAGTGGCGCCATCAGCAAGAACTATCATCATCAAAGCAAGAACAAAGACCATATCTTGCCCATGAGACAAGGCTTTCCCTTAGGGGGAGAGAATTATGCTTTATCTATAATTTACATGAGGCTGGCATTTGCTATTTAACTAATACTAAGAATATCAAAACAGTTTTGGGGAGTTAGAGTGAAAATGACATAGATATGACTCGGAAGTGGGGCTTTTGTATTCTAGGTTAAGCTACTACTAAATAGTTGTGTGACATTAAATGAGGTCCTCCTCTAATATTTAATTTCAACATCTGTAAAATGGGAATGACTACAGGCTTGAGGGCGAAATGAGATAATGGATGTGAAACTGTTCTGAAAAGTGTAACATGGTGATTTTAAAGTACTTAGTCAGCAAGCTTTCTCATCCTTTAGTCAGATTATGTGATGTCATATTCATCAATAACTACAATAATAACATCATTGTCATTTCCAAATCTCAAATCCTAACTGACATTTGAGGCAGTTTGTCATCCTGGGAAAATTAATTAGTCTCTTTGAGCCTCAGTTTCCTCATCTGTAAAAAAGAAGTAATGGCAGCACTTACTGCATAGGGTTTTTGTAAGGGTTTCATGAAGTAATGTATATCAAGTGCATCGCAAAGTTTAAAAATATCAGTATAAATGTGGACTATTATTTGATAACTACCATCATCATAATCAAGACCATTATCATTATTACCGCCATCATGATCACTCTTATTATCATGTCCATGTCCTCCTTTATCACTGCCAGATCACCATCACTATCACTACCGCCATCATCATTGCCACCATCATATCCCCGTCAACCTCAATCAACATTGCCATTGTCATAACTAACGCTCACTGACATCATCATCACGTCCATCACCATAAATGCCATTACATTTTCATAAACACTATTATCTAGATTTATGTCAACATCATCACTACCACTTTTATTATCACTATTATAATCATCATTGATGTCACTCTCATCAGCTTACCCCTGCATTGTGACAACTACCACCACCATCACTATTATCATTCCCATCACTCCACTGACATCATTATCACGATCATTTTTATCACTACCATCATCATCCATCAAATAGCTACTAGGTACTTACCCGATTAAGGAGCAGTACTAGATACTAAGATCACATAAAGGTATGGGGCACTGACTCTAGCAGAAGTACATATATAGAACAATTGAGGCTTGATTTACTCTCAGGATTGAGTTATAATCCCATCTCTGCTTCTAAAACTGGGCAACTGAGGACAAGTCCTTCCTCTTTTGTGGTTCTGTGTTTCTAACCCAATGAGGTTGTATGATTCAGGCCACATGGTCAGGAAGCTTATCATCTAGTTGAAGGGATAAAAACAATGATGGGTGATAACTGCCCAATGGATAATGTAGCTCCCAAAACATTCCAACGAGTTGGATGATCAGGAAAGACTCCTCTGGTCAAAAGATCCACATTCAATGGCTCAGGCACCAAAGCTGACATTTACACTGTCATTTTACATCCTTTATCTCATTTGATCCTTACAACAACTTTGTGAGATAGTTAATGTAGTTCATTTTGTAAAAGAAGAAACTGAGGCAAAAAGGCATTAAGTAACTGGTCCTAAGTGACACAGGTCACAGACCGAGGGAACAGATTTCCATAAAAGAGGAGATAAAACATTGAACCCTCAGACCACTGATTCCAGGGGATAAAATAAGTCATGATAACTCCAGATTACTTCCTAGGTCTTCTGAGAAAGAAGAAAAGAAAATATTTGTCTTCTTTGCCGCCCCCACATACCCTAGCCCAAAATTTCTTTCCTTTTAGCCAGCTAGGGGTGAGTTTCTGATTGAGGAGGAGATTAGGGGAGAGCTGTGGGATATTTATTCTGTTGTGCAATCTCCTGGTGAGAAATCACTGAAAATTGGGCTCATTTACACCATGTAGAAGGCTGAGAAAATGACAAACCCCTGATGTCTGCTCTTCCCAACTTGCACTTTCTCTCCAGGGAGCAAAGGCCCAATAAGCCAATCTTTCTGGGAAAGAAGGAGCTGTAGAAGAAGATGTGGAAAGTATTGGGGGTGGGGTGGTTACCTTACTAGAGTAAGATAAGCCATAAAAACTTGTAATGGCAAACAGAACACCTGGGTTCAGTACTGATTCCTACATTTACTTATTGTATGACCTTGGGCAAGAACTTCATTTTCTGAGCCTCAATTTCATTTTTAAAAAATCCCATCACATGGTTGTTGGGAGGAAAGCGCTCCATAAATCTTAAAGCTATAAAAAATATTATTTGAATAATATTGGCCATATTATGTTTAATAATACTTATTTATTAATATTACATTTAATAACATATGCATAAATATTATATAATGATATATGTATGGATGTGTATTATTTCCAATAATATTTATCAATAAATTTTATATTTAATAAATTTTCTTGTGTTTAATGGTATTTATTAATAAATATTTTATTATTAATATTATTTTTTAAGGATCTAGAGCTGTAGGAGGTTTAAAGATTATCTTGTATAAGCCTTTCATTTTATAATGGAGCAACTTCCCTCTACATGCACAATTACAATCACTTGCAAAATCTTTTTTTTCCTCCACAGCAACTCTCATTGACCTTAGTTCTGGCCCTCATCTTCTTTTGTCCAGAGTACTGAAACAGCTGCTAGTCTCTCTGCCACCATTCTTTTTTTTCTCTAATACACTCTCCATATAGATGTCAAAATAATCTCCATAAAACACCAGTTTAACCATGCCAGTTCCCGATTCAAGGACCGTCAATGCTTCACTATTGCTTCCAGGTGGAAGTACAAATTACTTAGCTTGGCATTTAAAGACCTTCCCAATCTGGCTCCAGTCTTTCTTTCTAGGTTGTTTTAATCTTATTCCACTTCACATTTTCTATATTCCAGGAAAACTGGCCTTTTTTGCTGTTCACTAGACTTGGATTGCATCTCCTACCTAAGTGCCCTTGCATGAGCTTTGAATGTACTTTTCTGCTTGCTTCCCTCCTCCAGTCTTAGAATGATAGGATTATGGGATTGAGAGTAAGAGCAGGAGGGAACCTCGAGTCTTCTTCTAAGAAGAAGAAAAAACATCTTCTTTTTACATATGAGGAAACTGAGTCAGAGAAATTATGTGCCTCAGGTCACACAGTCTTAAATGTCTGAAGCAGAATTTGAAACTAGATTTTTCTGTATCCAGGTCCAGAGCTCTAGTATGAACCTTTGAGTTTGGAACCCTCCATACATAGTATGCTGCCTTTCTAATACCTAGTTTCCAGGAATTGCTCATATGTCATCTCTAAGGCAAGCCTTTGCTGATACCCCCTCACTGTTAATGCTTTCTCCTTCCCACTCAAATTATCAAGCAGACATCGATCTGCTTACATGTTATTCTTGTTACCCTCACCCCTAGTAGGACACAGGTATCTTTGTTACTAGAACCTCGGACAGTTCCTTGCAGAGAACATTGGTAATACTTTTTGAATTGGATTGAACAGAGGATTTGGGATTATTTGTTTAGAATATCACAGCTAGGAAATAGCAGAACCAAGATGGAAATCTCTCATTCCAATTCTAGTTCCTCTTCTTTAGTGGTAGATTTCCCTTTTCTTCTTCGTGCCATTGGGTTGACAGAAAAATATGTATGAATTCCCCAATCCAATAAATCAAGGTCCACAGATAGATTTCAGGGGAGCCATGAATTCAACAAAATATTTTATAACAATTCCAATGTAATTGGTTTCCTTTGAAATCTCATGTATTTTATTTTATTTATAAAAAAACATGATTCTGAGAAGGGTTCCATAGGCTTCGTTAAACTGTGCCTGAAGAGGTCCAGGACACAAAAACGTTGCAGTGGACTGCTGGAATGTATGGGGGTGTGTGTAGAACCTGCCCAAAGACCCTCCAAATCTGTCACATCAGGGAAGCAGATAATACACAAACCCAGAAAACTAGAATTGACCATATTTTCAAGTGTATGAGTTTGAGGACAAATGGAGTGCATTACGGTACCTAACTACTTATTTCCTCCTTGCTCCTCTTTCTAATATCTTATGATAATTACCAAGTTTGGATTATGGGAAGGTGGGGAGGAAAATAATTTTGGGGTGAGGAGAGAGATGGGAGAGGAGAGCAGTTCCCACACACTGGCCTTCCAAGCATTTGTTTCTACTTGATAGTTAACCTGGACTAGGGCACTGGGAGGGTTAATCTGGGAGAAATACTAAAGACTAATAATGGTAGGAGGAATAAAGAATACTCTCCAAGCAGCCTCGAGGAGAACAGCCACCTATTGCTACCATTAGCAGATGTCAATTATTGGGAACCTTGCCAGTCTGACAATTAGGGGCTGGAAAGGAATGTGTGTGTGTGTGTGTGTGTGTGTGTGTGTGTGTTCATGTACCTGTGCAAACATGCATGTCTCTAGATTCATGTGGATGTGTGAGTGAACATAGGTGTGTCCAAATAAGACTGTATGTGTATTGCAACTCCCCACTGTCATTATCTTCTCTGCTAGTGACAGGTCTGCTGCAGAACCTGAACTATGCAGCCAAAAATAAACACAATTCCGTCACTTAGCTGAGCTTGACACTGTGGCCGAGGAGGTTAGGGATGTGCTATTCAAGGTCCTCAAGACCACTAAAGAGTGGTGGGTCCCCAGAGCTCAGAAACAGCTAAGTAATTTCCTCTGGACTGTTGGTGAGGAGACCTGGGGTAGGGTCAGTTTGCACTAAATTACAAAAGAATAGTGTCCGTTGTGGTCTTTAAGAGTTTTCTTAACATCTCTTAATGCACTGGGAATCCATAAAGGTTTCTCTCCTATCGAATTGGGAGTTAAAGGTGGTAGAAATAGTTCTGAGTTCCCAGTGCAGATTTAGCTGAGCAGATTATTCACCTGAATTCAATAACAGCTCCCCACTTGGGGAAAAATCTCAGAGGGCATATTTTTTCCTCATTTCTGAGAGACTTGCTCCAATAGTCTCTAGGTGTTTTAGTTTGAACCAGTTCAAATCATGTCTCTGCCACTTAATTCCTGTGTGACCTTGGTCCATCCATTTCATATTGATAGGCCTTAGTTCCCTCAATTGTAAAATTGTACAGCACGGACTACTTCGCTTCTAAGGTTGCTTCCAGATAAGCAAGTCAGCAGCATTTATTAAATAACTACTATGTACCAGGTGTAGCACAACTAAGGGGCTCAATAGATGGTTAGAACAGTGCAGATGGCCTGGAGTCTTCCCCAAGTTTAAATTACAGTTTCTAGCTGTGTAACTCTGGGCAAGTCACTTAAATCTGTTTGCCTTGGTTTCCTCCTCTGTAAAATGAGCTGGAGAAGGAAATGGCGAATCACTCCAGTATTTTTGCCAAGAAAACCTCCAATGGGTGAGAGTCAGCTGAAAAATCACAGAAGAACTATATCAGGCACTTTATTATATTCTGGGGCTCCAAAGAATGCTACTTCCCTATCCTGCCAATCAAGATTTCATGTCTCCTTCCTCTGCTTCTTCCTTTCAGTAGAGGACACTCAGTTATGAATGGTTAGCTTCTCATCAATGAATAACACACCTAGGGGATATGGAGCAGGCCCCTTAAGGACCTTGAGGACATTTGTCCTGCATGTTCTTTCCTAAGAGGGTTGGAGTTTGCTACCAGATCTTAGCTAACTCTAGAAATCCCTGTGGCTCCTCCAGGGGATATCTCGAACGTTGCTAATAATAATAGCTGTAGGCACAGAAGTTGGAATTTCATAGCACTCCCCTCTTCCAATGTAGGTGAACACCTTTTTTGAACCTTACGAGTTCAGAGTAGAAGTGACTTGTCCAAGGTCACATGGCTAGCCTGTGACACTCAGACATGAATCCATTCCTTTCTTGTTTGGGTCTTACCTCTCGTACAATAAAAAAATAACATTTATAACACACTTTAAAATTTGTGTTATGTTATTTGGGCATCACAACAACATTATGAAAAAGAACTACTGCCATAATGTCTGTTTTACAGATAGGGAAACTGAGGCCCAATGAAATTAAGTGACTTATCCCGAGATACTTGGCTTATAAGCATATTGGAGACAATTCAAACCTAGGTATTGTTTATATTTAATAGACTGCTCCCCCTTTAGCTGAGAAACAGAAAATGGAGGCTCTTTTGGGGGTTCCTCATCCTAAGAGCTAGTGTTTATATAATGCATTAAAGTTTGTTAATCACTTTTTAGACATTTCATCTGAGCCTCAGCATAATTTTGGGAGGTATTTATTATTGTCATCTATTTTACACTGAAGCGTCGGGGACTTGCCAAATCATTGGGCACACAACGCCCCATCCTCTGCCTAATTACTTAGTGTCAGTAGGAGAGGGACCTGGGAGCTGGGCTCAGAAATGACAAGTTACCAAGGTGATCTGGGCAAAAAGGATCATTTTTTTTGGGGGGGGGTTCTCCTACAGACTGAGAAGGGCCAAGTGTGCGTGCTACTGTATGAAAGATGGAAGTGTGATAAAAAGAAGAACTTTCTTAATCAAAGTCAGCATAATTATCAGGACAACCCAGGCACAAACCCAAAGAGATTGCTTCAATTACTACCCCCTATCTGAATTATTCATTCCCACATTCATTTATTCATGCAACAAGCATTGAATTATCCAGGTAATTGCCTCAATTTTCCACTCCACCCTGCTGGGGACCCAGCCAGTCAGCTAGGGAAGGAGAGAGGGAGTGCTTGTTGAATGCCTGCCTGAAAGGGTCACAGAAACAGAGGAAGGAACGAGATGATCTCTCAGAGGTCATCCCTACTCCCAAGCCCTTCGAGGTCACCCCGCTTCTCTCTTGTTCCCAGTTTCCCTAAATCCCCCTCTTCTCTATCTGGTACCCATGAAGCCTCCTCAGGCTGGGCTATGTGACTGTGGCACACAGGATGCCCACCAGAACCCTGGCACTCCTCAGCATCCCTATTACCTACTCTTTCCCCAAAAGCTGCTGAAGCACAGCACAACACGATATCCAGCTTCCTTGGCAGCCGCAGACGCTTTTCATTTTGTTTAAAGAAAGGAAAATTGTTTTCTTTTTCTTTTTTTAAAAATTGGGCTCATTAATCTCTTATTCAAATTGCTGTTTGTTAAGGGCCAAAAAAGAAGGGGGTGGGGGAAAGGGAGCCAAGACAGGAGGGGGAAAATTCTCTAAAGGAGAGAAGGGGAAGAGCTGGTGTGTCCTTCTGCTCCCAGGATGAGTACTCTCCTAATCACTCTGTACTGGCATGGCATGGCCTGCCTCCTCTATAATTGAGTTTCCAGGAGCCAAGTCCCTGGGGCTGAGGGGGATGAGTGGAGGGCATAGAAGAGGAAGATAAATCAAGGTGATCTCTTAGTTATCATAAAAACAGCATGTCAATTCTAGAAGAGATCTCAGAGACCATCTATCTAGTTTAACCCTCTCATTTTTTCAGAGAGGGAAACTGAGGACCAGAGAGGACGATTTGCCCAAGCATGGATACTTGGATACTTGAACTTCCCCCAATTCCTATGGCATTTATCCTCCTCCTCCACACCTGTGATGTGACCAACTTAGGGGAAGGGGAAGGGAAAAAAAAATTACATAGTACCTACTGTGTGCCAGGCATTGCGCTAAGCACTTAACAACTATTCTCTCATTTGATCCTCACAACAACCTTGCAAGGCAGGTGGTGTTATTATCCCCATTTTACAGCTGAGGAAACTGAAGTTAAGTGACTTGCCCATGATCACAAAAGAGGCTGAATTTGAACTCAGGTTTTCCAGATTCCAAGCTCAGTTCTCTATCTGCTGCACCACTCATTGCCTCAGGATCATACAAGTAACATTTGTCAGAGGCCAGACATGAATCTTGGCCCTGTTATCTCCAGCTAGCTCTCTATGCTCTCCAATTTTCTATTTTAATTACTTGTGGACACTCATCCATAACCTTCATGAAAGCAGGAACAGTTTCTGGGACAATTATACATTTCCCCTAACCCTAAGTACAACACCTACCCCATAAGATGGGCTCAAGAAGCATTTGGTGAATTAATGAAAAAATGGTAAAAGACCAGGAATTGTCTCTTGCCACTCATTTGGGAGGGTGAACATGGGTATGGACAGGACAGATAGAAGAGGTTGAACCTGCTGATAAAATGACCAATACAATTGACAGCTCAATGGCATCTTGGAAAGATTATTGGCCTTGGAATCAGGAAGACTGGCTTCAAAGATTGCCTAGATATTTGCTAACTGGGTATCTTTGGGCAATTCACACCTTCAATTCCTCATCTATAAAATAGAGAAAATAATCTCACCTAAATAGTGAAAGGACCAATTGAAAAATATATGTAAGGCTCTTTGAAGACCTTAATGTGCCATGTAATGCCTACTGTTAGTATTATTAATAACAATAATACTTTGTTATTATATTCGATGACAGAATATTCCTGTATTATTCCAGGATATGATTTTCTTCTAAATTTCTTTCTAAATTTTCCGAGGATCTCAAAGCATCTAAAACTAACCCTCCCATGGCTTCTGCTGTGGCATCTCACTTGTGGCTTCCTGTCCTTGGAGCAGACCTCCATTTCCAATCTTCTATCTTCTTACTCACTGTATCCCACTCCCACTGAGGATACCACCCTCCTCTCCAACATGATTCTTTTTCTGTGTCTTCTGGTCATCACCAATCTTGAAGTCATGGAATTAAGACAAACGTTAATTGAATGACTCCTCCATGTTCCCACCTTAAGGAGTGGGAAAAGAAAGACACCTCGGAAAGGGGAGAGAGATTATACGGTTGCTGGATTGAGGAATATTTAACCCCAATGGGATGAACTTCCCAAAAGTGAACTGTTATATACAATTTAAACCTAAGAGACAGATGCCTTATCCACTCTTTAAAAAGCCAATCAAATCTTCACTTCACATGGGAAATACTTAGGTCCTTGACCCAAACTCCATTTCTATTCCCTGTTTTACAGATAAGGAAACTGAGGCTCAGAGAAGAAAGGGAACATATAAGGCTCAGTGACATATTGCCAAGATTTGAATCCAGATCACCTAATGCTTAATTCAGCGCTTTCTACTGTTGCCATAGAAGGACATACAGACACACTTCAAACCAATGTTGAAACCATTAAACAAAAAAAAAAAAGAAACCCACCCTAAGATTTATATACAATTTAAAGTTTGTGAAATGTTTTGTATAGATTAATTCATTTGATCCTTGCAACGTGGTGAAGTAGGTACCCATTTTAAACCCACTTTACAGATGACGAATTGAAGAAACAGGTTAAGGGAGGTTATGACTTGTTCATGTTTACACAGCTAGTAAGTGTGCATGGTAGGATTTGTTGTATTCACTCTGCCAGAGCACCATTCAGATTCCTCCATTACCTCTGAAATGCCACAGCACTAGGTGATGGTACTCCATACGTGAGACTTATGCAATTTTTTCTATCTTGCCAACTAGCCAGGAAGGCCCTCTGGTACAAGAACCACCCCAAATTCTCTCCTCCTGTTTGCTTAGCGCCTAGAGAAGGGCCATCCCCTTTCTTCCTCCCTCCTTCCCAAGCTTACACTTCTCTAGAGCTTGCAGATGATGAGAGCCTGATTGTGTGAATATCAGGTTAGCTTGAAGAGGTTACTATCATTGGTAATCTTGAGACTGTCTGGCTTGGACCATTTCTGGGTCAGGACCTTTGGTATCTAGCACAACAATGAGGTATTTAGCTTCTTGTATCTTCCCTCCATTCCCATCTCAGTGGTTCAGCCCAACAAAGCCTATGTAGGTGAGTCCTACCTACTCCTGTTGTGGGTTTAGTTCAAGTCTCTCCTCTTTACTGATTTTACTTTCCAGCTAAGCTGGGCTGCTGTTTTCAAGGCAACAGGAAACCTTACATTTCCTAGGGTTCTTTCTATTTGAAATGGACCTCTCCCACCATCATTTTTGACCTTTCAGAATTGTTATCTCTCTTCAATCTCACCTTTTCCATTGAGGCTTCTTGGATCTTCCACTGATTTTCCTAGAACATAATGCCTGGGTCTCTTTACCCCATCACAACCTACCTCATAGTGTATTGATTTAGATACTTCCCCCCCCCCCCGCCATACTCAGTAGAATATCATCTCTCTGAGGGCAGAGTGGGTGTCATTTAAAAAAAATCCTTAGTAATAAATGCTTATTTAATTGAATTGGAGAAGAAAGAAAAGGATTTCTTCACATTTAGACATCCATGTTCATGCTTAGATATCCCTGTGGTCTCCAACAGCCAGGTAAGATAGCTAAAGAAACCCTTAAAAAGTGCTTTGGAGGAAACCAAATATTTGAGGGGAATGTTCCTAGACCCCATTTTAGAGTCTGGGACCCTGGGTGCTGAATGATTTGTCATTGTTCTCTCTGTGCCTCAGTTTCTTTAGCAGTATATATACATAAACGCCTTTCATCTGTCGACCTCTGGAGTTGAGTTCTGTAAATTCATCCTATAGAGGATGCTTCCCAGGTATTACAAAGGGGTTCCCATTTTCTTTAGCCTCTCCTAACTCTAAACTACCTCCATCAGCAGCCACATACTAATCTATGCTCACAGTGGCATAAACCTCATTTTTTTTTTTGTCAGCAAGTTTATAGCACAACTCCACCTACTGGTCTTAAACATAACTAGGCTGCTACACGGAGATCTTCTCCCAGGGAAAGAAAAAAGAAATGGGCCTGGGGTTGGGATTCAGTGCAGAGAATTAACCGTGTAGCAACCTGGGACAAAGGTGTGTTCCTTCTCCCTCACCAGCCCAGGCCATAGACCAGAGAGCTCAGGCTGAAAGGTCTAAAAGCAGTTATAAAGAGAAATCTAAGATTGGCCAGACCAAGGCAAAGGGAGAGAGCATCTTTTCTCCTCTCATCTGGAAGCCATCAGGTCATGAATGGCACAGGCCACAGCATACACTATCATGTGTATCCATCCAAAGAGAGGGAGGATATCCTAGTGGGTAGAACATTGTCCTCTAAGTCAAGCAGACTCAGATTCTAATCTCCTTTCAGATGCACCAGTTGAGTGATCTTTGATAAGTCACTTAACCTTTTAATGCCTCTAAGACCCTCTGTAAGACTCCGAGAGATCTATTTGGATAGAAGAAATTCTTCATTGAAATCTAGTTTGAAAAGTCCACATGAGGCCATAAAGTTACATATTTCACATAAAAATCTATGGATTTAGCCATATGCTTCTGATATCTACTGAGGACTTGGCTTGGAGTTTAAACAGAGAATTGAATTCAATTCCACAGCAAAGCACTGAGAATATTAGGAGAATAAAAAGCATTCTCTACCCTCCATGTACTTATATTCTACAGGGACTGCAACATGTACACAAGGAGGTAGAATCCAAAAAAGATTGAGGAGAAAGAGAGTATTGGAAACCGATAGGGCTCAGGGAAGGCTTCCAGGGTGCTAGAGGCAAGTCTTAAAGGAAGACTAAGAATGAAATATGAATGAGGAAATGCATTGAATGTTTCAGGAATGGATGTTTGTGAGAGGCAAATGCATGGAGGTGGGAAATGACACGCTCAGTTTTGAGAATGGCTTATAAGTCTCTTGGTCAATGTTGGGAAGAGAAAGAGCAGCTGTTGCCAGGTCCTTGAACTTCATCCTTGCTCTCTGTGCCTTATTTTCTCTCCTCTCCTACTCCCTAGAGTGTTTCTGTGAATCAGGGGGAATCTCGTATTTGGAGAAGACCCTTCAATGTATCAAACAGGCACCTTTGGTCAAGAGAGTGATGCTTCCTGTCACCCTCTTTATGACCATTTTAATAGATTATTTTTCATGGAATATCAGAGGCTAGAGCCAATACCAAAACAAGAGGAAATACGACCATTCCCACACTAATTATATACCGTTCCCCCACCACTATGACCAAGGATGATACAATGAAACATGCTGGATGGAATACAGTGTCAGAGGACCTACTATCTGTATGAATTTATATAAACCTCTGGGTCTCAGTTTCCACGTCTGTAAAATGACTATATGAGTGATCATTAAGGTAAACTAATCTCTGATTCTTTGATCATGTGCCTCAGGGAGTACTGTTCTCCCAGGTCACCCCCACTCATCCACATACTACCACCACCAATCATCTGGAATAATGCCATCTGTTTGTACAGGTGCCATTCTATACATTGGATTTACATGCAGTAGTCACAAAGAGTTTGGGAATAGAAAGAAGGGATACCAAGAGGCATTCCTCTTCCTCTTTATGCACAGGGAAGTAGAGACAGATAAACAGAGAGGGGGAGGAGGGGAGACTGTCATCAAGCCAAGGTCATTCCTCAAGTTTAGCACCCAAGTCAGAAATGGAACTCAGATTTCTTGACTCCCAGGCAGGATCTTTGAGCAGACATATCATATCCCCCTACCCCTTTTGAAGATGTTAGACTTGGTCTCAGATAAAAATGGCTGCAGGCTTACACACATTCCCTTGCTCCATCTCTTTCTAAACCCAACTAGAACTCAATCCATCCATCCTGCTTTGTGATTGACAGGTCCTCCCTTTCCCATACCTCTAGTAGGAATGAAGAAAGGAGCTTTGGTCTGGAAGTCTGGGAGGTAGAAGAGGGGAATAAGAGTTTGGGTGTTTCTGGCAAAGGGAGATTTTTTAAAAACTAAATGCTCTGATGTCAAGATGTACCTTTCCTTTGGGTAGGGAAACCTAGGCTGAGCATGAGGAGACTGATCTCAGAACAAGAGGAAATAAGCTGAGGAAAGGGCCTAGGCACTCTCCGGTATAAAGAGAATGTCTGTCTTATTCCTCTAGGGATTTTCCCCACTCCTCCTTTAAATAGCTCCTTCTAGTCTAAACCCTGAAGCAACTGTTTCCTCTTGGAAATTGCTAACTCCCAGCTTTCCCCTTCTCCATCCTTTTAATCTCCAGACTATTAAGGAGAGACACTAGAAACTGATGTCCAACAGAGAAATCATCCTGACCCAAGCTTCTCGGCCCTGCTGTAGACATACAGGCAGTCTCCCCACACCCATTTTTCCTCATCTCAGGGGGAGGGGGGACAGACCAGAGCTCTCAGGGTCCATTTCCAGCCCCCTCTCTTGAATAACATTCCAGACAAGGAACCTCTGAGGTCAGTTCTCAGGCAGTGAGGGAAGTCCCTTCCTGGCTTGCCTAGTGCCCATTTTCCCACCTTACACATGGATCTGCCTTACAAAGGGGCCTAGGATTGTTTCTGGAGAGTATGGAAATCCAACTCAATATATCTGCTTGACCAATAAGACCATTTTGAAAAACCTTCTGTCTTCTGCCTACCCTCCAAGAGATTTTATCCTTTCTCTTGGTGATTGTATTTATCTCTCCCCCCTTCCTGCCCCCCCCCTCAAGTTCTGGGTAGTTCTATGACTCCTACTGATTTAATAATTCTCGGTTTCCTCCCACTCCCGCTCCCCGCCCCCTCCCCCCACAGGTAAAAGGGGAGAGGCACCGAGAGGCACAGAACCTGGAAGCCTTGAACAATTCTAAGGAGTCTTAGGGCATGGATCTTATTACTAGGAGACTGCAGGGGCTACGTATACAGTTCAGGGTCCTGGGTACAAAGGGACTGAACTGATGACCTCACGATCCAGAGCCTGACCAGTTCTGGCTCATCATGTCCCTGAGGAGGGGAAGTAGTGGGTCCCTCTACGCTCTTGCTGGGCTGGCTGTCCTTTTGTGGGGTCTTCTCTTCGAAAACATACAATTTCAGCCTAGGGACAGTGACAGGTTTGGGGTGAGGGGTCAGATTGGCTGGGACTGATAAACTATGTACCCAAGATCTGGCGGGTGAAGCTTCTCCCCTTCCAGTTTCAGACCTCCTAGGAACTGCCCTTCCCTTGCCCCCAGAAGCCCCTAAGCAACAGTGGGAAAAGGACTGTGAGGGCTCCACCCTTAGCAAGGTTGGTGGCTGAGAGCCTGTGCTAAAGGTAGGCAGAGCCCTCAGCATCTGGGCAGAGCCCCCACCCAGGGCGCACCCTGAGATTCCAGAGGCACACTTCTCTCACTCTTCTCCCTCCCCCACGCTGTCCCAATGCCAAAGCTCTCTTTCTCTCTCCTCCCCCCCCCCCCCCATTAGCAATGGAAGCACACTGTCTGGCTGGGGGAGGGGGCAGAGAAGACGCAACAGATTACACTAGCGGAGGGAGCTCACGAGCCGGGAGGAACCCTCAACCGCAGGCTGGCTTTGCACCTCCGAACCCCGGGCCTCTGCCCCTGCCGGACTCTCCCCAGTCCCTGAGCACGCGCCCCCGCCCAGTCCAGGCTAAAACAGCGATTTGAATGCAGCTCAGGAGAGCGGGCGTGCATGCAGCCTGCTGCTCCGCTGGGCATTTTCCCCCCTTTCCCTCCCTTCCAGAGGACTGCAGGAAGAGCGATCCAGCCACAGGCAGCCAGCCCCCCACACCGCCACTACTACTCTGCCGGCCCCAAACCAGCAGCCCGTCCCCTGCCTCAGCCCCAGTCCCAGGCTCAGCCCCGCTATCTCTGGGGCCCCACTGCTGCGGGGAGAGGCACGACCCTGGGGGAGGATAGGGCCCGACCAGTCCACATCCCGGCTCCAGACTGGAAGATACGCCCCTGGGGGCTTGGTTGAAATCCCCCCTCCCCGCCCCCTACGCCCTTCCCTTTCTCCGGGAACGGCCCGGACCGGATGGGGCAGAGGGAAGTCCTCTCGTTCCCGGGGAGTCGGAGGGCGCCCCGCCAGCGAGCTCAGGTTCTTTGCCTCTCCCCACCCCCTATCTCCAGTATCCCCAACCCTCCACGGGCCGCGGCGCCGAGCCGGGGTGGGCAGAGGCGCGGGAGCAGCCCCATATCAGCGGGCAGCGATGCAGAGTGGGCTAGGGGAGAACTACGTGTCCCGGGGGGGGGGAGAGACTCCCCTCTTTCTTACCCTCCCTCCCCATCCCCGCCCGCACGGTCTACAACGGCATCCGCCGGGTCTCCTCCCCGCGTGTCCGCGCCGCGATACTTACCGTGGGCGAGCAGCGTGGAGAGGCAGCAGCAGAGGAGGGCGGCGGGGCCGCGGCCCGGCATCCCGGGGGCCATGGTAGAGGCCGTAAAGCTGGAGGGAGGAGGACCCGTGATCGGTTACTTCGCCCCGGGCTAGGACTGGAGGGGACGTAGTTCTAAGGACTGGTCAGACCCAACCTCCGGCAGGCAGAGCACCGAACTGTCACCTCTGCGTGTGTGTGTGTGTGCGTGCGTGTGTGTTTGTGTGTGTGTGTGTGTGTGTGTATGTGTGTGTGTGTGTGGGGGGGCACAGAGACCAATCGGGGGCCACTTTGTATCTGTGGAGAGGGGGAGGGAGGTCCGGAATTCAAGCTTCTTGCAGTCCCCACCTCCTTAGAGGTTCAACCCGGCCGGGGCTACTGACAGCGTCGGGGGCCCCCTGGGGACTGGAATCCCTCTCTCCACCTGGGGCCCGGGGGAGGTGGATCCAGGATTGGGTGGAAGAGCGCTTGCCCCCACCTCCCCCTTCGAGAGAGCCCCAGCAGGTTCTCGGATGCTGGGGAGAGCAGAGCAGCGCGTGCAGTCTTGGAGAGAAACCTGCGGCCTCGGGCTCCAGAGATGCGAGGGCTAGGTCCACTCTCCCCGCCCCCTCCCCCAGCTCCCCTCCCGGCCCTGATTAAATCCGAAATCGGTCGAGGACTCCCATTTCCAATTCCGGGAACAATTTCGGAGACGTCTGTAGGATTCTAGGCGAGCTGAGTTCTGCTGGTTTTCGTCGACCTGCAGCCCCGGTAGAAAATCCTCCGTCAGGGGCACACGAATCAAAATTGATAATGATATTAAAAAGAAATCCAGGCAACTTTAATCCATCCGGAGGATGAAAAGTTTCGGTGCAAAAGCTCACGCAGGCGACGCTGAGGCGACTCCCACCCCACCCCCACACTCTCTGGAGCGCCCGGGCGGAATGCACTTAGGCAAGGGGGCAGAGTTTCTTCTCCTTGTTTTCCTCGCGCGCGCTCTCTCTCTCCTCCTCCTCCTCCACCTCCTCCTCCTTCGCCGCCGCCTCCTCCCAGCTCCAGCTCTCCCCAGAGCATCCGCCAGGGCTCCGGCTGGCTCCGTGCAGTCCGGTTTTAGCGCCACTTCCCCCGGCAGCTGCCGGGCTCCGGCTGCCGAATCGAGTCCGACGCGGCTGGGACGGAATCTGCCATGGAGACGGTGCCCAAGAATAGGGAAAGTCGAAGAAGAGCCGAGCCCCTCCGCTTGGCTCTGAGCTCTTCTTTGCCAAAGCGCAGACCCGAAAGTCCCCGGTGTTAGGCGTTGCAGAAAGGGAGGGTGGCTGTCACCAAACTAGGGAGTGCTTCCAGTTGCCCACACCTACTTCACCGTCGCCGTCACGTCCCCTCAGGGGAGAGATAAATGGGCCGCGCTTATTTGGTTTTTCCCTTGTGTAGAGAAAATGCTTTCTCGGGAAAATACACAAATCTTGAACTTTTCCAGGGACGTCTCAGGTGTTTCCTTCCTTCCCATAAGGACCCCCACTCATGCCACCTCCGACCCTGTCTTGCCTTACGTCCTCCCCACTCTCTCCCACCTCCCACCCCCAGACACCCGCACGATTCCTTTTTGCAGACCACCCCTCCGGGCGCAGTCAACTGGGGCTGTCAGTCACTCCAGATCTGCTTGGAGTCAATTTCCAAGAGAGGACCACGGCTGGCTGCAGGCTGGGAATGGAGGGAGCCGCGTCAGTGGCTGGAGCATCCTGCACTCTCCCTGCCAGGGGCCGAGAAGGCAGCAGTTGGTGCATACATTGCAAAAGAAGAGAGGCGATGCGGGGGGGGGGGGGGGGGGGGTCTCCCCTGGGAGCTGGGGGGGGAGGTGGGGGGAGGAAGAGAAGAATCAGCTACAGGGTTAGGAGAGGGGGAAGAACACAGTTGCACGGAGCAACCTCTTCCTCCTTCGTGTTCTCGCCGGCTCCACCGTCAAAGACCAGAGAGAGACACACACGCACTCACACGCTCGAGCCCTCCTCTCAGGCTGGGCTTCAGCACCACCCGGAGCAGCAGCGGCAGCGGCCGCGGCAGCAGCAGAAGCAACAGCAGCAGCAACAGCATCCGCGGCGGCGGCAGCCTAGCGCTCTCCCCACCTCCACTCCCCTGCCCTCCCAGATTTCCCCCGGATCACGTGGCCGAGAAGCGCGCCGCCCCGAGCTCGCGCCCGTTGGAGACCCCCAGCCTTCTCCCCCTCCTCCTTTCTCTCCCTCCCCCCCTCCACGTGTCCATTCCGCATTCCCAGCCCGGAGGCGCGCACCGCCCCATCCCTCTTTCCCCCCCCCCCACCCATCTCCCCCCCTCCCCCAGCACACACACACACACACACACACACACACACACACACACACACAGCGGAGGGCAAGAGCTCCCTAGCCTCTCGGGCTCCTTTTGGAGACTGAATCTCGGTCCGAGTTCGAGTTTCCTTCCCCTCCCTTCCCCCTTTTCCCTAGGCAGGTTAGTACTCGGGCTTGAATGGGGCTGACAGGTGGCGCTTCTCCTCTCCCGAGCGGGCGAGAGAGTGCAGGCGCCGGGGAAAGGATGCACGCGCCCCGCCCGGCGCGGGAGGGGAGGCGGAGAGCGAGCCGCACCGCTGGAATTTGCAGCCCTTTTCTCTCCGAGAGACGCGAGGCGGCCGCTGCGCGCTCCCCTCCCCCCTCCCCCCACTTAGTCCCGGGAGCAGAGGGTTTGCGTTGGACGCGCGGAGGAAGGGAGGGAGGCCGTGGGGACTGTTAAGAGGTAGGCACATCATCCTGAGCTTCCCAGCCCCATCCTCGAAGGGAAGAGGGAATTGAAGAGAGCAGGGACGCGCAGAGCTGCGGCTATTTGGCAGCTTGCGGAGATGCACCCACGGGCAGAAGGGCTGGCTCTAGCACCTGGCAGGAGAGGGGAAGCGGGGTCGGCAGAAACTACATCTTGTTCAGGACCATCGGGGAAGGACCTATGGGGAGGGGACGCGGGTGAAAGGGAAAAAGGATTATCTGCTTACAGGTTGATTCCTCGGCTGTTAAAAGGGCACCCAGCTGAACTCTTGCCATTTTACAAAGTATATCTTTTCTCTCTCTCCCCACCCCGAGAGCCTCCAAAACAAACTTGTTGGGGGGGGGGGAGGCGAATAGAGAATGGAGTGAAGGGAGGGAAGGTCGCCCTTCTTTACCCCTTCCCATTCTGTATCTTCCTGACTGTTTGTGGAGTGAAGCCATGGGGCAGGGCATGGAATCAAAGCAATCACAATTCAAGGCTTTCTCCATCTCAGTGCTCCCCACTAGCCTCGAGTTCGATTCAGCAAAGGTTACAAGATTTAGGCTGTGAAAAGTGCAATTTGATTTTTTTCATCGGAAGCTCCTCGTGTTGCTGTTGCTGCTGCTGCTGCTGCTGCTACCACCTTTCCAAGCTCTTCTGCTGGGCCCTGGGGCCTGGAAGAGAGCGAGCAAAAGAGCACTTCCCCACCCCCCTCCCCTACTTCACACATCTGTCTGGAGTGTAGAGAGCGCGTTCTCAGCGCGGCGAGTTAGCAGATCTCCTTCTCGGGGAATAGAAGGTGCTAGAACCTACCTTCAAGGAAGAATATTCTCATTGGTACCTCATGGCAATTAATGGCACCCAAGGGCTTATTAATGAAGCGATAGCTATTGCAGCCGCTAATCAGCCTCCAAAGGGAGAAGGAAAAGGTGTGACTATACAAACTAAAGAGAAGGAAAAGCTGTGTCTATAGAACAATCTAAAGAGAAGGAAGAGTTGTGTCTGTAACAGTTTAAAGAGAAGGAAAAGGTGTGTCTATAGTGGTCTAAAGAGGGGACGAGAGGTCTGTGAAAAGTCCTGTCTGGCATTGGCTTTGTCTCTCTGACTTAAAGGATCTTGGGGTCAGGGTCCATCAAGAGAGAGGCCGTCTCCTTTCTTTTCAGAGGCAGTGTGAGATACTGAATGTCAAACAGATGATATCAAATAACCTTCTCCCAAAGTTTTAAATTTTGCTTTTGTTTTTATGAGGCAATTGGGGTTAATTGATTTTCCCAGTGTCACACAGTTAGTCAAGCGTCTGAGGTCGCATTTGAACTCAGGATTTCCTGACTCCAGGGCCGGGATTCTATCCACCGCGCCACCTAGCTGCCTCGCCAATTGTTTTCAACAGTCACTTCTCTCCTCTCTCCCCACTCCCCTCACCTCCCAGATTAGAAAATAACTTCTTTGCCCCAAACTTCCCTGAGAGGATAATAAATAGCCTTAATACCTCATATTTATCCATTTTTTTCACCTTCAGACTATATATATATATATATATATATATATATATATATAATAGTTTAGGTTAAAATACTTATCTAAATCCCTTTTCTCTTTCTAAAGGTAGCTAAGTGTCACTAAGTGTCACATTAGAATACTGCATTTCAAATCAAGAAGATTCATTTTGAGTTCAAATCGGACCTCAGACTAACTTTGGGACGTTGAGCAAGTTACTTAACCTGTCTGCCCCAGTTTCCTCATCCCTAAAATGAGGGAGAGAAGGGAATGGCAAACCACTCCACAAGGTGCCGAGAAAATCCCAAACGGGGTAACGAAGAGTTAGATATGATTGAGCAACAACAAATTTTTCTTTGTAGAGCTAGGTGCAGAGAGACTGTGGGTATGTATTGTTGTTTATACTGTTAGACTTATTTGCTATGTTAGTTAGATTTGCTTGATTATTTTTTCCCTTCGTTTAAAAAAATTCTTTGTTGTGAATCCCTCAGGCATGGAAGAGATATATTTGGAAATGGATATAGCTTGAAAACAATAAAAATGACAATTAAAAAATTTTAAAATATTTCCCAAGCAACAGCCAGTACAAGTTATTGTATTTATCTCTATCTTATTAGTTAGAAAACTGAATTTTACTTTAAATGATTCCTCTATCACAGAAATAACAAGAGTTGGGGTGTCTGTCCAGGCCCTCCCAATTCCACTTAATCTGGGTTCTTATTTTGAATTTTTTGCTTTCTCAGTGGATGATTATAAGAAAATGAAGCTTCCTCTTTCTCCACCCAGCTTGCAGTCTCAATTTTCCTGTCTAAACAATGGGGGCAAGGTATATAAACAATCTCTTTTAAAATATCAAAAGCTAACATTTATATAGCACCTTAAAGCTAACAAACACTTTTCATCAGAATCTGTGAAATAATTACCAGAAGAATTGATATCCTTGTTTTAGGGAAAGGATTTGGGAGGGACTGGATCTGTGATTGCACTGGCATAGTGAAGTTACAGAGAAAACTTACTCTATCACAACTAGTAGTTTTAGTTCCCTAGGCCACTAAAAGGTTAAGTGACTTGTCTAAGATCATTTCAGCCAATATATGTCAGAGGCAGAAGAGAACTTAGGTCTTTCTTTTTCTAAGAGAGTGACAGAGAAAAGCAAATTGGAGCAGAATGTATCAGTCATTCAATAAACAGTTACTAAGTATTGTTATTGAGTTACTGTATTGTACATAAGTTACTAAGTACTATGGGTCAACATTAAGGATACAAACAGAGGAAAAAGGCGTACCCTATCCCCTAAGAGTTCTCTGTCTAATGAGACAATGTTCAAACAAATATATACAAAGTAAGAAAGCTATAGACAGAATAATTAGGAAATTAAAGAAGGAAAGCAATGGATTTAAGAGGGGCTGGGAATTCTTTCAATATAAGATGGGATTTGAGGTGGGACTTGAAGGAAGCTGGGGAAGTCAGTAGTCTGAGCAGAGAAGGGTGAGCATTCTCTCTATGGAGGACAGCTAGACAAAATGTCGATGAAATGAGCTATCTGTGGCAATCAGGAAGCTGGTGTCCCTGGATCGAAGAGTTTATGACAAGGAGGAAGGTGTAAGAAGACTAGAAAGAGAGGAGAAGGCTGGGTTAAGAGGAGCTTTGAATGTATATTATAAGGAGTGTTATGTTATATGTAATAAGACTGGAAATATAGTTTGGATTCAGAATATGAAGTTTTAAATGCCAGACAGAGCTGTTTGTGTTTTACTCTGGAGGCAATACAGAGCTATTGGAGCTTCTTCAGCCCTTTCGGTCCTGCTGAGCGCTACTCTGGCAGAATTGCAGATTTGGCCTCAGGACCCCTTAACTGGATTGAAAGGCCCCCCAAAGGCAAAGTTCCATTTACAGAAAGCTAGAATCTCAAGTTACAGTCTAAAATGTGTGTTTCTCTATTTCCTATGAGGGAAATAAATTACACTTCTCCTTCCCAGGAGAGTTACCTCCCTATGTCCAAACCTGATCTGGCTTCAACCACCTTTTGGAAAAACAGATGAAAAACATCTACTTGTGAGTAGGTTTCATCATGAGCTGAAGAATTTCATTATGACTAGTCAGGAAGGAGTGCCTGGGAATACTCCCTGCAGTGGTTCCTGGACAGAGAGATGACAAGGGCCTAGTTAGGGATAGGACAGACCAGTGACATGGAGCTCAGAGTAGGCAGAGTCACAAGGAATTTCACTGATGATTGACCCAATAAAAATGATCATGCTAATGTCTTATTAATTAACTTTACTGCAGATATCTCCTTTCTGCTATTTTAATTTTGTTTAGGGCTTAATGAGTTTTTAGAGACACTGGAGTGTCTATAATCACTAGGTGGTTCTCAGTGCTGGCCTCCCTATACCAGTCTAGTGATTAGGCTGCTCATTTTCCACATTTCCCTAGGTGGTGATGGGCCATGTAAAAGAAAGATTCTGGCTTCCTACCTTGCAGTCTTTAGAACTGTGGGATGGATGGATACTGTCTCAGACCCTGAAACTCAGAATAACTGCTACCTATGACCTTTAGACCAGGAAAGAAATCAGGAGAGCAAATATCCAGTGGAGCCTTCTCACATTCATCCTCCCATCAGGTTGCTCGTAAAAAACTTTGAAGATAAGACACAGTGGAGAAAGGGCTGACCTTTTGATCTAGGAAGACCTCAAAATTTTTATTGCTAAAATGAGAAAGTTAAACTCACTGGCTTCTAAAAATCTGTCATTCAAGGATGCTAAGACCTGGATTCTAATTTTGTCTCCAATACTTATTCAGTATGTGACTGTAATTTAGTCACTGAGCCTTCTAATAGGATTGCTTAGCTAAGAGGCTGATGAAACCTTGATTTACCACTCCATCCCTCTTCTTTCCCAAGTCAGAATGTGGTTAAAGAATTGAGCGTGAAGTTAAGAACATGGGTTCAAATCCTACCTCATATGTTTCCTAGCCTTGTGACCTCATGTGAGAAAATTATTTATTCTCTCTGTACTTCCATCGAACTTATCATGAGGGAGTTGGACTAAGTTCTCTCTAACTTTAAATGTATTATCCTACTATCCTTAGACCTAGACTCAAATCCTGCCCAAACACATACCAGCTATGAAACTCTGGCCAAGCCACCCAGTTAGTGGGTGACTTCATCACAAAATGAAGGTGTTAGACTCCAGCTTTTAAGTCTTCCTTCAGCTTAAAAATCTATGACCCCATGGTAAGGATGCTGGCGAGGGAGTATTAGACTTATTTCAAAAGGACTCTGAAGCAGAGGCATCATTGGATCATTGATCTAGATTAGCTTAACCTCATTTTACAGATGAAGAAACTGAGGCCCAAATTGCTTAAGTGACTCCCCAGAGTCTTCATGGCAAAGCTGGGATTAGGGTCCAGGTAGCCTTACTCCCCAAACAATGTCCTTCTCAGTATACCAGGAAGTCCCTCATACCTTGTTGCTTCCCATATTTGGTTATATTTTCCTCCAAAGTTCAAATCTTACAAGCAGTATCCCAACTTCTCTATTTAATAGTCTTACTTTTAACCAGCCAATTAATTTTTCTGAATCTCAGTTTTGTCATCTTTAAAATGGGGGTATTTATCTACCACTACTCAGAAATGTTCTATTTCTTTAGAATAGAAAGCAATATTGTTCAGCTTTGTGACCCTGACAAGTCGCTTAACCCTGTTTGCCTAAAAAATGGAAAGGAAAAAAAAGAAAAGAAAAAAAGAAAGCAATGTTTTTGGTGGACATAGCAATATAACTATAGCTACTTTAGGGAAGGTTGAAATCAGTGTCATCTTCATCATGGCCTGGCATAAAATTACTCAATAAAAGAACAATAAGTCCATCAAATTGTGTTAATTATTCATGGGACTCAGATCCTTGATGCTATCTCAGAATTTAACCTATTGTGTTTTGAGAACAAAACTACAGCCAAAGACTCCTGTGGAGTATGGAGTTTTAATCATTAGTATATCTGCAAGAATATTATACTTGTACAGAAATTTTCCCATAAAGGCAGATGTTTACAAATAAATTCATATATAGTTATGTGGATACACATACACATACAAACATATATGTGTGTATTAGGCTCCAACCTCAGACAATAGCTGAGTGACTCTGGGTAAGTTACTTCACTTGTTTGCTTTAATCCATTGAAAAAAGAAATGGCAAAGCATTCCAGCATCTTTGCCAAGAAAACCTCATGGATAGTATGGTCCATGGGGTTGTAAAGAGTCAGACATGACTAGTGACTGAAAAATGACAGCACTTATGTATTTATATGCAGTAACACTTTGTTGCTCTTTTGATGGGGGGGTCTCACTTTACAAGATTTCTGCCCTTTAGAATTATGCAATAATGGCCATTTCTAGGACCATTCAAAGAGGCTGTCCTCCTTCCTCTGCCTGAGATGAATTTGCAAGACTAACCACAAGCCAGGCCAACTTTAATGCCCTAAAACCCCAAAGGCATAGATTTAGAATCAGAGGCAAGACATAACACCTTGTGTCATCAAAAATGAAAAAGCTAGAAAGTCCAAAGAGGAGATTGAGACATCAAAGATAATACACTAGAAAGGGAGGGGGGCAGGGTGGGCCAAATATAAAATCAAGAAAGGCTGAGTCATTCTATGAATGTCATTCTCTGTGGATACCCTGTCCTTCATCTAGCTGGGGGACTGCATAGACCCTGGGCAGCCATACCCTCTGAGGAGAAAGGAAAAAGCACGTATCAGAGGCCCAAAGACAGCCACATCTTACCTTAATTAAGGACTCGGAGGCGTGTATCCTTGATGTGTTGTTGAATTAAGGTAAATGAAGGACTGAGAAGTGTGTGTGGATGAGTATGTGTATGTGTGTGTGTGTTTCTGCTTTATTTTCCTAGTGAAGAGAACTTAACTTTTCAGTGAGGTGCAAATTTCAGCCATGGGAATGATCAATCCCCCCACTCACCTTGACAGAGACTGAAGAAAGGAGGACTTTGCTTCCTTACAGTAACCTCTTGCTCAGTGTTACCCCTGTTTCATCCTTTTAGGATGAGGAATCCTGTCCAGATCCCATCTTTTGCCCTTTAAGTTAGCATACTTCAGTCTGCTTAGCCTCCCATCTGAATGAATCGAGCCATTCACCCAAATTCATATTCCTTATGTGTAGTCAGAGAATTTAGGCTCACTCACCAATTTTGTCATCTACTAGCTGTGTGACCTTGGAAAAGTCAGAAGGAGACCTCTTTGGATTTCAGTTACAGCCTCCAAAATAGAGGGCTGGGGAGGGAGATTTCTTCCATCTCTAAATCTCTGTGTTCTTATGATCCAACCACCTTTGATCCTTCTAAGCTCCTGCTTGATCAGTAAATAAACTTTTCTTCTTTCCTGGGAGGAAGAAGAAAGGAAGGGAATGAATACTTATTAAATACCCAGTCTGTGCCTGGTTACTTTACAATGATCTCATTTGATCCTCATGATAGGGAGGTCAGTGTAATTATTTTCCTTATTTTCTAGTAGAGAAAACATAGGCAGATGAAGATCAAGGGACTTGCACAGCTAATTTCTGAGAACAGTGAGAATAGGCCTTCCTGACTTCAGGTTCAGGACTCTAGTTGCATTGCTGACCTGGGAGGCAATATATACAATACATACTTATACAATACTAACAGAGTTATTTATTTATAGGATAATAGTGTAGAGTTCAATGAGGGAGATACCCAGAGGTCAAAGAAGGACCTGAGGGGAATGGCGATCAAATGTAGGAATAGATATGAAAGCATGGATGTAAGCAACCATTATTCAAGTATTTTTAAAAGTAAATTGGGATTTTCTTGCTATTCTCCGAGATGATAAAGTAAAAGCAGAGACTTATCCGAGCTCTCCCTGAGATCCCTCCAAAGACTTCTAAATAATGACTCTAAACAAATTCTAGAATTTGCAGAACCTACAAAAGGTGGAGTGAAACATTTTTTCCAATCCAAGATAATTTAGAACTTTGACAGAAAGGTCTATTGCACGAAGATGAGAGAGGAATGTAGTCCAGCACAGACTGGGTCCCAGCAAACCAGGATTAGGCCTTGGAGTAACTTAATCAGTGGCAATAGTGGTAGTTTCCAGACTTCAGTCCACAGATGATAAGACAATAGGCCAAGAGCCTTAACTAGGGTCCCTCTGCTGACTGTTGCACTGCCTATACTTAAATTTGGATTGCAATTTTGGGTCTTAAGCCCAATATGATGGGGGGGGGGGCATTAACATAGCAGAGGTTCAGCCAGAATGTAGCAGGAACCCTCATCACAGTTCCAAAATTCAAAAGAGTGCTTTGTGGTTACTCACAAACTAGTACACAATGCAGAAAAGTAGCAAACACATCATTCCCTATCTACCTTGGAAAGGTCAAAAATTTATAAGTCTCCAGAATTACCTCCAAAAACAGCTGCATAAAAAACCCAAAGTTTGGGATAGTGCTCCCTCTACTTTAGAAACAAAGGCCCACTTTCTCATAGAATTAAAAGTCAAGAAACAGGCTAGAAAATGAGCAAATAACAGAAATAATTGATCATGGAAAGTGACAAGGAAATGATTATAGTGACAATGAAGATCAAAACATACACTCAGAAGAAGACAACAAAGTCAAAATTCCTTCCTCCAAAGCCTCAGAGAAAAATATGACTTGTATCAGTTCATGGAAGAGCTCAAAAAGGATTTTTTAAAAGTAAAAGAAGTAGAAGGAAAAATGAAAAGAGAAATGAGAGTGATGCAAGAAAATAGTAAAAAAAAAAGTTAATACCTTGGGAAAGAAGGCACAAAAATACTGAAGAAAATAACACATTAAAAAACAGAATAGGTCAAATGGTTTTAAAAAAGGCACAAAAATCTAATGAAGAGAAGAATGCCTTGAAAAGTAGAACTGTCCAAATGGGAAAAGATATACAAAATTCACTGAAGAAAAAAGCTCCTTAAAAATTGAATTGGTCAAATGGAAAAGGAGGTACAAAAGCTCACTGAAGAAAATACCTTAAAAGTTGGGCAAAGGGAAGCTAATGTCATTATGAGACATAAAGAAACCATTAAACAAAATCAATAAAAATACAAAATAGAACAAAGTGTGAAATGTTTCATTGAAAAAAACAAATGACCTGGAAAATATATCCAGGATAGGTGATTTAAGAATCATTGAACAACCTGAAAGTCATGACCAAAAAACAGTCTAGAAACCATCTTTCTTTTCTTTTCTTTTTCTTTTTCTTTTTTTTTTTTTCTTTTTTTTTTCTTTTTGTTTCCCAGGGTCATTTATCTTTATTTATTTATTTATTATTATTATAGCTTTTTATTTACAAATTATATGCATGGGTAATTTTGCAGCATTGACAATTGCCAAACCTTTTGTTCCAATTTTTCCTCTCCTTCCCCCATCCCCTCCTCCCAGCAGGTTGACCAATACATGTTAAGTATGATAAAGTATAAATTAAATACAATATAAGCATACATGTCCTAACAGTTATTTTGCTGTACAAAAAGAATCGGAGTTTGAAATAGTGTACTATTAGCCTGTGAAGGAAATAAAAAATGCAGACGGACAAAAATATTGGGAATTCTATATAATGGTTCATAGTCATCTCCCAGAGTTCTTCGCTGGGTGTAGCTGGTTCAATTCATTACTGCTCCATTGGAACTTATTTGGTTCATCTCATTGTTGAAGAGGGCCACGTCCATCAGAATTGATCATCATATAGTGTTGTTGTTGAAGTATATAATGATCTCCTGGCCCTGCCCATTTTACTCAGCATCAGTTTATGTAAGTCTCTCCAGGCCTTTCTGAAATCATCCTGCTGGTCATTTCTTACTGAACAATAATATTCATATACCACAGTTTATTCAGCCATTCTCCAATTCATGGGCATCCACTCAGTTTCCAGTTTCTGGCCACTACAAAGAAACCTGCCACAAACATTCCTGCACATACAGGTCCCTTTCCCTTCTTTAAGATCTCTTTGGGGTATAAGTCCAGTAGAAACACTGCTGGATCAAAGGGTATGCATAATTTGATAACTTTTTGAACATAGTTCCAAATTGTTCTCCAGAATGGCTGGTAGATACCGTCTTTCAAGAGATTATCAAGGAAAACTTCCCTGTTATTCTAGAACCAGAGAGTAAAATAGAAACAGAAATAAAAATAGTCTATTGATCATTTCCTGAAAGAAGTCCCAAAATGAAAACTCCCAGAAATATTATAGTCAAATTCCAGACCTCTCAGATGAAGGAGAAAATACTGCCAACAGCCAAAAAAAGAAACAATTCAAATATCATGGAGCCACAAGATTTAACAGTTTATACATTAAAGAACTGGAAGACTTGGAATATGATATTCTGGAGGCCAAGAAAGCTGGGATTATAACTAAGAATCACCCATCAAGAAAAACTGAGTGTAATTCTTCAGGGAAAAAAATAGGATATGCTATGAAATAGAGTACTTTCAAACATTCCTGATGGAATCATCAGAGCTAAATAGGAAATTTGACTTTCAAATACAAGATGCAAACAAAGCATAAAAAGGTAAGCAGGAAAGAGAATCTATTAGGAATTTGACAAGATTAAACTATTTATATTTCTACATGGGAAAAATAAAATATTAAACAAGAAGAAAATAGAGAAATTTATCAATGGCACAGATTATGTAAACATACATATTCTATATAGCCAATGAAAGAATTTTGATTTGTTTAATTATAAAATAAAGACATGAGGATGTTAAAACAAACAAACAAAACAAAATTCAACCAAAACTGCTTTAGACTATTTTTTCTTAAAAACCTCTTCAATAGCACCCAAAAGAGTTCTGGGTACACATTCAAGTAAAACATGAAAGCTTGTTAATTGACTTCTTGTCCAGGCATCACACAAAGCCTATCTACATCCATATTATTCCCTCCAACATAGTATAACACATGTACAAAGACATGCTCACAGAGGCACATACAAATTAACTTACATACAAGTGCCAATGGCATCTTTGGAATACATATGATATGTGATATGTAGAAACACCAGCTCATAAAAATGTGCAGGTAATCATAAGTCATAGAGGTAAAAAGGGACCCAGAGACCATCTAACCATTCCTCTCATTTTACAAATGAGAAAACTGAGGCCCTCCTTATCCCCCTCCCATCCATCTGTTCCACTTACAGATACAAAAGGGAGGAGCAAGATTGCATAAGAAGCAGTGACTCACCTCCTGAGGGGTTATCTTCTGGGTTCAGAATTCAAATTCAGAGTTCCTGAATCCAGTATGGAATGTCTTTTTTTTTTTCACCCAATTCTTGGAATCATGAAGTTATCTTTGTAAAGTATTTAACATAGAACTTGGCATATAGTAAAAATGCTTAAGAAATAAATGCTTGTTTTCTCACCCCACCTTGGAATCTCTTACTTGACCCTTTCATGATATCCTGGTAGAGGTATTGGAGTGGCTTGCCCATTTCCTTTTCCAGCTCATTATACAATTGAGGAGCTGAGGCAAACAGAGTTAAACCCAGTGTCACGTAGCTAGGAAACTAGCTGGGTTTGAGACTGGATTTGAACTCAGAAAGAGGAGTTTTTCTGACTTTAGGCCCAGTACTCTATGCACTGTGGGGGGCCTAGTTGCCCTTGGAATCTCTACTTGTTTCCAAACTCACTTCAAATATCTCTGACATGGGGCCTTTCCTGACTCACCAGCTCACCTGTCTCTCCAGAACGCCTTCTCTTTCATCAATGAAACTGAATTTATTTTGTAGAAATTGATGTGTGCAAGCATTGTTTCCCTGATAGAATATAAGCTTCTGGAGGGTAGGAACTGTTTCATTTTCATCTCTTTAAGCCCCTTACCAAGTGTCTAGAATAGTACCTAGCATACAGTAAGTGCTTGATAAGTGCTTTTTGTTTGATTGGGAACTCAGAGAGACCTCCAAGATGATTTAGTCTAAATCTCTCATTTTATTTTATTTTAAAACAAATTATTGACACCATTAGTCTTTTACATAATATTTGAACCCAAACAGAAGAAAGAAAAAGAGTGACTGTATTGGATTGCATAGGCAGCATCACGTACCCATGATTCTCCATTTCTTTACTGATCTGAGGGAGGTATGTTTTATCATCTGTTCCCTAGTACGTAGAAGTAGAGTAGGAAAAAAACTACTGATATTGAGAGCCAGAGAACTTGTGTTCCAATCCCACTTCGGATGGTTTGTGTATGACTGTAGATAAGTCACTTAATTTCTCCATTTCCTAAGCTATAAAATGAGGGGGTTGGATCAGATGGTCTCTGAAGTTTCCTCCAGCTCTATAAGGGCATTCTCTGTCCAGATGATCCCATAGGTACCTTCAGACCCAAGAGTATTGAATTTTTTCTTCTTATTGAAGAAGAAACTGAACCTGTAGCTTACCTAAAGGAGTGAATATCAGATTTTGGATTTGAATCCAGGTTTTGTGGTGAATTCTAGTGTTCTTTCCTCCACATCAGGCAGTCCTCTAAGCGTGCCCCTCCCATTTCTACTCCCCTGCCCCCACCTTCCGGCTTGAATTTTAAAATGAGCTGGTTGGACTGGATAGCTAATCTCTTTCTGCATTAATATTATTTGTTTCAGTGATTCTATGACCTCTTCTTTTCCATAGCACCAGCAGCAAAATTGTGAGTGCCCAACTGTCAGGGAGAGAAAGATGGACAAAATAACAAAGAGTTGGGGGTGGGGAAGGGGAAAAAAGAGAGAGAGAGACAAAAAACAGAGACAGAGATACAGATAGGGATAAAGATAGAGATAGAAATACACAGAGATAGAGACAGACAGAGACAGAGATAGAAAGAAAAGGAAACACAGAGAAAAAGACAGAGAAAGAGACAGACTTAGAGAGGGAGAGAGATAGCAGAGAGACAGAGAGAGACACAAACAGAGACAGAGAGACAAAAAGAGAAAGACAGACAGAAACAGAGGGAGAGACAGACACAGGGACAGGGAGAGAAACAAAGAGACAGAGAGAAATAGAAAGATACAGAAAGAGAGGGAGAAACAGAGAAATTCACACAGAGACAGAGAGAGAGACACAGAGATAGAGAGATACCCACAAGCACACACAGAGAGACAAAGAGAGGATGGAGCTATCTTTGCTACAGTCTTTTGCAGCTAAATGGCATTGAACTACAGAGTTTGTTATGACTTACTCAACATCCCCTTTGTTAGCCAACTTGGCTGATGGATAAAGCAGGGAGAAGGAGAGTCATAACAACGAGATAATGAGCCAAGCCTTTTCCCCAGTGCAAGCATCTGGAGCTGCCTGTGGCTTCAGAGATGTGGCCAGGACAAATGGTATCCAGTTAGCAACAAGCCAGGTCATGAGAAGGTTTCCAGGGTTGTTAATACCCAAGATTCCTTTGGGGAGTAGATAGGGATGAGGCTGTTGGGTAGGAAGGGTCGGAGTTAGCAAAGACTTTTTTTTTTTTTTTTACTTATTTTTTTTTTATTTAATAGCCTTTTATTTACAGGTTATATGTATGGGTAACTTTACAGCATTGACAATTGCCAAACCTCTTGTTCCAATTTTTCACCTCTTACCCCCCACCCCCTCCCCCAGATGGCAGGATGACCAGTAGATGTTAAATATATTAAAATATAAATTAGATACACAATAAGTATACATGACCAAACCGTTATTTTGCTGTACAAAAACAATAAGTATACATGACCAAACCGTTATTTTGCTGTACAAAAAGAATCAGACTCTGAAATATTGTACAATTAGCTTGTGAAGGAAATCAAAAATGCAGGTGGGCATAAATACAGGGATTGGGAATTCAATGTAATGGTTTTTAGTCATCTCCCAGAGTTCTTTCTCTGGGCGTAGCTGGTTCAGTTCATTACTGCTCCATTAGAACTGATTAGGTTGATCTCATTGCTGAGGATGGCCAGGTCCATCAGAACTGGTCATCATATAGTATTGTTGTTGAAGTATATAATGATCTCCTGGTCCTGCTCATTTCACTCAGCATCAGTTCGTGTAAGTCTCTCCAGGCCTTTCTGAAATCATCCTGTTGGTCATTTCTTACAGAACAGTAATATTCCATAATATTCATATACCACAATTTATTCAGCCATTCTCCAACTGATGGGTTAGCAAAGACTTAAGACAGTAAAGAATAAAGATGGGAGGTAGAACCTCCCAGCAGCAGGTCACATGGAGAAATAAATAGACCCAGCAACTTTTGAGAAGTGCATAGAGGTCTCATGTATCTTGAAATATAAATGATGAATCTAGAAAACCCATTTTAGGATAAGTTGTAAGAGCAGGTGAAAAATTAATCAGTTTCTCCCCATCACCTTCTCATAATAGATGGATATTTAGATATAGAAATTAATGTCAATAGGTGTTAGATAGATATCAATATAGATAGATGGTAGGTGAATAGAGATAGGTAGAATCAGAGAGAAAAGCTGTATTTTCTCAAGAAGGTCCCAAGTTCTGGACTCATGCTAATCCAACTAAGACCAGGATTGCAAGCCTTCCATTCATAGAAAGAAACTCAGTTTTGTCCCAGAGCACGAGTAGGGAATTTTTTTTCCTGACAAGGACCATAAGGTCCAGGACCTTATAACATTTATAAGATAACATATAAATATAACATTTATAACAGACCATACAAAATTTTCAACTTATAGAGCCCAAGCAGTGGGAGGTTGTTGTACCTGACTAGCTTTCAGCTCATCATCGCTTACATAGCTTTTAACAAATTATTTTGTGGACCTTCAATGGCCTGTGGGCCAGAGGTTCCCTCCCTCTCTCCTAGAGATTTTCTTTTCCCCTCCCATGGACTCTATCCCTGAGGTTGTCTCTGAAATCTGCTTCTCTGAGATACAACCATCAGAAATCCCCTTCTAACATTCTATGCTTTCTGTAGTCCCAAACTACTTATTGGTTCTCATCCTAACTCTGCCACAGATTCCCTGAGTGACCTTGGACACCTCAATTGCTCCTTCTGGGCCTCAGTTTTCTCTTCTGGATCAGCTGGTCCCCCATATCCTTTATAATTCAGACATTCTGTGACTTTGTAATAGATAAGCCCATGAACCAAGCAATGCCTGTAATTATGAACAAATGGATCAGTTGCTTTGTGCCTCACTTTCCTTACTTGTAAAATGGGAATAATGATGTTGGTACTATCTATCTCATGATGTTATTGTAAGGATCAAGAGAGAACAAGAGATGGAAATTCTTTTTTATAAAGTTTAAAGCATGATGTTGTCAACAATTTTAATAATCATTGCAAGGACCTCCAATTTCTCCCGTGCCTGTCACTCCCAATTCGGCGTCACATTGCTGTCTCACCTTAGATAGATCTTTTGAGCATCATCTGTAAGGCATAAAAACAGAACTTAGTTCTCTGAAGATCTGAGGAAAACTCTATTAAGGTGACTTTTTCAATGATAAATGTTTAATAATAACTACAAATTCAGTCAAATTATTATGAATAAATGCCCACTTTTTTTGGTATGGCAACAGCTCTCTCTTTTTCCCAGAGAGTGCAAAACTACAATATTCAAATCCATTCAAAAGAATAATTACAGGGAAAATAAAATCCCCAAACTGTGCCCATCCCCAAAATCTTTAGAGGTGGAGGTAGCTGTTCAATTTCTTTATGCTTCTGTGGAAATAAATTACAAGGTTTTATTCAGAACCCTTGAGTTCCCTCTTCTTGTGTTTGCCATTGATTCTGAGATCATGGAACTTCAAACTCTCCTATCAGGTCTGCTTAATTCAAAGCAATTAAATTAAAAACAATTATTAACTACCAGTTAATTGTAGAACATGGTATCACTTTCTGGGAAACAGATGAAGTTTAGATATTTCTCTTTATGGAACTTAAAGTCAAAACAATAGTAACTCAGATCTGCTTTAAGTTTTGAAAAGCATTTAAAGTATGGACTCATTATATTTTCACACCAACCCTATGTTTTCATTATCTCCATGTGACCCATTTCCCCTAGAAGTCTAAGCTTACACTGACCAAGTTACATCATTTCTTTTCTTTGGGTCATTTCCTGAATATCTAATTTAAAGTTTAAGTATAGCTCATATCTAGTTTTTCTCCAAAGTGGGTAACATGGCCACCAATATCTATATGGACATTCATTGTACAATAATGAGCATTGGATATGTGGCAGCTGCTATTCCATGTCCCGGAAAATGCACACGGTACTAAGGACGTATAGGAACCCGTGAACAAAAGCTTTCAAATAGCCCATTAGACTTCCCTCAAAAGGTAATGACATTGTGGGAAAGTTACTGTTCAAGAAAAATCTTTCCTTTCATCTCAGACTTATACTTAGCAATCAACTTCCAGCAATAACAGGGTTGATAAGGCCCAGATCTCTTGTTCAAGCTCCTAGCTTCTTTCTTTCTTCTCTTCCACACACTCATGGCTTTGATCTTTTAGCTGCAGACTAACTTTCTTTTGCTCTTCCTCCTCCAAGAAACACAATTCTGAGGAAATCTTTTACCTCTAGGAAGCTAATGCTGGTCTCTTGAACTTAGGAACTCTCAGTATCTTGGGAACTGTGAAGCTTACAAAGAAAGTCCATTCTTAGAACTGCTTGTCTCTGACCTGTGCTCAGAAAAAGGAAACAAGAAGATAATCAGGAATTGAAGGCCCACATACTCCCTTCTCAGATAGTTTGGATAAACACTGGCAACATGCCATGGGCTTCAGACAAGCTACCATCTTCCATGTCAAAAGATGAATGGAAAAGGGACAAATACTCCATTCCTTCTACCAATTGACATTTTTGTTACAGGATCATGGATGATATGTTTAGAATAAGGAGAGATCTTAGAAGCCATCTGATCAATATTCTTCTTTTTATTGAAAAGAAATTGAGGCCCAGAAAGTTTGAAAAACTCCAAAGCCCATAAGTACTCTTCCCACTGTATTATCTTGAAATCCAAAGGCGAGAGAGAGAGTACTTTTTCCCCCACAAAAGGCTGAGATGACATCTGAACTTAATTTAATATACCATAGTGGGGGAAAAGAAGTTTTTTCCCTTCCAAAACACTCTTCCTTTTATGCTTCTCAATCATCAGTTATCTTGGAGACAGACCCAGTCACTGATTGTCAGTCTAATAAAACTCTTTATTTGTTTACATTCGATCAGCAGCTATTGTATCCATTGGATGAATGAGAATAGAAAGATACACAGAAATCTAAGGGCCTGCCCAGTATTACAGAGAGTTATCTTAACTGGAATTTGAACAGAGATCTTCCAGACACCAAATACAGTACTCAATTCCATACAGAGACAATATATAATAACCCATAATAGGTGCAAAACAGAGGCAGCTGTGAGCGAGTCTAGCCAGAAAGAGCCAAGAATTGAGTCCACATGAACATATGCAGATGACTAACCATTCATCCCTGAGGAGTGTTGTTCTTTCTAACTTTGAAAGTGTGATTAAATGATTATGACAAGGATTTTGTCTTCCTCATCAGGGCTGGAGATCTCTGAGAAAGTGAATAAAATGATAGACTAGAAATCAGAGACTTGGATGCAGATCTTAGATTTGTACTTACGTGTCTCTATGCAAGTCATTAAATTCGTTGGGTCACAGTTTTCTCCTTGGTGAAATGAGAAGATTAAAGCACATGGTCTCAAAGAGTGTTTCCAGTTGTAAGTCTATGATCCAGTTATCAAATTGAACTCACCTTCCAGCACTGACAATTCCCACTCTTAAACACACACATGCATATACAACTGCACACTAGTCCATGACTTTCTACCTCCGTGCTTTTGTACAGTTTTCCATGCCTGAAAAAACCTTCTCACTTTTTTTTGCCTTTTGAAATCCTACCTTTCCAAAGAAATTTACAGGACAATTGAAATCCTACATCCTGGAATGACCCCCGGGTTCAACTCTCTTATTTTGTGACTTAAGAATATATGGCCCAGAGAGGTTGGTGCTTTGCCTAGTGATTGCCTCAGGCAGATTTGAGCTCAGTTTTTCCTGACTTCATGCCCAGTACTCTTTCTAAGATACCACCTTCATAGAATTTAGAACTAGAAGGGAATTTAGAAATCATTTAGTCCCACCCTCTAACCTTACAAATGAGAAAACTGAGGTTCAGAGAAGGTAAATGACTTGCCCATAGTCATGCAGCTAAGAAGTAGCAGAGTCTGGATTCAAGTACAAGTCTTTAGGCTTTAAATCCTGTATCATTTAAAGCTCAACACAAATTCCACTTCCTCTAAGAAGCCTTCCTTTTAAGTCATGACCTTGGACTGAACAGAAACACTTTAAGGTACCATGTTAATACCATATATCATAAATACACCTGTTTTTGTTTCATCCCTTTACTATCATAGATACTCCCTAAGGATAGGGAATGAGCATTTCTTATGTCTTTTATGTCCTCCACACCCCCTAGCCCTCACTTTATGCTTAATAGTGCTTTGCACATAGCAGGTGCTTAATAAGTATTTGTTGAAGGAAAGTTAAAAAAGATAGGCTATTGGATTTGTATTCTCTATCATTTCCCTGTCGTTCCCCTCCCAGAACAAGGCTCTAAGCACAGCACTCTGTCAGTGCTGTGGACTGCCTGACTAACTGGAAGGGCAGGGAGGGTAAATGCCTTGACTCTTCTTGGCAGAGAATGAGAGTTGTTTTTCTCCTCCTGCAGATGGATGTGTTGTCCCTGAGAGAGCTTGCAGTTTTCCTTTCTGGGAAAGTCTGAAGTTCCTCTCAGTGGACCTGTGATTGAAATGTGTCCCTGTCTTGTTGGGGGCCAATGCCTGGGGTGGGCAGCTGAACATTGGGGAAAGATGGATGCTATTATTTTAAGCTGAGATGATGCAACCAAGGTCAAAATAAAATGTTTAATTAGAATGTCAGGGGCCTGGTCCCAGCCTTACCAGGAGTGATTGATTTCAAAGCAGTGCATGTCAAAATCACAGGCCATCATTGGCCAGGAGACGTTCAGAGACACCCAGAGAGGAAGGAGGAAGTGGGTGAATTGGGGCCACTTATCATCCCTCATCACCCTTAATAAAGATCCAGAATGAGACTAGATGTCTGTCAGAAGCCTTATGAGAAGGCTATAGACCTTAGGACTTATAGCTCAAAGAGACCTTGAGTTTCTCTAATTTTGTCAGTCTCTTCATTTTACAGATTCAAAGAAGGACCTCAGCTATTTGTCCAAGGTTCACACAGGTAGTAAGTTATAGAGCTGATTTTCAAGCTCTAGTCGTCTGCCTCCAATTCCAATGCCCTTCCCTCTACACTTAATGCCTCATCATTCCACAAGAGGGAAAACTGAGGTACAAGGCCAGGACCAGAGTCATTAATGAATAGATAGCTCTGGAATCCTGAGCCCTAGATCAAGATTCTATCTTTCAGTTGAGTTTTGTTTCCCTTTCTCTCCACCCCCATCTCAGAAAAACTTAATAATGAGTTCCCCTCTTGAGAAATAAACACAATGGAAGGGAAATGATGAACTAATATGGTGAGAGAGGACACTAAGTATCCCATTAGGAGGTCATAACGTGGAGACATTGTGGTATTCTGGGTGTGAGGGAACACAGGAAGTCAAAAGCTCTTCTGTTCTGAGATCTTCCCACGGAAGGCTGTGCGGGGGTGGGGGTGGGGGTGGGGGTTCTAAGCCCTGTCCAGGGTCCTGACTCCATCCTAATCCCTAGAGACCCAGAATTCAGGGATCTCTGTGTATGTGTGTGTGTGTGTGTGTGTGTGTGTGTGTGTCTGCTCATGCATGCACATGCATGTGTACCCACGTGTACTCGCATCTGTATTTGTACTCCCTTTCAGCGAATATCAGGGAAACTGAGGCAGGGAATTGAGCCTTGTTCTGGGGGAAAAAAAAACTCAGTAGTCACCTATCCACAGTGTTCTGGGGAGAGGAAGAAGGCAATTTCTCCCTGGTGTGTGTGTGTGTGTGTGCGTGTGTGTGTGTGCGTGTGTGTGTGTGTGTAGGGGCATGCAAGGAGAGTTGAGGAGACCTGGGCTTCTGCCAGAGAGACTGCCGGACTAGGAGAAAAAGCCTGGTGCTGACGTCCATTTTGTCTTCTCTTTTAGTAGGATGGACTACTTTGCTGCGCTTGGTGGAAGGACGCCAAGGTATAAAGAAGCTTGAGGTGTCTTTGGGTATAAATAGCTATGGAGAGTGCGATCATTCTCTCTGCCTGGGCTCTGGAATCTGGAGATAGAATGGGGATGAGGCAGGGAAGAAAACATTAAAGCTGAAGAGAGATAATGCTGATCAACAACTCCATCCTAGCACAGAGGCATGGGGATGGCTAAAGATTAAGAGAGAGGAGGCAATTCTTATTTTGGGATGGTGTGAAACAAGGGCAAAGGAGGAAGGTCAGAACCTCCCAAATCTAACCCCTGACTCAAAGACAAGAATGTTATCTATAGGGGCAAAGGAAATATAGTATAGGAGCCCAGGTTAGTAAGTGAGGGGCTGGGTCTAAATAAAGTCAAGAGGGAGGACAAGTCACAGAGGACTAGAGACCTGAGTCTGGTGAAGGGCAGGACCTCAGAGAAAGAGACAAGGCCAGTCATTGCTTAGATCTGAAAAATAACACGGATTCTAAGAGGTCATTTAATCCAATTTCCTGCCTTCTGGTAGGCAAAATATATTTTTTTAAAATTCTGCTTTAAAAATTAATCAATATCTTTTTAAAAAAACATAACCTATATTTTGGATGTCCCAAAAGTCTTAGTAGAGTTTTAAGCTATTAAAGCTTAAGAAGATGCCTTCTTGAATCTCTTCTTTGAGATTAACCTTGGTCATTATAATTTCATTGCATTTAGTTTTGATAATTTTGTAGGATTTTTCATTAACATTGTGGTTTTGATTGTGTATATTTTTTCTGGGTTTTGCTTAATTTATCTAACATGAGTAGGTAAGCTATTATTAACCCTATTTGCAAACTCTTCATCCTCAGATACAAAGCTCTCTACAGCCTGGTCCCAGTTTATGTCTTCTAGCTTGTGTCTTCCTCTCCTTTCCCTCCCCAACATGAACATTTTTTTCAAGCCAGACTGATCTATTCATTACTGTCCTTCCAGTCCCCACTCAACTCCCTTCTTCCTGCCTCCATGCCCTTGCTTCTGATCCTTCTTCCATGTCAGATTTCTTTTTCATAGAGCACTGGGAGTTTCTATTTCTCAAAACAAGCATAGTTTTGTGGTTCAAGGTGATTATATCATTTGAATGAGGTTACCTCCTTGTCTCTATCTCTCCTACTTGGAAATCTTAAAATGATAAAGAAATACTCATTATCACCATTACTATTATTACTCCAAATCCTACTCAGCCTTACAATAAAAGTCCAGCTTCAAATCTGATGTCTTCCTTAAAACCTTCAATCCATACTGAACTTTCTCTCCTCTGATAGCATGACATAAGAAACCCACAATGATATATTTTCCATCCAAATTTCCAGAGCACTTCATAGGTTCTTAGGATGTAGGGTTGGAAATCAGCCTAGGAGATTATGCAGTCCAACTTTTTTTTTCAACTTTTTTCATTTTACAAAAGACAATATTAAGACTTAGAGAGATCAAGTGATGGATCCAAGGTCACAAGAGACAGAATGATCTTTACTTAAAGCCCTGCATCCACCATCACCATTATCATCGTTTTCTTTTTCTCATTTTTCTTCTTCTTCCCATCATCCTCTTTCTCCTCTCCTTTTTCCTCTGCTCCCCCTCCTCCTCTCCTTTGTTCTGAACTCCCCCTTCTCTTCTTCCTCTTTCTCTTTGTCCTCTTCATCAGTATTGTTACCAACATTGCCATATTAATGATGTAGTAAAAAGAATGCTTCTGCATCTGCTGTCAATCAGTCTCAGTTTCAATCCCAGCTCTGCTGCTTACTTCATTTGGGACCTTAGCCAAGTCTTCTCTCTCTAGGCTTCCTCTGTAAACATTCAGATTGGCCAGATGATCTCTCAGGTCTCTTTCAGTCCTGGCAATCTGTGATCATTATCATTTTCTGATTTAGTTGCCCAAGTCTTTTAACAGACACTATCTCTTCTGGTCTCCACCCCTTTATAGAGGAGAGAAGCATCATGTAAGAAAAGGCAAATGACTTGACCAAAGTTGTAAAGTTCAATGATGACAGAGATGGAGCTAGAAGTCAGGTCTACCACACCATACTGCTTCATCTATCAACTTCCTCATCAGGATCAATCAGGACTAGGAGGTGTTTGAGGTTCTCTGCAGCTTTAATGTCCTCATGAAATATTAGACATACTCCCACTAATACTATTGTAGGATGAGCTAATAATCATTGTTCTAGTCAAAGCTGGAAGGGTGTGTGTGTGTGTGTGTGTGTGTGTGTGTGTGTGTGTGTGTGTGAAGAGAAAAATATCTTCTCAATTTAACTACCTTCTCTGTTTCCTCATTCTCTTATCCCTCAGTGCTTTGTGTTCCCAGTCCTGTACTAGGTGAAGTTATCTTATATCTCTCTGGCTCCTCAGATCTTGGTACCCTTAGGTCCCTTAGACCCTTTCTTGGAAAGAGTCTCCTTTGGAACTGAGCTGAAGACTCTTGTTACATCCCCAAGTGCTCAGCAGACAGGCTGGTTAATACCTCTCTAGTGAGAGCTTATTTTCCCAGCCCAGAGATGGAGGATTTAATAGGAAAACAGTCCAGAAAGAAATGGGGGAGGGAAAACCCTTAGAGTAAGGCTGAATGCTAGGTACAGGACAAGCCATAATATATTCTCTCTCTCTCTCTCTCTCTCTCTCTCTCTCTCTCTCTCTCTCTCTCTCTCTCTCTCTCTCTCTCCCTCCCTCCCTCCCTTTTCCCCTCATTCTATTTTTCTTTTTTTCTTCCTCCATCCTCCTTTCTCTCTTTTCACTTTCCTTAATTGTCTCTCTCCCCATCTCCATTCCCCACATGTTTATCTGGGTGAAATAATCAGGCTAAAAGGAAAGTCCAGAGCAACCTAGAAGAGAGAATAAAGAGTTACAAAATGGGGGAGGGGAAAAGAGGGGTCTTTTGTTGCCAAGCAGCCAATTTCATCCCTTTCCTCCTCCCCCTCTCTTTTCCCTCCCCCCAAACATGCTGATGTTTTACATCTATATGCAGTGTCATTTTTAGCAACAGGTGGGGATTGAGAGACCACCAGGGAGCCCACTCCCCCCTCAGAAAATTAAAACACTTATGTGCTGCAGTGTGGTTGTCCTGGCATACCTGAAAGGACAGAAGGAAATGGAACAAGAAGACATCATTTCATTTCTATAAATTCCTTGTAATCATTTCAGAAATAAGCTATTTTTTGGTATATTAAAGGAATGAGAAATTTTTGGGGAAAAGGTGGATTTTTTCTCTTTTTATAAATGACTTTGAAATTTTAGTATAGATATATTTTGTTTTACCTTATCCTTTATCTTCTTTCTTTCTTTCTTTCCTTCCTTCCTTCCTTCCTTTTTCTCTTTCTTTCTTTCTTTCTTTCTCTCTTCCTTCCTTCCTTTTTCTTTTTCTTTCTTTCTTTCTTTCTTTCTTTCTTTCTTTCTTTCTTTCTTTCTTTCTTTCTTTCTTTCTTTCTTTCTTTCTTTCTTTCTTTCTTTCTCTCTTCCTTCCTTCCTTTTTCTTTTTCTTTTTCTTTCTTTCTTTCTTTCTTTCTTTCTTTCTTTCTTTCTTTCTTTCTTTCTTTCTTTCTTTCTTTCTTCTAATATAATATGCAGTGTTCCACAACTGGATCTCCACCTCCAAAAAGGGAAAGGACCAAATTTATTTGCAACATTCATGTTGGATTCATTTTTTGTTGCTTTTTCCATTTACATTATTTTAATATTCTTTTTCTGTACATGCATTTTGGCTCTAGTTATTTAATTTTATATCAGTTCATATAAGTCTTTCCATGCTTCTCTATATCCACCTGGTTCATTATTTCTTATAGCCCAGTAAGATTTCATTATATTCATGTTGTACAATTAGTTGAACCATTCTCTAATTGATGAGAATCTGCTGTGTTTCCTGTTCTTTTCTGCCACAAAAAGTGCTGCTATAAATATTTTGGTATCTATGGAGCTTTCCTTTTTCTTTTTCTGTCAATAACCTCCTTGGCAAGGATATACACCTAACAGTGGATTCTTTGTATCAAAAAAATATGTCCATTTTAGTCTATTTACTTAATTCCAAATTGCTTTCTGGAATTGTCATACCAAATCACAGTTCCACCAACAATGCATTAGGGTCATTTTCCTCCCTCTCCCCCCAGTTCCCTTGAACTCAACCTTCTTAGGATGCTTTTGATGAGATTTTTTTGCCTTGGTGAATGGTATAATGTTGATAGTGGGAATTCTCATTCTTTTCCAGTGAGGAGGGAAGGGCATTTTCTCCATTAATCTCTCCTCTCCTGGCCTGAACCCAACTCCTAGCTGACACACATAGATGCTTTGGGACACTGGACTTGAATTCAAAAGACCTGGTGTTTAGGGCCAGCTATGCCATTAATTCACTGCATGACCTTTCCCAAGTTACTTCTCGTTCTGTAAAAACTGAAGAGGTCAATCTACATGGAAGTTTCTAGAGTGTCTTTAATTTTTAACATTCTGCATTTACCTGGGGGTAGGAGGGGAAGATAAATTAATCTTTCCCATCAATACAAATCTATGTATATCCCTTGCATTGTGCAGTAGGGGTGTCTGAAAAGCACCATATAACCCTCCCACCGATTTCAACTGGTATTAGTTTTGCAATCAAGAAAGGGAAGAGCACCTTTTGCTTCAGAACTCAGAATTTTAACTCTTACCTATGTACTTGTCATCAAATGGGAAATACTCCAAAACCTGCAATTTGCTGTCACTTCACTTAGTGGTCAAGGTTCAAATATTAAGAAGACTGAATGACTGCTTTCTTCACAAACCCTTCCCTGATTGTCTTGAACAGTTCTAAAAGATCTGTGGAAGCATGATGATGAAACGCAAATCTTAAGATTAGACAAGACTATTTTCTTTTCCTCTTATTGACGCTGAATAGAAAAAAAAATCCATTGATTTTTAACTAACAAACATTTATTTTCTCTTTCTCCCTGCCTCTTCCCTCACTGAAACAAAACAAAGAAAAAAATATTTTTACTGAGGCAGTTGGGGTTAAGTGACTTGCCCAGGGTCACACAGCTAGGAAGTGTGAAATGTCTGAGGCCAAATTTGAACTCAGAACCTCCTGACTTCAGGGCCGGCGCTCTATCCACTAACTGTCCCCCAAAATAAAAATTTAAAGAAATATAATAAGCAAAATAAATTCCTGAACTGGTTTTGTTAAAATGTATTTATTATTCTCCATCATGAGCCCATTTGTCTGTCACATCTATCAGCTAGCTAGAGCACAGCATATTTCATCATAGGCCTTCTATATTTGTGATTGGTCCTTGGATTGATTGGAGCTCTTAAGTCTTTCTAAGCTCTCTGCCTTCACAATATTATTGTCTTCATATACATTGTCCTGGTCCTATTCACTTCACTCTGCATCAGTTTGTGCAAGTCTTACCAGATTTCTATGAGACCTTTGCCTTCATCCTTTCTTGTGGCACAAGCATATCTTAATATATTTATATATCAGAATCTTATTAAGTTTCATTTACATAGCATTTTGAAATCTGTAATTTCTTTCCAGCAATCCCTTAAGGTGTCATGCAAATATTAACATTTTACAGATTGTAAAACAGAGGCTCAGAAAGCTTAAATCAGTTATTCACAGAGTGAATAGGCCATGGGATTTGAAAAAAACTTGAGTTCAAATCCCACTGTAAACACTTAGTAGTTATGTGACTACAGGAAGATTCTTTGATTTCTCTGTGCCCATTTTCTCATTTTTAAAATGGGAAAGATGGTGCATTTAAATCAGATTGCCATGGCCCATTCTATGTTTCAATCAATCAAAGAAACTATATTCCTATGACCCATGTATCTTGAATTTAGATCAAGTACCTGTTTCTAGATCAATTACTATATCAATCCTGTCTCTACCCAGAGGCAGTTGCATTTCTCTCGTGGAATCTGGAGTGTCTATCTATATAGCCTGTAACATCCCATTCATAATACTTTGCTTTCTTATTGGCTAGTCAGTGTTTGAGGTTGGTTTTGAATTCATGAATATGGAGTCTTCCTGATATCAAGCCCAATGCTCTATGTACTGTGTCACCTAGCTGCCATTCTAATCTAATTTTCTTATTTTGCCATTGAAGAAATTGAAGCCCAGAGAGTGACTTGCCCAGGGCCATACAACCATCAAGTGTATGAGACTTAGATGCTGCAATCATGATTGTCACACTGTAGAGGCTGCCTATCTGTATGTGCAGAAATAGGTGTGATGATGTTCAATATGTGTGGATACATATGTGTGGCAGTGTGGGAATTGTCCATGGGGATACATGTGTGAAAAAGTCTAGATTGGCCTGTGTGAGTCCACAAATACAACTACTACCATATTGGGTGCTAAGTGAGCTGAAGGGGGAGCTATGTGTGACTTGGAACATTGAATGAGGCAAGATTGGCCGGGCCCAATCCCAGCACTTAACCTCCAAGCCTCTGCAAATAGTACTCAGTACACTCTGGTGAAAATAACACATTAAATATTTACCAGACCCTGCCTGTTGAATGTACTAGATATTCTACAACAGTCAGGGGAACAGTATCTCCCTGTCTCAGCCATCCTGCCAACTTAGGGGCCCCTCCTATTTACCAGACATGGCTGAACATCCCAGCTGAGGGACTAGAAAAAGTGCAAAATGGTGGAAGCAGTCTGGGATTTGGAATTAGAGGACCTTTGTTCAAATCTCACTTCTGTCATGGGCAAAGCATCTAAAAGTTCTACATTTGGAGGCAGTGTGATCTACATTCAAATTTCCATTCTGCTGCTTACTATTTATGTAGTCTTGGGGAGGCTATTTAAGAATTGGAATTGGGGTCAGAAACCTTGGATTCAAATCTTGGCTTTGTTATGTATTGTCTTTGTGACTTGGACAAGTTACTATCTTGTTCTCCATCTCTGTCTGTCTGTCTATCTATTTTTCTATCTGTCTGTCTGTCTGTCTATCTATTCATCTATCCATATACTCATCCATCCATCTATTTATCCATCTACCTATCTCTCCTTCCTTCCTTCCTTCCTTCCTTCCTTCCTTCCTTCCTTCCTTCCTTCCTTCCTTCCATCCATCCATTTCTCTATTTATTGATATAGCCACCTTATCGATCTCATTTATTTTATCTATCTCATATATATCATTTCTATCCATCTATCTTTATATATCATTTTTATTTCTATGTGTGGGTGTTGAGGAGGACTAGTACCTCTGATGTGACAGCTTGCCAAACCCTTTCCAGGGCTGCTCATCCACCTTTAGTGTCCACCTGGCACTCGACTCTCACCTGTGGTGCCAGGGAGCTTTAGGATGCATAGCAGCCCCACTCTGGTAAGCTGTCTTGGCAGATGGGGTAAAGCATATTAAAGCCTCAAATTCATTGGTGAATGAGTGGGGTGTTTCTCCCCAGCATGTAAAGCCTTCCTCCACCGGAATAAGAGGATGAGAACAATTTATTGCAATGGCCAAGAAGGTGGCCGAAGCAGGCTCTGAGGAGTGCTTAGAGCTTCGTCAGACACTGATGATGCCAAGGTCATGAACCACATCCCAGGTTATCACCATTCTTTCCACTGGACTCTGATGATTCTGGAAGAGAGACCGAAGCTGGTGATGTTGTACAATTCTGTCTCACTTAAATCCAATTCATGCATGAGTCAAGAATATTATCCTGTGATATCACTGGTCCTTTCTGAAAACAAAGGACAAATGACCTCTATGAATCATTCAGCTCTATCATTTATCTATCCATCATTATCTATCCATATCTATCTATCTATCTGCCTGTCTGTGTCTGTCTATCTATCATCTATATATGCCTGTCTGTCTATCTATCATCTATCTATTTCTGTTCACAAATTTATAAAGGTGTATCTATCTATCGGTCCATACATCTAAGTCTGCCTGTCTGTCTGTCTATCAATCTACACATCTATGTCTGTATCTATGTATTTATCTATCTGTTCACATATATATCTGTCTACTATCTACCTATCTGTCTGTCTGTCTTTATGTTCTTTCTGTCTGTCTCTGTCTCACTCTGTCTCTTTTTTCCTGGTTTCTATCTTTTTCTCTCCACCCATCCACACCCTGACCTTTTGTTTCATCAGTGTAGGGAATGTCTGGTGTGGCAACTCCCAGAATTCATATCATTGCAGTCCTCCAATTCATTTATAACTTATAGTTTTAGACAGCTACCTTAAGATCTGAGCTTAAGGGAGAGAAAGTATGTGTCAGAGGCGAGACTCAGTCATAGCTTTCTGATTTTAAGATGACCAACCTTTCCATCCATCAGAACAATTTTGTCAAACAAATAGGAATGGGGACCACTAATCCATACCCAGGGATTCTTATAGGCTGCATATTGACTTAGTTTTAAAATGTGATATTATTTATCCTTTATCATATTTTAATTTACAAATTAACATTTTAATTTGGTTTTGTCTCACTTTGGTATATTATGGGCTGCAGGCAACTTATGTACCCTGTATTGACGCCTCTGCCTTAGAACATGCTACTCTGTGCCTCTTAATACTCACATATATAAACATATTAATATGTTGCTTTGTCAAACCTTTTTTCACATGTATATATTCATCTCATTGAGTGCGGCAGTAATCTTCTCCCATTAGATTAGAAGCTCCTCATTAAACTAACGTAGGGCCTATGTCTGTCCCATCAAACTGGAAGTCCCCTGAAGCCAGAGTATCGCCCTTCTCCATTAAATGAGAAGTCTCCTGGGCTTGGGCACCATGTATTCTTGCTTTCACTTGCCCAATATTCACCACTGGTCTCTCTATATGAAAGATGCTAATACAGGAAGATGTACCCCAAAGCCTTTTTTTTTTATATATCTTCCAACTCAGAGGCATGAGTCATGGGGATTTGAGGGAGGGAGCTCAGGCATGAAAATCAGCATCCCTTCATTCTGTACCTAATTCTCTGCTCCTTGCTACGACATCAGAAAATTTCAGAGATTCAATGTAAAGAAATCTAGCTCTACATCAGGAAAAACTTTCTATCAATTGGAGGGGCTCTTCCTTGTAAGACCATTCATGGGGTATATAACAATAGACTAGCTAGCCTCCTGGATTCTTTTCACATCTCAGATTTAGTCATTTCAGCCACTTACTAAAATGACAGGTCAAAATTGGCATCCATGGAAGCACCCACACTGATGAAATCACAGGTTCTAGAAACATACAAGTTTTGAAGGACAAGATGCCTTGAATTTTGTGGCTGCTTTGTTACAATATTAATACAAGTTGAGCTAGAGGTCCACTAAGCCCTGTAGATCTCTAAAAAAACGAGGAATTATTTTATCTTTATGCCTTCCCCCATGCTGTATATGTTTGGATAACACTTTAGATCTAAATAGAAGACTTTGCATTTATTCCTAATATATAAGATTACAAAGGAAACCACTTCTGTTGAAATCTATTTATCAATGTATATAAACAAATATACAGATCCCAAAGGTAATAATCCTTGAGTTAATTTATACGACTATTTTTAGCATTTTGAAATCTTTTAGGATACTTGATTTTGTTACCTAACATGTTAGCTATTCATCACAGCTTTACTTTATTTACAAATTTGATAAACATATCATCAGTGCCTTCATCTAAGTCTCTGATTAAAATGTTGAATAGAATAAAGAGTAGGGCGGAGTCCCACGGTACTCCACAGCAGACATCACATCAGGTTGATATTGATCTATTTTTCACTATTATTTCTGAATCTACCCTACTCCCTTATTTTCCCATCACATCCACAAAAATAATGGTGGAATCTGTATAAATACCTAGATGAAGAACAGACTTGTTATATTTTACACAAGTACCTGAGCTAACAGTGTCATAACCTTATCAAAAAAAAAAAAAAAAAGAAAAGAAAATGAATTTAGTCTGGTATAATTTGTTCTTTATATATCTATGCTATCTTATATTCTGTATACTTACTGTCCATCTCAAGTCATCTTTTTATGTGTGTGTTTGGGAGGTAATTGGAATAAATTCAGTTGGTACAATTCAGCTGGGCAATGCTAGAACACAGCCCCATCATCACTAATTTACCCTACTCTGGGGTATGATGTATGTAAATGTCCTCATATATCAGTGACTATACAGATAAAAGAGACTCAGGACCATAGTCTGCAGATTCTGAAGCTAGGCTGCTCCCCCTACATTAATTAGTCTCTCTCTTTTTTTTTTTTTTTTTTTTTTTTTTTTTTGCTCCTGATGCTACTTCTTACTATAGACTCAAGTACAGGCTGGTTGGATATAAGAATACACCAATTTTTTTCCCCATTATCTGGCTCTCTTCAATACTCCAGTGGAAATGCCCATCAATCAGCTGCCACTCGAATCAGCTATTTTCCTGGGCCCTCACTTTGGGGGAATATCCCAGAGGAATTTGCAAGCACAAAGTCTTTGTTCTCTCTCCTATCTCTGTGCCCTATTCTATGCAGATAGCTTCTAGTGATCACTGCTTCCCTTTCTAAGTGCTCACAAATCATCCCTTTAATGATGCTTTCTTGAATTTTCCAGAAATCAAAGTCATTCTCACTGGCTTAGAGTTTGAAGAACCTATTTTCTTCCCCATTTTGAAAATCAAGATACCTTTTATTCATCACCACTTGCATGACACTTTCGCTACCCTCCCTCATTTTCCCCCCAAAGATCACTGAGAATGGCTCAGCAATAATACCTGCTTTTTCTTTCAGTACTCTGGATTAAAATTTATCAGGCACTGGTAACTGGAATTCAGTGAGAAAAGCTTGGTGGTCCTTTTGTTATTGTTCAGTCATGTCTAACCCTCCATGACCACATAGACCCTAACATGCCAATGTAGTTCATGGGTTTTTCTTAGAGTAGTTTACCACTCTAGTAATTGTTTCCTTCTCCAGTAGATTCAGCAAACTTAAATTAAATTAAAAAAATTAAAATGTTAAGTGACTTGCCCAGGGCCACACAGCTAATAAATAACTGAGGCTGGATTTCAACTCCAGTCTTCCTGACTTCAGGTCCAGTGCTTTACCTACTGAGTCATTTAGCTGCCTCCAGATAATCCCTTATCATTGCTTTATTTATCTTCTCTTTCTTAGTTATTCTTCTTGATAAAGGAAGAAAAGAGAAGCAGGTTGCTATATTTGTTAGAATGTCCAATTTGGAGTTAGGAAGGCCTGGGTTCAAATTTTGCTTGTGACAGTTATTAGCTGTGTGATCACAGGCAAGTCACTTAATCTCTCTCCATAGAAACCTCAAATTAAAAGTGGTTGTGAGCTCTAAGACTATAAGTTATAAATGCATAGTGACATGTCATGGTATGACACCCTTAAGGCATTGAGATAATGAAAACTTCAGCAAATAACAATTATGCAATTAATCCATTGCCACCCAGAATACTGATCCCACTCCTTTAATCTTCTCATATTCATAACAGTCCTTTGTATTTTCCTTAGAATTCACTGCAAGCCTCAGCTCATTCTAGGATTTAGCATTCCTGGCGTTTTTCTTACAGGATGTACCTTTCTTTTGAATTTGTTCTCAATTACTTGCCCTGACTTCCATCTTCTGTATATGTCTTTGAAAAAAGATACAATAGCTAATGAGTTTCCTGTGCATTCCCTTCAGTCTTTTTAGATAGATCCCACCTTTCCCCCTTGTGCAATCATCTTTGTTTGTGCCATAGGAATTTTGTTCTTGAGAGTATCTTATCCATTTTGTGCCAACTTCCCCTGTAGAAATTTAAGCTATTGAAATTTTACCTTTCCTTACTCTGTATGCTTAGAAACCAGTTCTCCCCAAATCTAGAGTGTGCTTGTCAACTCTTCTGAAACCTGAGGGAGTGTTCCTCCCATGCTCCTTGTCATCTCTTCTTGGACATCTGGTTCCTTCTTCTTTGTCAAAATTAGGTTCAGAAGACTATCTTATGTCAATTACATCTTCTGAAGGATGAATTTTCTAGCAATGCAAATGCAGAACTCTTCAGTTATCTTGATTTTTTTTACAAGCAAAAAAAATCTCTAATAGATACCTGCATAATTTAATTCCCTTTAAGTACTACTATATCATACATTTGAGTCTTCATTGTGATTTGTTTCTATAATATACCATGCATTAACTCCTTCTGTCCAAGAAAGCATTGAGTAGTTTTTCACCTCAATTTTCTTTCCATTTCTCCTTCAAATGATCTTCATTCACAAATTTTTCATTACAAAGCCACCATCTAGAGAGATGATTTCCTTATAGGAGTGTATCTCCTTAATAAATGATATTAATCCATTGCTTCTTTAATCTAAAAAAAATATTTCTGAAAAGAGTACTTATCCATTTCTTCTCAGCCCTGGTGAGGTTAGTTTCAGTCCTACACAAAAGTACAATCACATCTATATCTTAAGCTCTGGTCCATAAATCCAAACCTCTTTATGAGCCTCCTCCTCCTCCTCCTCCTCTTCCTCCTCTTCCTCCTCCTCCTCCTTCTCCTCCTTCTTTTCCTCCTCCTTTTTCCTTCTCTTCTTCTTCCTCTTCCTCTTTCTCCTCTTCCTTCTCTTTCTCTTCCTCCTCTTCCTTCTTTTTTTTCCTTAGTGAAGACGATCCTGGTGCCTCTTTTATGAAGTGGTAGCTGAGGAGAACCACTCCCCCTCCCAGCCAACACTTTCTTCACATTTGCCATGGGAAGAAGACTAAGGAAGGAGTTGAGACTGAAAATCATGACTGCATTCATTTGAAGGTGGCAGGGCAAGATGTCTTGGTGCAGTTTAAGATTAAGAGGCACACACCACTTAGTAAACCAATGAAAGCCTATTGTGAACGACAGGGATTGTTAATGAAGCAGATCAGATTCTGATTTGATGGGCAGCCAATCAATGAAAAAGACATACCTGCACAATTGGAACTGGATGGGTAAGATCTAATTGATGTATTCTAGCAGCAGATAGGAGGTATTTACTAAAAAGAGAACTTGCAACTCTCCTTCAAAAATGTGCTATAAAATAAAACAATATACAAGTAGTAAACCAACTTTGGTTCATCCACATCCTGAGCACTGCAGCATAATTTTCTCTCTTCTTTGATTCTCTTCCACCATTTATATATATATATATATATATATATATATATATATATATATATATATATATATATAAAACAACTAGTGTACATGCATAGACATAATACATATTAAAAAAAAAACTAAATGGCAAAAAACCCCAAAATGGCCAATGGGATATTTTAATCAACATCAAATGGAGATGGGAAAGGAAAAAACAAACTGGTTCTGTGAAAATATTCTTTTTTTTTTCCATTAGTGTCATATTTATTCAACTTTTATTTATGTATTCCAGTAACTTATATTGTTCTTATTGTTTAACAACATCAGCAACACAATACAAAAAATCCTCACATAACTTGTTTGATTGAATAATTTCAATATTTTTCTTTTAACACTGTAAAACCAAGGATCATTTTACAATTTTTTTTTTTTTTTTTTTGTACATAGCAGTTACATATAGGAAAATCTCTCAGCAGGGAGAGTTATAAAGAAGGTAATACTAGATAGTTTTCCTTAAAATCAAACATCTTACTGTTTAATAAACTTCTTGTTTAAAACAAATTAAGAAGAAACAAGAAATAGATTAGACTTGGAATCAGGAAGATCTAGCTCCAAATCCTTCTTTTGACACATACTAGCTGTGTGATTACAGGCAAATTGCTTTACTTTAATGAGCCTCAGTTTCCTAATCTGTAAAAAGGAGTAAAAATACTTATAGAACCAATTTCACAATCTTACTGTTGTGAGAACCAAATGAGATTATTATGTAAAGAGCTTTGCAAATCTAAAAGTACTACATAATATTAGTTGTTATTGCTGTTATCACCACAGTCAATCAATGACTATCTATTAAGTACTTGTTGGATGCAAGGTTTTGCGGGGATACAATGAAAAGTGAAAAAAAATACTATGCCTTTTCCTTTAGAAGCTTACTCTTTAATGGGGGAATTAAGATAATTAATAATGAATTATTTTATAATAGGTTACATAAATAATAGATAATAAATAATAGATTATTAATAAATAATAAAAACTTGGTTTTAAATAGTACTTTAAAGCTTGCAAAATACTTAATATAATTTCTCATTTAATATTATTGCTATCTCTACTTTACAAATAAAGAAACTGATTAGTATCTAAGGCAAGATTTGAATTCAGGCCTTCCTGACTTCATATCCTATGCTCTATCCATTAGCCGCCTTCATAACACTTATGTGAGGTATATAAAGTATAAATCTGAACCTCTATCTGTAATGAGTAACCTCAAGGCAAGGATCTCAAAATCAAAAGGATTTCAGAAAGATTTCCGCATAGGGATTTGAATTAAGTCATCTCAGAGTAAAACAAAGAAAAAAGGGAATTATCTAAGTAATGACATCTAGAATGAACTTCCAAAAGTTTGTGTCTATTTTTCTCCTCTTCCCCCCTGCCCCCCGCCAGATTTTTTCCTCATCTCTGACCATTAGGAAACTCTTACCTAAGCTCCTGTAAGAAACCCAGTGAAATTCTGAGTTTAGGGGGAATGAGATCAAAATGTTATTAACCAGATCCATGAGAGATAAGCCTTCTGGGAGAATAAGGACATGGGCAAAATCAGGGATGGAGAGGAGAAACAGCATGCTATGCCGGGTTGAATCAGGATTGGTGGTAGCAACAGATTTATAGACTTATCTGGACAGATATCTTGAAGGAGTTCATACATCACTCAGGCAGGCAAGCAGCCTTTGGTTTTTCTGGAAAATTTGTCTTCTATGTTAGATATATAATGGTCCCACATCCATGGGATCTGATCTACTGTGGGCCAAGATACAGTCATCCAGCCTCTGTCCATCTCACATCTCCATTGCCTTCCATCGGAGATCCCTTCCATGCACTAACTACAACTCTTACATGTCCATAGATAGATCTCTCTCCATCAGAAAGTGAGCTTATTGAGGGAAAGAATCCCCCTCTTTTTTGTTATCTTCATCATCCCAGAGCCTGGCACTCAGTAAGAGCTTAATAAATAAATTGTTGATTTGACTTGAAACAAGAAGTGGGCATTAAGAGAGGAAAATGGGGGGAAAATCAACTCTTATTTAGTAATAAGCCAGTTCGATTGCTTTATGACTTTGGAACTGAGGCAACCTGGTGGTGTAGTCTCCCTGTTTTGACTTGACATGAAAGGTCAAGAAGTCTGAAAAAACCAGAGGCACTAAGAAACAGGCCTGGTGTTTCCACTCTGAGCGGTCCATCTTGACATGCTTGAGTTAAATGCCTCTATCTCAAGGCTTTCAGATAAGGTTGGGATTTCCATAGAGGGTTGGGATTCAAGGCTAAGCTTGGCGATATGGGCAGCTGAGACCTGTGAAGTTTGCACATCGAGCTGGCTGTCATTAAAGTCCTGCTTCATGCTTCCCTCACTAAGTCACATTGTTCTAGGGTTACCAACTCCCTTTTATTAAGTCTGTGGCTGAGGGCACTGGGATCCCTTGGTATGAGAGGGGAGACTGATGCTGACTTAAGTCCTCATCAGCGGAGGCTCAGTTTCCCCGGAGAGTGACTATAAGAACACTTATACCTGGTGGGAGTTACAGTTTACATCATTTTCAGGTTTTCAAAATGTTTTGTAGACATCATCTCACTCTTCATAAGAATTCATTGAAGCCCATGTTATTATCAACCCCATTTTACAGATGAAATCCAGAGAGATGAAGCAATTTACCTAGGGTTACCGGGTCACAAAAAGGTCTTCTTAACTACAGAAGGAAATGAGTAAAAAAAGAAAACAGACAAAAGATCTCAAAACCCTGGCTTTGGAGTCAGATGACCACATTTTAAATCTGATCTCTGACACATTATTCACATAGCTTTGAACAAGCAGTTTAATTTCGGCCTCAGTTTCCTCACTGTATAAAGAAGGATTTGGTCAAAACAGTTCCTGATGGCTTTTTAAACTGTGGATCAATAGTACTGTGACCCCAAGATCGCCATTCTATTTACTGTATCATGCTGCCTCTAATAATATGGCCATTACTGATGATAACACTCGCAAGTGTCTCAAAGTTAATAAAATTCAGCTAAGCTGCACCTACATCTCAGTAAGGAGGAGGGGAGAGATGGGCAGTAGGCTATAGAGTGATATCTCTTCTCTTCACACTTCTCTACTTTTTACCCCACAACAAACACTTTCTACCAATTCTAGTATTCATCCTTATACAGCTAAAAAATACCTGCTATATTTTCAGTTCTCTTCCCTTTCTCCTTGCTTCCTCTCTCTCTCTGTTGTCCTTTTGCTCCTCCCCCCATTTCTTCTTCTCCTTCTCCTCTCCTTCCCTTTTCTTCCTCTGTCTTTTCTCTCCCCCTCTGCTCTCCTTTCCCCTCTTCCCCTTTTCCCATGCCCCCTCCCCCTTTCCCTCCTCCATTCCTCTTTCCCTTTCTCTTCCTTTCTTGCACTCTGATCAGCTCCTTGTTCTTTTGGCCTCTTGAGAATAAAATAGCAAAATAGCTTGATTCTTCTCTCTTTCTGTCTTCCTGTCTGTCTCTATCTGTCTGTCCCAGTCTATTCTACTCCCAAACTTGTTATTCTATACCCCAACCCCACAGTTCTGGGCAAGCCCTGATTTCCCAACCAGACCAAAGTAGAGAAGCTGAGACAAGGTAGCTGCTAGAGTTGATTAGATTTTCTGTGGGTACCATCACTGGATTGTTTATTATCAATAAGACTTATGTTTAGCTTTATGTAGTGTTTGTCCATATCTCAAGCTGGATGAATTAGATTAGCTGTGAAATGCTTTATATACATCATTTCCTTGGAGTATTACAGTAACTCGGGGTTGGGGGAGGTAGGTACTGTGTGATTATGCTTATCTGACAGATGTGGGGACTGAGGTTCTGAGGTTAAGTGGCCCGCCCTGACATTATCCTGGCAGCACAAGGGTCATTATATCTCCCCCCCACCTTGATAGATGAGGAAACAGAGATTTGCCAATTAAATGATCATCCCTACATTATCTGGGCACTTTGAGGATTATTATG